>NW_024070211.1:103394312-103531812 GCF_014754425.2 Oryx dammah | reverse complement strand
TGGCAGAATCAAGATGTAATCAAAGATGCTTTTAAATACAAATTCTTCATTCAACTCATAAAAGAGTGAATCAGCTTGTCCAAGGGCTGAGTTCTAAAATGTTGTGTTCAAAATGTATTTAAATCCACCTTGTGTATAAAGTTTATTAGAACGAGATAGTCACCAAGCATCCAAGTCTTTTCATTTTTTGCATTATGCAATTATGGCAAAGTGTTATCACTTGGCATTTCAATATTCTTCTCTACCTAGAAATATTAAGATTTCTAAAGAGAGTAAATAGTCTATGAAGTTTACATTTCCTGAAATCGTTCCCCTGAGGTGACTGACTTCAAAAAGAAAACATGGAAATATATGAAGTTATTTACAAGCTAAATATATTAAATAAGTTGCTTCCTCACTACCTACTTCCCTGTTCCTATATAGGAATAAGTGTATGAGAGATTTATCTTCCAACTAATAAGAAAACTGTATGAATTTCAAGCAGCTGAACATCACCCCAAAGCTATTACCCAACTCTTCAAACTTTAAGAAGGGATTAAAATTCCTTCAGAATGCGGCAGTCTTTTAGCGAGTCTTACAAACGTAAATGAAGAAGCAGCTGTAACTGTAAGTGATCGAAATACCCAAGAAGCATGTTTGCTCTTAAGCAGCCTATCCGAAACCCATTATGAGATTTTTAAATTCCCACCCTCTGCCCCTTTCCCAATCTCACACCCTCTGCCCTCTTCTTCCCTCCTCCTCCCCTCTCTTTTCCCTTTTCCTTCAGCTTCTTCATTCTCCAGCCTCATTTTAGGTGTCGAGTCCATTAGACTTGAATGAGCAATTTCCACCATCTGGTAATAGCACTACTTTTTTCTAAATTCACTTGACTATAACTCTTAGACAAGATCATTTCAATTCCAGATAGTATCCCAGATGATCAGTTTGATAGGTCCAACATTATTTTTTTAAGAAAAATATATCATAACAAGATCAGCATTGGTTATAACAACTTAATCTATTTTGAAAGCATCATAAATGTTTCATTTGTGTATGAAAACTAAGAACAGTTGCCATTTTGTTACTTCATAGACACACACACATACACACACATGTTACATAGTTAGATGCATAAGCAAATTTGAAACAAAAGTTGTCTCAGTATACCAATTTATCAGGACCAAACATGAGCTAGAAATAAAAATAGCCATAAAAGTCATTTGGGGAAATGTTTCTTCATAAATCTTATATAGAGTAGAAAGAAAAGTAATTTTTAGCCAATGTCATTTTTTTTTCTGTATGCTAGAATTTAAATTGAATTTTATAAAATTTTAAAAATACATTTTATGTTACATTTTTGCACCTGAAATTTTACTAATTGAAGTTTTAAATTAGAAGCATGATGTTATCTGCATACTTGGAAGTTTAGATATAAAAATTATCTTCAAAAATTTAGAAATAAAAATGTTCTATTCATGGGTATCATAGGTAAAAACAGGCTAAATGTTCTTTCTAATATGGTCCACCTAGATACATATGAGGCCATCTGACAGATCAATATATGTGTAAACAGGATAACACATCCCAAGTGCAATTAGAACATCAGATCAGAAATTCGTTATTCTACAATTAAAACACAAGACTTAAAAGGAAAAACAGCACATTTCCAATTAAATCAACTAAGTACAAGTTAGTTACTACCATGTCCCATTTCTAAAATAGTAGCTTCCATTGGCACGCTTTAGGAAGTAAATATTTACCCAGAGAAATGTAATTTCCTTTTCATTTATTTAGAAGCTGCAGGAGCTGGTCTCTGCTTTCTAATTTTCTTTTTACTAGTTAAGGTAGTAGAGAGATTTCTCATTTTCTTCATTTTATATTAGAATTGCATAGTTGAGTTTGTGTGCATTTGAAGGAGAAAGACAATATTTTCTGTGATGTTAATTAGCAACTTTCTTATTTCCACTATGCTTTTTTTAATTAAAAATAAACCTTGATATAACATCAATGCTTATTTCCAAAGTTATTTTGAATAGCATCTGCTGATGAGAAGCATGCAAAAAACTTTCATGCCGGTAAATGTAATTACTAATAATTTCATCATGATTGCTATGACTACAATTTACTTATTCTTAATTTATTTTTATAATGAACTGCTTCACTAAAATGACAAATGATTCCATTAGTTAAGAAACTAAAATGTCAATTTACATGTGGTCTTTGGTGACTAATTTGCTGAGTTAAGGTTTTTGTTTTCGTTATGATAATAATATTTGGCTATGCTCTGTGAGCAAAATTTATGAGGTCTTAAATATTAATTTTTCGATTTACTGAAACAAGGTAATTTTCAGCTTTAAAATGTTAGCAGTTTCTCTTTCAGTGTCTTGAATGCACAAGTTTTAGGCACAAACTTCTGAAACAATGTCATCCAAAAAAGAATGCTCACTTTGTTCCCTGGGATCAAAACAATTCTTTTTCACTAATGACTGCAAATATCAGCTCATTTCTAACACAGTTTCCAATGGCAAACATTACTCAGTTGTCAGAAAAGAAAAGCGATTACATCAGCATTCAGAAGGGAAAAATGTTCTGTTCCTTCTCACTCCATAGTCTATGTTCAATCAGCCTGGAGCTAATGGAAACCATTCAGTGCCGAGAAATAAACACACACAGTTGGGCCAATAGTCCAAAATCAAATCGAGTCTATAAGGTGGACAATACATAGTTAGTTCCATTACTGAACCCTCCCTTGGGAGCTGCAGCAGCTTCAGAGCCCCTCTCATTACACACCAGCACCATCTGTAGCCAGCCTGAGCCTGATTTGGGGATGGATAAAGTGCATGGAGAAAAAAAAAATAGATTCAGGATCAGGAGCCAGAGAATCCTATTTCAAGTTTAAATTTTGCTTGTGAAAGATCATTTGGTTTTAGACTCAGCAAACAGTGGGCCTCATCACTCACAATGAGGGACGCGTGTAGCAAGGATTACTTCAGATCAGGGAGATTGAAGGTAATTGCCACTTTCCACAGGGATGTCTGCCTCTCCTATAGCTCAGGAGACATACAGCAAGGTCCCATTAGCTTCAGAGCTTCTGTTGCACTTCAAATGGTGAATTCCCTTTCCTGGTGGCATTTGTTTCAGTGTTGTTGTTAAAGTGCGTTATTTAATTCTAAATTGTAAATGGAAAGAAGGCCAGTGGCTTTAGCATCCTTAAGATCCATAGACACTTTGTGTCTGTGTGGTGTGTGGAATTTAAGAAAGGCTCGGGCTCAAACATAGAGCAGAAAGTTTTTATTTAGTAAAAATGAACCATGAATTCTTACTAACAGGAGCAGATGATGCTAGTTGCTTCTGTTTGGGAACTAAAAATGGAAAACATTATTACCAATTTTAAAATACGTTACAAGATTATGTGCAGTCTTGGATATTTTCATCCAAAATATGTCACCTACCAGCCCCTAGAAGTTGCTTTATCAATATTTTCTCTTGTCATTTTTATTCTACCTCCATTCCCCAAGCAACCTCCAGCTTCATCTGATATCAAAATGTCTCTGGAAATCTGATTCTCCTCCTCTGTTTGAATCACCTTCACAGAGAACTGCAGATGATTGTAGTTTTTGACTTTTAAATGTTTATTCTATATATCTGTCTATATCTGTATCATCTTTTAAAGTGTTAGCCATTCAGTCATGTCCAACTGTTCTACCCCAAGGACTGTAGCCCACCAGGCTGCTCTGTCCATGGAATTCTCCAGGCAAGAATACTGAGTGGTAGCCATTCCCTTCTCGGGGGGGACCTTCCTGATTCAGGGATCAAACCTGGTTCTTCTGCATTGCAGGCAGATTCTTTACAATCTGAGCCACCAGGGAAACCTTGTGTCTATATCTCTATATATAGAGAGAACACTAACTACATACAAAGTGTCTAGAGATATATAGGCAAGGTGAATTACATTCATTTGAGGGAATCAGAGAAGGCACTCTGAACATTGTTCTTACCTTGGCTTCCCTTCAATCCCTGAGTCAGGAAGATTCTCTGGGGAAGGGAACAGCTTTCCACTCCAGTATTCTTGCCTTAGGAATTCCATGGATAGAGGAGCCTTCAGTCCACCGGGTCGCAAAAAGTTGACACAGCTGAGTGGCTCTCATTTTCACTTTCCTATGCAAGCAGAGGCTGTACTTCTTGTAATCTAAACTCTGAAAATAACCACCCCCAACCCAGGACAACCCTGCAGTCCTGAAATTGTACCCCTCACCTCCTGCTCAGCACACACCACAGCAGGGAATCACTCATCACCAGTTACACCCTGCTCTGGACCTCCCCTGCCTGCTGCTGGAGGTATTTCCAAGCTGGCCAAACAGCAGCTCCATTCCATGACTCCTGCAGCTGCAGAAGCACTAACGGTCCTCCCTCCAGGCATGGTAGGGGTGATAAGGGCCTCAGCCATGACCTGGCAGTATCTCTAGGTGGCAACCTAACACCCGGGAGTGATAAGCTGATTCTCAAGCAAGATCCTACAAATGTTTGGATATATCTTTTCCCACCCATCCTTATACTTTGAGATGCATCATTTTACTGTAGACAAAAAAAAAAAAAAACTTAAGTGGGCAAAGTCGTTATTGCTAATGATATTCCATCCTATGAGACAGAACTCTGAATTTCTTTAGAATTTGACTTTTCATGTTCTTGAACTTGGCTGTGAAATGTCAGTGGTTCTTCTAAATGCTGTTGATAAGTTCCATTCATTTTTCTTTTCAGATCTGATGAATCTCCTTCACCCTAGATTTTGGTACAGACATTTTTAAGAACCTTAGCTCTCTAGTAAGATGGATCTGAATCAGATCTTATTTTTCTAATTTTCTGGTTGTAGATTTGTATTAATTACTTGCTTTTTTAAACCTCTATTGCTTCAAGTAAAAAATAGGTATAATAATAGCACTTGAATCATAACATTATTGTAAATATTGAATAAATTATGTAAATATCTTTACCAAGTTAGGAATCAATGAAAAGTATTATTGCTAATAATAACAATAATAATCATATAAATCCACATTGCAATTTGTCCCTTGATTTACATTTTGTTCAATAGTTTCTGGTCCTCAATAATACTTACCCAGTACAGATAATTCCCATTATAATACCCAAAATGATGTCCTTGAATATCTTCTTCTCACAAAAAGACAAGTGTTATCATTTACCAAGTAGTTCCTATTGTCAAATACTGAGCTAAGTACACTACAGACAAATCAGTTTTAATCCTTAAAGCAATTATATAAAGTATGTTAGTATTACTACCATTTTTACAAAAGAGGAAACCAAGACTCAGAAAAGTCAAGTTTACAGAAATCAAGTGGCAGTGTTGGGACTTAAATCTCTTTGTCTGTGGCAGAGACTGTCATTAATATTTCAATATTCATTTCCTATTCTCATGGCCACACAGACTATATTTTCCAGCCTTCCTTGCAGTAAGAATTCTCCAGGCAACTGGATTTCAGCCAATGGGATATAAGTGAAAGTCATGTGAACAATTCAATTCCTTGCCTCTTTAGAACTCCCATTTAAAATCCTGTAGGTTTTTCCCCACTTTGACTAGTTGGATATCAATACCACATGGTGAGGCAGAGCCTTCATCAATGTGGATCCTTGAATAACAGCATGGAGTAAAGGACTTCCCACCACTCACTCACATTGCCAGCTCAGCTGGAACAAACTATGTTTGTTCTATGTTGCTCTATGTTCGAGACATATGCTTTGTAGTCTTTTTTTTTTTTTTTTTCAAATCACAATCCAACATTACTGTGACTAACAGAGTGTCCAATTCCAAAGTAGCCTGTCTCTTCTATTATATTATACTAGCATAAGAACTAGCCAGAAAAGTGTCACAGTTTGCTGTGTCATAGAGGAACTGTTGAAATGTTTAACAGGTATGTTATCTCTACTTTGGAATAAAGGTATTCAAGATTTTAATTAATAATTTGAAAGTATTGTAAAATGAAACCCTTGAATTAGAGAATTATACATTTCAAAAGTTAACTTAAGATGTTTTCCAATTATTCAAAATGATATAAAAATGAAATTAGAATAGCTTTAATCATGGAAATCAATCCCTAAAGCTTTTTAAAAGGTTGTTTAGCATTAGTGATTGCATTCATGATTTTGTACCTGTCTTTGCGATTGACACATTTTTGATCTGAATTAAATTTCGATATCCCACACAAAGAACTGACTACACTTTTTAAGGGCTTCCCTGGTAGCTCAAATGGGAGAGAATATGCCTGCAATGCTTGAGACCTGGGTTCAATCCCTGGGTAGGGAAAATTCCCTGGAAAAGGGAATAGCTACCCAATCCAGTATTTTTGCCTGGGAAATCCAATGGACAGAGGAGCCTGGTGGGCTACAGGCCATGGAGTCACAAAGAGTCAGACACAACTAAGCAACTAACACTACACACTACACTTATAAAAAGTAGTATTCTATCAACAGTATCTGCATGTTGGAACTATTAAGTGTAAACGTTTTTAAAATATTGCCTTCTCTTAGGTAATGTACACACCACTATGTTTACAATGGATAACCAACAAAAACCTATTGTATAGCTCATGGAACTCTGCTCAATGTTGTGTGCCAGCCTGGATAGGAGGGGAGTTTAGGGAAGAATGGATGCATGTGTATGTATGGCTGAGCTCTTTTGCTCTTAAGCTGAAACTATCACAATACTGTTAATTGATTATACCCCAATTTAAAATGTTTTTGGTATTAAAAAAAATAAAATTTTTAAAAATATTGCCTTCTCTTAACATTGATTAGCAACAATCATGACAAGCAATGAATGATTCTATTTCACAATTTATTTAGAACTTTCAAAATACATATTTTAATCTACAAATGTCCAAATTCAAAGTTTGGTGTCGTGGAGGGAATATCCTATAGAGTACAGTCAAGATAAACATTTTTGAAATTAGCCCTATTTTTATATTTTGTCTTCCACATTTGTAAGCTGTGTAACTTTGAGAAATTTACTTAAAAATCTCTTGGCTTCTTTTTTCTTTTTCTGTAAAATAGGAAAAGTGATTATACCTCCCTCAAAGACTAGATGTAGGAGATTGGCAAGAAAAGTATAATATATCAACTGACACATCATAAGTGCTCAATAAATACTATCTTTTTAAAGACTATAATTATTATTAGCCCTAAAAGTTTTCAGAAGTATTTTATTTAACATAATCTTTACATTATTAATATTGTGCTATGTCAGACATTTCAGATGGAAAATGTGTGAACTATATTAGCATCCACTATGCCTTAGGAGACATATTGTGAATGAAAATTGTGTCTTTCATAGATATTTCCAAGAGATTTGGAGTTTTTATTTCAGATTCCAGGAAGCAGAGATTTAATGGCTAATATTTAAATGACAGGAAAGGAATTTTTCATTTGGGGTCAAAGCTTTCTCCTTTTGTACATGTAATGATGCCAAAGGATTGCAGAACCCCATTCCTCTAGCTTAATCTGATCCCAAATGATGATGAAATAGAATATTCATTAGTTCTCTCTTCTCTTGAAAAAAGGGAATGAGTTAGAAAGTAGTGAGTTTCTACCATTTATTTGGAGATTCATTTTGTGTGTGTAGTGCTGGGGAGGAGGGTATTCTTGTTTTATTGTCACTGTTTTTACTTTTAAGAGGTAATATATTTCAGTTCTCAATCTTCTACCCCAAACCTACTTGTCTTGCTTTCAAATGCACTAATCGTTCCTCTTTAAGCATAACTCAAGGCACCTCTTGAATCCTGCCTATATCCAGGTAACAGTCACAGAAAGAGTAGATCAACAGATTTTATGTACCAACTGCGAGAATTTTCTAACCATAAATGCCCTCCCTCCCCATATTACCCTACTGCCACATTCAGAATGACTTTTAAAGAAAGTAATTCTGGATGATTCAGCTGTACTTCTCATCGAGTAATTGTGATCCTTCATTTAGCCTCTATACATCCGAGTTTCCTCACAGCCAACTAAACCGTGCCCTTCCCCTACTAAATTCATTCCTTTACCCTAAACACAGCCCTGTTTACTGTGCTTCTATGTCTGTTTATGGCATCATCATCTTTTCATTAGTTCCAAATAGAATCTTCTTTGACTCCTTCCACCCCTAGTTCTAAAATCTGACACATCTAACTCTAAAATATCATTCACATTCAGCCTCCTTCTCTCTCTCTTCACAGCTTCTTCCATAATCTTGGCTTCACTCAGCTCTCACCTAGACTTATCTCTTTGTCTCCATTCACTTCCATCCAACACCTGATCTACTTACTCCCTTAGCATAATTCTCTTTCTAAAGCATGGCTATGATGCTGATATTGCCTGTTTAAGACACTGGGAGACTGTATTAAGAAACCAGTGCATGCTTTGTTCCCACCACATTGCCCTTTCTGCTAAAACAAAATCTTTCCAAGCTGTTAGACTTGGGTTTTATTGAAAAAAAAAGTTGCAAGGTAGAAAGCAGGAATTCCTTGAAGTAAACTGCTTTTGCCAACTTTTGCTTTCTACAGCTAAGAACATTGAAAAGATTATTCTCTTGGGCATGTAAGAAGAGAGTTTCTTTGTGGAACCAAGGTGTCCCACACAACACCGAACATCAGATTATTCTTCTCTTGTAAAACTTTGTTTCCTGGGGGACTAGAGAAAGATTCACTGTAGTTGATGTTGGCAATGAACTCGGGTGGTGGTGCATGGTGTCAGAGGAGCAGACACCAGCCACCTTTGGGCAGAATCTCTGTTGAAGATGGGGTCTTCTGGAAACAGATTTGAAACAGAGTTTTGTATGCAGGATGTTTGTTAGAGATCAACACCCATACTAAAGAAAAGAAGAGAGACAAAAGAAGGGATTGGGTGGTGGGAGCAACTTAATTGTGGTGCAAAGTCTTGGTCAACCCAGCATGGAGCTCTTGGGTGAAAACTTCTATCAGAGGCTGCCCTGGGAAGGATACGATATTGGGTGAAGAGTTTCTTTGGGCCTGAAGCAGAAACTCTAAAAGAGGTGAGAGCTGGAAGTTGTCTGCTGATCACCCCATCATGGTTGAGTGACAAGCCCTTCTCTTTCTTCCTCTTAATTATCAAGCACAAACAAGGGTAAGAGTAAAGTCTTTTTAGTCTCCCTGCCTTTGAATATCATAGATGGAAACAGTCAAGACAAAAAATTCATAAGAGCTGAAGTCCAGCATTAGGGTGGCTGGCAGTTTGGCCAAAACTGCAGACCCATCAGTAGTCAAGGTGAGAGCCAATAGGGGAATTTGTGGACACACATGAGCATTTCTAAACATTTTCAAAATTATTTAGGAAAGATAAACCTATTTTAAAAACTAGGGATTCTGAAGCCAAGCAATTGGAGATTGAATCACAAAAATTTGAACTTTATATGTGCTGTTCAAAAGGGCAAGTCTGTGATATTTGGGTTACAGTATTTACATATCTGCAAGTTTGCCTTCCTAACTAGATTTTAAATTTCACAAGATTGAAAATATCTCTTTGTGCTTACAAGACATTAAATACACATGCTGATGAAAATGAAAGGATTTACATTTATATTTGGGGTCTCAAATTCTCATAGCTGATTAATATATTTAGATTGCATATTCTTCTACTGTCTAAAGAAGCAGAGTTGGTTATTTTAAAAGGATTGTATTGTCAATAAGCATGTGCATACAAGCTGTAAGTTACCTACAATATGAATAAATTGTATGGCATTGCAAATTACCTCAAACAGTCCTTCTCTCTTGAATGTGTATGGGGAGAGGGATAAAAGAAGATATGTACTTGTGTAATGTGTATTTGGAAAAGAGAAACATAGAATAAGAGTTATATATATTCTGAAGTCTACCACAGAAACCCACTCCTGAAGTAAAAATGTTTAGAAAACACTGATCAAATTCCATGAAATAAAGAGAATAAAAAGTTAGGTGTCAAAAACTAATTGCTATGTCAGTCAGTGAGCATGCAAAATGATTAAGACAAAGGAGAATGAAATGAGCTCCTAGTCGTATATAATAACTGACATTTGTAAAGTGCTTTTACTCACATTTTTCCCAGTTGACCAGCTAGGATATGAATCACAATCTTCCTCACTTTACATATGAGGAAACTGATGTCAGATGCCTAGTTGAGGACAGAAATATGATTTTGAACCTGTGATAACTGATACAACATCCTCTCTCCTATGATGTGATAATTAGCTACTGATGCTACATTGAAAAGGTCCTTACATTTGTATATGGTAAATAGTATTCATTCATCTTTTCATTCATTCAATCCACAAGAATTTAATGAGCCCAGGGATCAAGGACACCAAGTGGTGGGCAGATACAGATAAAATAGACCAGATTCCTGCCCTGAGAATGACTACATTCTGAAGCATACAATTCCTCGGAGATAGGGAGGCAGGATGTTTTAAGATGTGCTTTTATGATAAATCTAGGAAGAAGAATAAGTAAGGTTTCATGAAAATGATCTTGGGAGAAGCAGCCTTAAGTAAAGCAGCATATGGTTTTCTCCTTCTGGAGTACTAGAGTATGCAATATCAGATCTTTATATGGATGAACTAGTTGGAAACATAAGGGAAGTCATACCCTTGAGGTTGCTCTCTGCACTACTGAAGAATTAATTCTGCACACAATGAGGGCTAATAATTTTAAGCTAAAGAATCACTATTTTAGAACCAACAGCATGACTGTGCAGCAACATGGAAACTGCTTTCATTTAAGAACATGGCTAGCATAAAGGAAAGTTAAGCCATAGCAATGGTCAGTGAGGCGAAATGTAGCAGTCCAAACTACCAATGGGTAAATCTGGAGGGAGGCTGGGTGCATAGTTTATGAGTTATTTAAAAGGCAGTCTCTACTGGATTTCCTAATAGGTTTCAAATAGGAAAATCTAGTGAGTAGGAAGTGAGATGTATTTTCTCTGTGATATAGGAAAACAAACAAGGATAGATTTATTGATGGGAAAATGAGCAAGTCCATGTTGGCTTTATCTGTCAATGAGGAGGCTAGTTCACTTATTACAGAGGGGGAAATGGCCAAGTGAGAGAGCAGTTTGACATTGCCTCTGTGTGTGACAAAGAGCAGCAGGTAAAAAGATCTCCGATATCATGGCCTGTCTGAAGGTCTTTGTCATACACTTGCAGCCCCAGTATTGTACAAATCAAGGCAGTCCCTCTTCAGTGGCTTTTAGCTCTTCAGTGCCCAAGCCCAAAGTGCCAGGCTGTGTAGATCCTCTCTGGTGTTGGGTTAATTTGGCAGAATGATGGGAGTTGAAACATTATTCCATGACTTCTGAGCCGGGTACAACAAAAAGCATGGAGAATTGGAGCCGAGACTGGAGATGTCAATGAAAAGATTGGCTGGAGTGGGAGTAAAGATGAGAAGAACCAGAAGAGCATGTCATGTCAGAAAGAGTACATTGTAATTTACACTGCCTCAATTCATACAATGTTTCTGCGCACAGTGCGGGGTGGTAGTCTTATACAGCATTGTATTATGCAGAATAACATGTTAGAGGTAGAAAGGACTTTAGAGACCATCTGTTCTCATCCCCTCATTTTACAGATGACAAAAGTGCACCCTAGAAATCAGGCAGCTAGCTAGGGCAGACATGAGAGATGAAACACTGACTTTACCCAGAGGTCTGCCCACCTCATGGTAGAGCTTAAATATTAACAAAGATTTGTCAAACGCTTACTAAATGCGAGGCCGTTGATAAGCACTGATTGATATATTAAATATAATCCCTATTCTCAAGGAATTTGCTACCTAGTGTCCTATTGAGATTTCATATTATATATCAAATGAAACAATTATTAAGGTGACATTCTAAAAAACCAGGAATCCATACGTCCTCTAAATTAAGCAAGGTTTGTCATCAAAGGGTTGAATAGCTGCCCTTTTTCTTGTGGAATCACAATTTTCTATCACCAAACATAGATAGTGGCATAATATTTATATCCTAGGACCACAAATGATAGTTTCTATTAATAGTGCCTACTGAAAACAAAATAAATAAACTGGAAAGTTGTTTCACATCTTTACTTTCCTATCTGCAATATTAAACTGTGTTCATTGTTTCCTTAGCTTTTCCTGCTAACTACCAATTTCTGGTGAGGACGGAATTAAAACTGTGTGCAAAATGTATCATTTTTTTCTCAACAATTATTTTTATGTTCTTCACCTCTGGTGAAATGACCCCTACCCATGGCATCATTTTATAAGAGACAATCAGGAGTTTTATAGGAAAAAAAAACCCCAAATATTTTATTAAATTAATTTTAAAAGAAATACTTGAACATGAAAATATACATAGTATAAATATTTTATATGAGAAATAGCAATAAAAATTAATATTTCGTTATATTATTCTTGTGCAAGGGGAAAAACCTGCTAACTAATTTGGAATCCAATGGTTCTCCTCCTAGAATATTCCAGATAGCATATATGGAACAATTTTGCTGTACCATATTTTAACATTTGCTTATATTAACTCTGTTTTACAGTTTTAAAACTATACTAATGATTATGTTTCTCACATATTTCCTTGAGTGCTCACTTACAGAGATATAATATATAAAGGTAAATGTGAAATTCACAAAACCACTAAAAGCAAATTGGAAAGAATATAATACAATACATATTAAAACTTAATGAAATGTGAGAGGGAGATCATTACCACCATGTCCCTTTACAATATGTAACTGGGCTGGGGAAGTCACCCATTACACTGGCTCGTCTATGTGGATGAGTGCAGTCTTCAGGAATGGCCAAAGTCTTCAGGTGTAGCTTTCAAAACACTCTTTACCACTGTCAAAGATGCCTTAACAGTCTGAGTAATTTGGTTCAGATCCTTAGGGTTCTTTATTTCCATGAAATAAAATCTCCTCTGGGAGACTTATCACACTGAAATCATTCCTAAGAGAATCCCTTTCAAAATTTTTATTTATTTATTTATTTTGATTTGAACTTCTTGCACAGAAAAGAATGTGATTAAAATTAAGGCTCTGTGATAGACGTCAAAGTTCTTACTGTCCTTCAGCTCAGTTCAGTTCAGTCGTTCAGTCGTGTCTGACTCTGTGAGCCCATGAACGCCAGGCCTCCCTGTCCATCAGCAACTCCCAGAGTCCACCCAAACCCATCTCCATCGAGTCGATGATGCCATCCAAACATCTCAGCCTCTGTCATCCCCTTCTCCTCCTGCCTTCAATCTTTCCCAGCATCAGGGTCTTTTCTAATGAGTCAGCTTTTTGCATCAGGTGGCCAAAGTATTGGAGTTTCAACTTCAACATCAGTCCTTCCAATGAACACCCAGAACTGATCTCCTTTAGGATGGACTGGTTGGATCTCCTTGCAGTCCAAGGGACTCTCAAGAGTCTTCTCCAACACCATATTTCAAAAGCATCAATTCTTCGGTGCTCAGCTTTCTTCACAGTCCAACTCTCACATCCATACATGACCACTGGAAAAACCATAGCCTTGACCAGACAGACCTTTGTTGGCAAAATAATGTCTCTGCTTTTTAATATGCTGTCTAGGTTGGCCATAACTTTCCTTCCAAGGAGTAAGCGTCTTTTAATTTCATGGTTGCTGTCACCATGCAGTGATTTTGAAGCCTAGAAAAATAAAGTCCGCCATTGTTTCCACTGTTTCCCCATCTATCTGCCATGAAGTGATAGGACTGGATGCCATGATCTTCGTTTCCTGAATGTTGAGCTTTAAGCCAACTTTTTCACTCTCCTCTTTCACTTTCATTAAGAGGTTCTTTAGTTCTTCTTCACTTTCTGCCATAAGGGTTGGTGTCATCTACATATCTGAGGTTATTGATAATACTGTCCTTATATATGTGTTTTCATTGGGTAATCAATCAGGTTTGAGCATTCCCTGAAAAATATTTAACCCCTGAAATGACTCTTGAAAGTGCAAAAAGTAGTTGCTCAGTCATCTCCGACTCTTTGCAAGCCTTTGAGCTGTAGCCCGCCAGGCCCCGCTATCCATGGGATTTCCCAGACAATACTGGAGTGGATTGCCATTTCCTTCTCCAGGGGATCTTCCCAGTGCAGGGATCAAATTTGTGTCTCCTGTGTGAGCAGGCGGATTCTTTACCACTAAGCCCCTAGGAGAGTCCCACCCTGCAGAAACTAAAAGCACCAAAACTGATTATTACTAGATAAAGTTCTGATAAGGTATTCCTTTATTTAGCACTTGGTCACACTCTGGTGCCAATTATTCTTAGTCACTGACTCACATACGAATTTTAGATGCTGATTTCAGAATGAGTGTATAGAGCCGTATGCCTCAGTTCCTGGTCATTTCAATAGACCTAAGGTGCTGGTAAGAGATAGACAGAAGGCAGAATCCATAAGCAGAATTCTACCCTGCTCATTATGGGAAGTCAGAAAGTGCTACCTGATGTTGCCGTCTCCTTGCCCACGGGCAGTAAAGCCAATCTATTGACATCAGGTTGTGGTGAAGGAAAGTACAATGTTTATTGCCAGACTCTAAGCAAGGAGGCCAAGCAACTAGCACTCAAAAGGCTCAAACTCCCCTCAAGCTTTCAGGACAATGTTTTTAAATATCAGGTAAGGGAAAGTGTTGCAGCTGTGTGGTCAGCTCATGGACATTCTTCTGATTGGTTGGTGGTAAGTAATCAGGAGGGGAAATGACACTATCAACCTTCTGGTTATAACCTGTCTGAGTTCTACATGCGTGTGGTTCACATTCAGTCAGCTTTTTCCACTGGTAAGGGTTTCAGTATCAGCAGAACAGCTCAAAAGATATGGCTCAGAATATTATCTGTAGTCCTTGAGGAGGACCTAAAGGTCCTTGACTTTGTTTACAGCTTAAACTATTATTATTTTTTTCTAGCTTGCTTGTTTTCCTTGGTTTCTGCATTTCCCCACTTCTCTGATTATATTCATTTTTTGAAATTTGGGGAAGGCCTAGGAGGCTAAAGTGAAAGTGAAGTCGTGTCCGACCCTTAGCGACCCCATGGACTGCAGCCCTCCAGGCTCCTCCATCCGTGGGATATTCCAGGCAAAAGTACTGGAGTGGGTTGTCTTCTCACTTTCATGCATTGGAGAAGAAAATGGCAACCCACTCCAGTGTCCTTGCCTGCAGAATCCCAGGGACGAGGGAGCCTGGTGGGCTGCCGCCTATGGGGTCGAACAGTCGGACACGACTGGAGCGACTTAGCAGCAGCAGTAGCAGGAGGCTAAAGGAAACCAGAGGAAGGTGGAAGACTTGGTGTGGGGTCTGTCACAAGAAGGCCGCATAGGATCCTGCTTGCATACATTCTTTTTGTGGAAATAAAAACAGGTATGTGAAATATCTCAGCAGATCATTTAATTAACTCAAACTACAAAACAAGCCTAGCATGGTTGTTGGAAATGCTTCACAGTGAATAACTATCTAAGATGTAGTCTAAATAAAAGTGAAGACAATTTATTTTTAGTTCATATGACATTTAAAATGTGTAAAATTTTCTAGGTAATTGCTTGACCATGCTTCCACTCACGTGTGCCATTTCTCCTGGGCAAAAATTTCAGGAACAAGGGCAAGAAAGTAATTCTCCTAGTGGATCCCTCATTCACAACCCCTCTTTTTGAGACTATATTGCCAAATTCAAAATCATGCAGAGAAGTTGAATTTGTTAGCAACATGGCAATAAATAATTATAGCAAATAATAAGCTAAAGAAGGTGACTTAAGTAATAAGCTAAGAAGGCTTTACTGCTTTTATATATTCCTTCCATCATTAAAATAATTTCCTAGGCTTTCAAAATGGGGTGAGAACAATGTCATAATTATTTTTATTTGGCTTGTTTTTCGTGATTCTTATTTAGATCTGGGGTCACGTAGAAAATTGTAAAAATTACATATATATAATATAAAATGTATATTTATACACATATATCAAAAAGAACAATTCACTAAAATATACAGCTTAGAGAAAGATATAAGAAACAGTGGTATTTTTATTTTGTCAAAACCTTGTTAGTCATGTTTTGGTTTTGGATTTGCGGTCCATGGAGTATTTTATACTTCTCAAATTTCTTCTGTTCACTTGTGACTTTCAAACCTAATAGAAATCTTTTTCCCCTTCAAGTAATACTTGTCTGCTTCTAGAGCTACCAGGGGAATACTTTTTAAAAAATTGTTCAAACCAGCTAGAGCAGTGCACAAATATACACTGAATAGGAGCATATTGAAAAACAGCCTTCGAAATAACCGAAATCATAAAGGCTCATTGTAAAAAAAAGATACAGAGAACAAAGTGAAAGGAGTGCCTTAAGGGCTTAGTTTCAATTTCTGCTATAATCCACCATTTCGGATAGAGTTAATTCACTAGACTGTGTACATATGGATAACTTAATTCCACAGATAATCTCGAATATTTGTCTAGGGATAAAATGTCAAACTTTTCCCACTAAACCTTTTCACCTCACCTTCGGACAAGTGGTCAAATGGGGGAATTTGTGGTTGTCTCTCGTTTGCCTAACTGTATGCCAAGGACAACGCAAACAGAGTATGAAGCAAATCTCCCCAGCCCTCTCCTATCTCAGTTATGTCTTGCCCAGGTTGGGGGAGGGAAGTAAACCATGAAGTAGTAAAATGCAAAAGTCAGAGGTTTTCTTAAAAAGACATTTAATTTATTTTAATAATAGAGGGATTGTTATAATATTTTAATGTAATGTAAATAAAACTAAACCCTTCACATTGAAAGTGGATACCTGGTTGCTCTGTTTAGAAAGACAATATTGAAAAAACTTAGGATTTTGAGGCAAAAGTCATGTGTTTCAATCATAGCTCCACCATTTGCTAACTGAGTGACTCTCAAAAAGTTATAAAAACCCATGAATCTTGTATATTATCATATGTGAAATAGATCGCCAGTCCAGGTTTGATGCATGAGACAGGGTGCTCAGGGCTGGTACACTGGGATGACCCTGAGGGATCGGATGGGGAGGGGGTTCAGGATGGGGAACACATGTACACCCATGGCTGATTCATGTCAATGTATGGCAAAACCACTACAATATTAGCCTCCAACTAAAATAAATAATTTTTTTAAAACATCCATGAATCTTAGTTTTTTTATCTATAAGATGGAAATAATAACCTTCTCAAAATGTTGTTATAAGGATTAAGTAAGGTCACACACATGAAAAGTTGTTCAAACCGTAACTGCTGCATAGTTGTTATCAGTCCATCCTAAAGGAGATCAGTCCTGAATGTTCATTGGAAGGACTGATGCTGAAGCTGAAACTCCAATACTTTGGCCACCTGTTGGGAAGAACTGACTCATTTGAAGACCCTGATGCTGGAAAAGATTAAAGGCAGGAGAAGAAGGGGATGACAGAGGATGAGATGGTTGGATGGCATCACCGACTCAATGGACATGAGTTTGAGTAGGCTCAAGGAGTTGGTGATGGACAGGGAGGCCTGGCGTGCTGCAGTCCATGGGGTCACAAAGTAAAACACAACTGACTGACTGAACTGAAAGTATAGAATGTGAGAACTCTAATATTGGTTGTGCATGAAGCCAGGGTGTTTCAGAGTAACTGAACTTCAGAATATTATTGTCAGCAGCAGTCAGTGGAGCTCACTATAGGCTCCTATTTTTATAAACCCCTTTATCATTCAACATGTTCTACACATAGTAGCTGCTCACAAAATCATTTCCTGATAGACAGACTGAAATCCAGGACAGTAACCAAGCATCTTCAATGCATCCTGTTTTCTGGCTGGCTAGGAATGGATAACTAGACAAGAAAAGATAATTTCCTTTTGTAAAAAAAAAAATATGATTTATATATAAAGTGTAAATATATTATGAATATATATAAAATATATATTTCAAGTAAAAATAATATAATGAAAACAATTTTTAAGTAGTGGTAACTCACTTTTCAATAATCAAGATGCCAATTCTTTTATAAATATCATTTTCTGTGAATTGTTATATGTGGTGTATATACAGAGGTCAAAGGCTATGGAGTTCTAACTTTATACTTTTCTTCAAAAACCTTTATATACTCCTGAAATAAGTCCCTGAATTTGGAGGACATATATCTTCCTAGGCAATTTTCTTCCTTTATAGAAGAAGAGAAAATATGACAAAGTTTAATTTAGAAGAAATTACCAGTGGTCTCTTTTTCATTTATTTTGTGCATATTCAAATAAAAGATTTACTTTTTAGCTGCAATCAGCATCACCAAAGTGAATCACCTCCAAAGAGAGTTGCTAGACAAAAAAATTCCACACCTGGCATAAGTATCATAGAATTAACAAATTGCTATTCCTTAATGTGCTCATCAGATCACTTTCAGTTGCAAGTTACAAGAATCTCAACTTCAATGAGCTTAAGAAACAAAAGAAAAATTCATTGGCTCTTTCTATCTCCGTCTTTTTTCTCAATGTTATTGTTGTTCAGTCACTAAGTCATGTCCAACTCTGCAACTGGACTACAGCACACCATGTTCCCCTGTCCTTTACTATCTCCCAGTGATTGCTCAAATTTATGTCCATTGAGTCAATGATGCCATACAACCTCTGTCACCTTTTCCTCCTGCTCTCAGTCTTTCCCAGCACCAGGGTCTTTTCCAATGAGTTGGCTCTTCCCATCTGGAGGCCAAAATACTGGGGCTTCAGCATGTGTTCTCCCAGTGAATATTCAGGGTCAATTTTCTTTAGGATTGACTGGTTTGATCTCCATCTGTCCAAGCAACTCTCAAGAGTTTTCTCTAGCCCCACAATTTGAAAGCATCCATTCTTCAGTGCTCAGCCTTCTTTATGGTCCAACTCTCATATCTGTGTGTGGCTATTGGAAAAACCACAGCTTTGACTCTATGGACCTTTGTTGGCAAAGTGATATCTCTAATTTTTAATATGCTGTCTACTTTTGTCATAGCTTTCTTTCCAAGGAGCAACCTTTTTTTTTTTTTTTTTTTAATTTCATGGCTGCAGTAAATGTCCACAGTGATTTTGGAGCCCCCCCAAAATAAAATCTGCCACAGCTTTTTCCCACTCTATTTGCCATGAGGTGATGGGACCAGATGCCATGATCTTAGTGTTTTGAATGTTGAGTTTTAAGCCAGGTTTTCACTCTCCTCTTTAACCTTCATCAAGAGGCTCTTTAGTTCTTTGCTTTCTGCCATTAGGGTGGTATCATCTGCATATGTGAGGTTGTTGGTATTTCTCCCAGCAGTCTTCTTTCCTTAATTTAGAGGATAATTACTTTACAAGATTGTGATGCTTTTTGCCATACATCAACATGAATCAGCATTAGGTATACATATGTCCCCACCCTCTTGAAACCCCCTCCCACCTCCCTCCCATCCCACCCCTCTAGGTTGTCGCAGAGCAGTGACTTTGTGTTTCCTGTGTCATACATCAGACTTCCACTGGCTCTCTATTTTACATATGGTAATGTATATGTTTTAATGCTATTCTCTCATATCACACCACCCTCTCCTTCCCCCTCTGTCTCCATTGCTGCCTGCAAGTAGGATCATCAGTATCATCTTTCTATGTTCCATATATATGCATTAATATACCATATTTGCTTTTCTCTTTCTGACTTACTTCACTCTGTATAATAGGCTCTAGATTCATTTACCTCATTAGAACTGACTCAAATGTGTTCCTTTCTATAGCTGAGTAATATTCCATTGTGAATATGTACCACAACTTCCTTATTCATTCAACTGTCAATGGACATCTAGGTTGCCTCCATGTCCTATGTATTGTCAATAGTGTTGCAATGAACATTGGGGTACATGTATCTTTTAAGAAATATCCATACTAGTCTACATAGTGTCTGTATCAATTTGCATTTCTACCAACAGTGTAAGAGGGTTCCTTTCTCCACACCCTATTCTCCCAGCAATCTTGATTCCAGCTTGTGCTTCTTCCAGCCCAGTATTTCTCATGATGTACTCTGCACAGAAGTTAAATTAGCAGGGTGACAATATACAGCCTTGATGTACTCCTTTTCCAATTTTGAACCAGTCAGTTGTTCCATATTTGGTTCTAACTGTTGCTTCTTGACCTGCATACAAGTTTCTCAGGAGACTGGTATAGTGGACTGGTACTCCCATCTCTTGAAGAACTTTCCACAGTTTCTTGTGATCCACACAGTCAAAGGCTTTAGTGTAGTCAATGAAGCATAAGTAGATATTTTTCTGGAATTCCCTGGCTTTCTCTATGATCCAACTAATGTTGGACGTTTGATCTCTGGTTCCCCTGCTTCTTCTAAATCCAGCTTGTACGCCTGGAAGTTCTTGGCTCACTTACTCCTGAAACCTATGCTGAAGGATTTTGAACAGTATCGTACTAGCATATGAAATGAGCATGATTGTACGGTAGTTTCAACATTCTTTGCCATTGCCCTTCTTTTGCTCACTGTACTTTATCCTGATCCTCTTTTGCTGCCATAATTCTTCTGTCTTGGGGTAGGACCATAACCAGCAGCAGCACAGGACCCACATACCAATACCTCTACTCCCAGAGAAAAACAGAATGTTCCCTTTCCAAGCTCTCCAGTTATAGTTTTACCCTGGAAAAATCTCTTGAAGCCTTAAGAGACTCTCCTTGGGCCAGTCTTGGGTCAAGTGTATGTGTGTGTGTATTGAGGGGTTGAGTCTAAGACCAGAAGTGTGGGAAGTAAAAGAATTCTGGGAAGACAGAATTAATAGCTTTGATATTTAGTATAAAAACAAATTATTTTCACTTGTAAGGACAATTTTAGAAATTCCATTAACTTCTATAATAATTTGAATGAGTATTTTTAGCTAAACAATATAAGAAGAGGAAATGCTTTATTATTAAAACAACTATAATATCATTATAGAGGACAGTACAGCCTTAGATATTACTTTAGATGAAGGAAAAACTTTTATATATAATTGCTGAATTGGAACAAATTCTCTAACAATGAAATCAAAATGTGATATTGAGGGTTATATGGTCCTTTGACATCTTAGAAGACAAATTCTACTACTCCTTCTGAGAAAATTAACTCATTCAAACATTTCAGCATCATATTCCTTAAACATCACATTTCATATCAGCAGGACTAGAAAGACATCATGACCTTTAAAAAAATACATCAAGTAAGTACTGTTTCTCCAGATTAAACCATCAAAATATTAAGGAGATGAATATATATCAAACAAAGGCTTGAAAGAGAGCTGAGTTGTAACTGCCTCTCTATTTTGATAGTGGTCAACCATGGGTCTCTTCTACAGGTTAAGCAAATTGTATTAGTTTCATTACTGCAGAATTTTGATGAGCTGCTGCTGCTAAGTCACTTCAGTCGTGTCCAACTCTGTGCAACCCCATAGACAGCAGCCCCCCAGGCTCCCCCGTCCCTGGGATTCTCCAGGCAAGGACTACCATGTAACATTTGCAAACCTATGTGACTCACAGAGCATTTTTAAAAATTGCCTCCGCCCCCAGAATACATATTATCCTCTTCCATACAGTGATACTGTTTAGTAACAGGTTCCCATATATTTATGACCTAAAGCTTGCTCGTCTTACATATTTCTTTGACTTTTAAGTAGGACCAAATTTTTAATAAACTATTATGATTAAGAATGTCATCTTGTTAAGTCTTCCAAAAATATTCATAAAATTCATGTGACATATAATTTTTGAATTTTTAATTTGTGATTTCAGAGGAGTATAATAGAATATTTAAAATTAGGGTATGAATAATCTCTACTATTTAAATGACTAGAAAATATATTGATAATGCTTTTCACCACAACACTCCTCTTTCAGCCCTCAAGTTTGCTAAAGATAAAAAGAAAGCTAAGAATCACTATATCTTGCAAACTCTCCTATTCAGCCATCCTCTGACACTCCCCACAACCAACACCAAAGATACAGCTGACTCCAGCATTGCTCAGAGAAACAAGCAAAGAGTCAGAAACGCTAAAATGGTCTCAGACAACTCAATTAAATCCTTGACTCTTGGTTTTCCTCTATTAAAAAAAAGGGGGGCTTAGAATATTATAGCATTTATTCATCATATTATATTATTGTGAAGAATCAATAGGTAACATGCAGGAAGATAAACAAGTTATGCTATATAGCTAATAATTTTTTATTACTTTGCTACAGTCTGTGCGGGCTCTCTAACCTTCAGTCATCGTACACACTGGTGAAGACACACTTCATAAACTGGATTACTTCTCTGTTGGGAAGGCCTGTTGGATGTCTTCTGCTTCCCTTCCAGGTTCCCCATCCAGTCTCTCTATCCTGTCCTTTGTCCCAGAGGCTGACCTGTATTGACTACGTCAGACGTTTCCCCTGTCCTCTAGCTTCTGGCAGGGTTTGCCAATGGTGAGCACTGATAGGGGAAGACAGGGGAAGGTACTAGTCTGCTGCTGCTTTCTGCCACAGCCTGGCTGGCCACCCAGGGCAGAGGTCCCACTCCACTAAGGTGTTCATGTTAACAGCACCCTCTCTCTCTTCACATCCCATTATCTGTTCACTTCTCAGGCTTGGTCAATCCATTGGTTGAAATATTCAATGTAAGTGCCTCTTTAGATGGAGGCCCAGGGACATCTGCCTTTGGCCTAATGCTTTCAAGAGCCTCACTCTGATTCTCCACATTGAAGGGAGTCTTCAGGGCTAAATAGATGTGGCCACTCAGGCCTGCTCTCTCCCCAACAAATCCATACACAGAACCTCAGAATTTCCTGCGCACACCCACTTGTGACCATATTTATCCTTTTCTCTGGGTCATCTCCCCCCAAAGCAGACTATGCTGTGGATAAATGTACTCTAGAGCCAGAGAAATAGCCAAAGGGTGCTGTATGTGAACTGTGGCTAGAGTTCGGACACAAAAGTTAGAGGTGCCACACCAGAGTGTGAGCATCTTATGCTAGTTCTTTAAGGTGCCAAACCATGACATCTTGCCAAACCATGTACCTACAGGGCCACATCCACCTAATGAAAACACTTTCTTCTAATTTGCGAAACTGTGCCATATGAACCAGTAGTAGCCTTGGATCTAT
The DNA here is from genome assembly GCF_014754425.2 of Oryx dammah. Classification (NCBI taxonomy): domain Eukaryota; kingdom Metazoa; phylum Chordata; class Mammalia; order Artiodactyla; family Bovidae; genus Oryx; species Oryx dammah. The sequence goes on along the minus strand of NW_024070211.1, from coordinate 103,508,766 downwards.
GTAAACTAAGATTTTCTTTTTAAATTGTGCTACCCTAAACCCTAGGGATTTCTTGCAGGTGTTTTGTGGGATACTGCCCATTGGATAGAGTTTTTTTAATCTGAGTAGTAAGGCTCTGATTAGTTTTTTAAGTTTTATTAGAATAGCTAGTTCTGTACTTAAACAAATTTTGAACAGTGTTGTACTCTATAATCTAAAAGTACACCTAAACTTCAATACCTCCTGTTTCATAAAATTTTGCACAATAGCTACAGAAGTGTCATATTTACAAAAACATTTAGGATTTCTTGGCAAATTATTACAATTATCAGAAACTTTAGTAGCCAAATGTAAAGGAGTCCCAACTTTGTAGGAGACATACAATAAAAAATACAAACTAATAAATAAAAGAATTTTATATTTCCTTTAACTGTAGCTTCAGAATAATCTTGTAAGGCATTAAAAAACAAAAAATCTGTTGATCTAATGCCCCCTAGAAATGTCCAAATTCATTTTGCATCAAAAAGATACAGCCACTCTAACAAAAAAAAAACTTTATCAGACTAAATATTCTAAGGAAAGATAATAACAACTATAAGTGCTTAGGAGCTATACTTAACAATTGTTTGAAAACTTATAATTAACCTACTCTTTAACTCATCTCTGGTTCTAAATCGGGAAAGGAGTATGTCAAGGCTGTATATTGTCACCCTGCTTATTTAACTTATATGCAGAGTATATCATGTGAAATGCCATCTTGCTGAAGCACAAGCTGGAATCAAGATTGCCTGCTGGGAGAAATATCAGTAACCTCAGATACACAGATGACACCACCCTTACGACAGAAAGTAAAGAACTGAAGAGCCTCTTGATGAAAGTGAAAGAGGAGAGTGAAAAAGTTGGCTTAAAACTCAACATTCAGAAAACTAACATCATGGCATCTGGTCCCATCACTTCATGGCAAATAGATGGGGAAACAGTGGAAACAGGGACAGACTTTATTTTATGGGGCTCCAAAATCACTGCAGATGGTGACTGCAGCCATGAAATTTAGACACTTGCTCCATGGAAGAAAAGCTATGACCAACCTAGATAGCATATTAAAAAGCAGAGACATTGCAGACAAAGGTCCATCTAGTCAAAGCTGTGGTTTTTCCAGTAGTCGTGTCTGGATGTGAGAGGTGGACTATAAAGAAAGATGAGTACCAAAGAATTGATGCTTTTGAACTGTGGTGTTGGAGGAGACTCTTGAGAGTCCCTTGGACTGCAAGGAGATCCAACCAGTCAATCCTGAAGGAAATCAGTCCTGAATATTCATTGGAAGGACTGATGCTGAAGCTGAAGCTCCAATACTTTGGCCACCTGATGCGAAGAACTGACTTATTGGAAAAGACCCTGATGCTGAGCAAGACTGAAGGCAGGAGGCGAAGGGGACAACAGAGGATGAGATATTTGGATGATATCACTGAATCAATGGACATGAGTTGGAACAAGCTCGGGGAGTTGGTGATAGGGAAGCCTGGCATGCTGCAGTCCATGGGGTTGCAAATATTAGGACATGACTGAGTGATTGAAGTGAACTGAAATCTTAGATGTTACTAAGGTTATGATTTGATTAGTCTGCCCTTTTTATTATAATCGTGTTTAACAAAATATGTTAATTTACAAAATGATTGATAAAATATTTGATAGTAAAATATGTCATCTTACAGATAAGGGTATTAAGTCTCAAAGATTTTCAGAATATTTCCTGAGGCCATACACTAAGTTATAAACAGCAAAGCCAATTTCAGCACTCAGATATTCTGACCATGAGTTCATTAGATTCAGATCTCAGCTATGATGTCCAAAACCAAGATAAATCTAGTTGCTTTTTTTAATCTTAGAATCAGTTATCGTATTTTACAAGTGGAAATTTACATTTTAATATTTGCATTGCCATTTATTTCATTTTAAGTTTTTGTTAAAATGCCATAATAAATACGTGACATATTCTTTTAAGCAACTTTAAAGAACTATAATATCAATGAATGACTTTACAGAAAGAATTATTGAATAGAATTTCCAATTAATGTTGAAGAAATACCTTGGTTCAGCAACATCCAGTAAGTGAGCACATAAATAATTGCTTATTAAAGACTTTATGTATGGAATATTACAACCTCTAAGTATTAGCAATTCTATAATGAAAACATTATGATTTACTTGCCACTACCATTAGTAATTGACACCATGGATTATATAATATTACTTCCTGCCAGTAATTTTGATTGAAGCCAAGGAGAAGTGGTCATGAAATATACATTTATAACTCTATATGACTATAGTACAATTACTATGAATGGTTGATGAACTCTTTAACTTTCTGATACTCATTGACAAGCTGTATTAAATTTCATTCTATGGCACCTGTCAAGGGAAATACAAAACTCTATTTACTGGGCCAATTAGAAAGAGAAAGAATGTTCAATCAAATTTATGAGAGGTCTGAATAAGTTATACCAGATTTATCCTTGGATAGGGGAAGAACATGTTCTTAGACTTTTGCACTTTTGATATAGGAAAGAAATTGATTGGGACTTCACGGTAATAGTAATTTTTGCAAGGTCATAACATATTGGGGACCCCTCCGATGTAGACAACCTGAAGCTCTGACCCTGGAGGATCACAGGAGCATACGATGGTATTGCAAAGCCAAGGTGATAAAGCCCCATTTCTTTTATGTTCACGTGAGGACAAGGCTGTCCAGATAAATTTATCCATTAAGGATTCTTATTCATAAATAAACTGAAAGCAGAAAATCTATCTCCAATCTAGAATTTGTCTAGGTTAGAGACATATCTCTCTCACATGCGAGAAAACAAAAATATGGCAAATCAACAAACCACGTGCCATTGCTGAAACTTCTGATATCTCTTACAGAAATACTACTATCTGGACTATGTATGGTCACTTATTGTCTGAACACACACATTTTTAAGAAGGAGGAGAGGGGAATCTATAGCCTCTAAGCACAAACAGAGGTAGAATTCAAGCTCTTTCTGAAAATGACCTAAGAAATTAATATGTAAGCCAAAGAACTGAAAAAAAATTTTTTTTGGCCCATGGCCCCTTTAAATTTCTTCCTCAGCTAAACAGATATCTAATAATTTAGAAAAGAACCCACCCCCTTGTTAGACTAGCTGAGGAACAATCCCCTGTTGTCATTTTTATTGTCTGCCCTGGAGAAGGAGGCAGCTTGGGATGCCTAATGGAATCTTGATTCTATTTCACAGCTACAGAGCACAGCCAGAGGCCCGTGGTGCTTTTGTGAGCCAGAATCCACGGAGGCTAATTTTGGCTGAATAGAGGCTAAAGAGAATTCATTTTTCCTTGTTACATTTATTTCACTAAAATTGTTCAAACTCACGAGATATTGCTGGAAGGACACCAGCAAGCACTTCTTAATTGGGGCCCCCATTCAGCAGCAAAAGTGACTTTGCAGGGACCAGCCACAGAGGTGATGAGAATTTCAGGAGCCCTAAATTCATGGAAATTAACCTGAACACAGGAGACATCAACATTATCTCTGCTTAGATGTGGAATATAATCTCAAGGCTTCTGTTTCACATTCTTGCTAGAAACTGTAACCATGGCTCTCATCTTTCAGTTGCTACATATGAAAGATTTCATGTCTGGAGATCACCAGTAGCTCCTGCTGGGCATGCTCAGGGAGGTAATTTCTATTTGCACCCCCCACCCCCCAACACTGAGAGTCTCCAGAGATAACTAGCAGCAACTGAGTATTAACGAGTTTGCAGTAAACCAAATGGACAACAGAGATACAAGAACATTTTGCCTTTCTCTCCTACTTCAAATTTTAATGAGTAAGAAAAATCTTACATTTATGTGTTTAAATGTGTGCAATATTCCAGTCCTACAAATTATCTCAGTGTTATTAGCGCAGAATCCCATCCTGAATTTTAATTTTGCACACATCCTGATTACTACTTATATTTCTAACTTTACATGTATTTTTAGCTCAATAATTAATAAGGATAGCCATTAAAGTTGCTAAAATCTTGCAGAACAAAATTCTATAAGAGCTTGCTAACTGTTGGTATTATTCTTGCTATTTTTTACGGGTTCCAGCATCTTTGTTTAAAGGCAGCAGCATCCTCAGAAGGTACCCGAGGTAAAGTATTATCATTCAAACTTTACAGGTGGAAAAATTAAAGCTTATGAGACACTGATGAAATCAACTGATGGAGGAATTTCTCTTCTATTTCAAAACTTATTCTTTTGGAATCAGCAACAGAAAATAAACCTAATGTGTCTTTTTCCCAAAATGAATTTAAAACAGAAGTTGAACATGCAAAACTCACTCTTTTGGAATCAGCAACAGAAAATAAACCTAATGTGTCTTTTTCTCAAAATGAATTTAAAACAGAAGTTGAACATGGAGAGCCATATTTCACAAAGGAAACTTGGGGAGAAATGAATCTCCCTGTACCAGGTACTCCACGTTGTTTGTTGTCCAGAGGGTTCTGAGGGTAGTTAACCTAAGTTCACCTGCATTAAATATTGACCCTGAGGGGCAATTTGAGGCCTTGCTAATGGGGCAATTTGGGGCCTTAATGATGCAGACAAAAAGGTCCACAATCCTACTTGATGAAGTGAAGAGGCTCATTAGCATGATTTTCAAGGGTGGTGCTCAAAGAATTAGCTTGCCATCCAAAGCCATGTCTAAACTGGTCAGATAAAGAGCTCTTCATTTAGCTAGAGTGCTGTGTTTGACCAGTGTCTCCAAGTTCCAGCGCATTTGCCATTCTTTCCTTTTAGAGGAGTTAGTTTTTTTACCTCTACCTAAATGGGCAATTTTTTTTACTTTCTGCAAAATTCTTAGAGCGTAAAAACTGTGTCTTTTTAAGCAATACAAAATAAAAGAAGAGTTAATGTAAACTTACCCCAAATGACCAATTATCCCCACTAAAGCAAAGTTCTGTGGTAAAAACAATGGGATTTTGCTTAAGCTCCTGGATTTGTGGAAAAGATGACGATTTTCAATACAGTGAAGGCACATTTAGGAAATAAGGCAAGCCAAATCATCTGTAAATATAAAACAACTGACCAACAAATATTATCACATACTAAGTTCGTTGAGATGCATGGAACTTTCGCAGGTGCTCAGTGAATTTAAATCTATAATGCCCTGAGTGGACAAATCCACACTAAAATACATACCACACACGCACACACATCTAGCATGCAAACTCACATGTCAATATTAACTTAGTCAAATAGAAAAGCCACCTGTACATAAACTTAGTGCTTCATCATTAGAAATCCACATTCATTGAACAAATATACAGTAAGAATTATCACCAGGGCTGGAGAATTTTCCTTGTTCATAGAAAATGTTTTTAAAAATTCTAAGAAATAGAGTATTCAATGAATAATGGAAAATATATTACAAATATTTAAGTTCATCAAATAAATATATAACTGTTTTATTCTTCTATAATTGTCTGTAATATATTGGCACACTGTCTAATTCAATTACCAAATACAAGGATAGACTGTTCTTTGACTTATTCTTTACTGCTAGACTAGATAGACTGAACCGCCCTCAGCTGTGCCCTAGGCTCTTACTGCCTCAAGCTACTGCTTTAGTGATGGATACGAGGGCAAAATAAAGAATGAAAATTCAAAATGTGACACTTTTAACTAATCAACTGCAAGATAATTTCATTTCAGCACTGGTAAAAGTACCCTCTTCCTACATGTGGGCTCTGTATTTGGCTATAATCTTTGGAACAGGCATGTTTAAAAAATGGAATAATGTAATTATTATCAAAACTAATTTGTACCTCAAACAGCCCAAATTAGATTCAATAAGCGCAGCAGAAATTACAGTGATTTAAGTTCCGCTGTTTCATCCTACTAAATTTTTAATTGTGGCAAATATGTTCTGCTTCTGCAATGTAGAATAAAGAGGGAGGGGGAGTTGGCATATATGCCTGACATTCCTCCATATAAAAATGTTTTGGTAATCACTTTATTTAAATAGTAACATTTTATTTTTTTAAGCACTTAGTTTCTTGATCAGGATCCATATTCATGGGGTCTTGCTATAATCCACTTTACCACTTAATGTTGCAATTCAAATGTTCAGTCAGAAGCAAAGCCCTCCAGAATAAAGCATGAATATTACCGTGTGGGGCTGTAAAGAGAAGACTATTAGAATATATCACCAACACACTAGGGGACCATTTAGTCCACTGCTCTAAATACATCATTTAATTACAATGGAGACATTACTTCATGTTTCTACTGATGTAAGTATTATTAGAATTCATGATATTCGCAGGCTACTGTGGGCCATTACATTGGCCATAAGCTATTCCATAAGATTTACTACTAAAGGCCCGCAAGGGTATTTGAGCATTCATGGATTCTGTGGCAGTAGGCTTTTATCTAAGACACATAAGTGAGGGACAACCAAGTTATTATCTCTAAGAAACATAGCTTAATATTTTGGATTCTAAAGGTTAAGGTACCATAAATCCTGAATTACTCTGAGATATCACATAAAAAGACATTTTTATTTTATTTTACTCTATTCTGCCTCTTAAAATATTTTATGATGGCAGCTCCTAGAGTTGTACCATGTTGTTTACATTCAGTCCCTCGATGCATCAAAGCAGATGTAGCAATTCTTCTCAACTGTAGTAATGAAAGCAAAAATATATTTGGGGGAGGGTGTGTGTGTGTATGTGAAGTTTCTGGCCTAGAAGGAAGGGAGAGGGAGAGGTTAACAGAATACTTCATTTTTTTAAAGACATACACAATTTCCATCTGGGGAGACCTGCTCTCATTGCTTTGATTGGTCCTTTTCATGGGTGTCCTTGTGTTGGGCTGAGCTGAGCTGATCTGCCTTTGAATGCAAAGCTGGGATCCTCTTTGGCAAGAGAGCTTTAGGGACTACACAGGGAAGCCAGGGCTGTGCAAATCCACTCCAAGAAGCAGCTTCAGAAGGCTGCCTGCTTTTTAAACAATGAAAATTGCAACCAGAAGACTCAGGAAAGACTGATGAAGGGCTTAGTAAGTTTTGTCACAAAAATAAGCAGAGAAGAAAAACTTTCCTCTCTTATAGAAGCTTATAGATAACTTCCCAACAAATCAAAGATCAGAGGTTTGGGAAAGCAATGCTTTGAAAAGGCAAGTGAAACATAAAACTCAGCCAAACAATTCGATTTGCCTGTGTCAGGACAATGCTAGCTTCATGTTTCAAGTGTTTTTCTCGGTATTGTAAGGCATCTGTTAGGTTTCTGAATCTGAACACATGAAGTACAACATAGTTCTTTTGTGTTTTCCAGGACGACTATTAGACAGATTCATCAGCAGTGGTAGCCTCATGGAGACATGATTCTAAAATGACACAGCAGCAAACAGCTAGAAGGGTCTATTGAGGGTACAGAAGTTGTGTTACTGAGAGACTGGAGGAGCAGTTGCTTTGAATGCCAAAAGCCAACTGAAAAGTTGGGCAGACAAATCAGATGTCTGGTCTCTGAACTTATAATACAGATGCCACTCTTCTGGGGCAGATTTTTTGATCATCTACCTTTCTCCCTAACTTCCTTTTCATGCCAAACCAGTCAAGTTCCAGAATGGCCCTTTAAGTCCCATTCTTGGTCCTTAAGATTTCTCCCAATAGAAGGATTTCTACCACTGCTACATAAACTGTCTCCAGAAAAGCTACTCACTGATCCAGAAAAAGTTTCAATTTCTCCAGAAAAAGTTTCAATTTCTCCAGAAAAAGTTTCAATTTTACCATTCATCATTCTTTTTGCTTTATATGAATTACAAAAGTACTAAAATGTTATGTTTAAGACAATGACGTAAATAAAATAAGCAGTACTACATTGGACAAAATGGACTATTGTTCATTCAGTTCAGTTCAGTTCTGTCGCTCAGTCGTGTTAGACTCTTTGTGACCCCACAGACTGCAGCACATCAAGCTTCTCTATCCATCACCAACTCGCGGAGCTTACTCAAACTCATGTCCATTGAGTTGGTGATGCCAGCCAACCATCTCATCCTCTGTCGTCCCCTTCTCCTGCCTTCAATCTTTCCCAGCATCAGGGTCTTTTCCTATGGGTCAGTTCTTCACATCAGGTGTTCAAAGTATTGGAGTTTCAGCTTCAGCATCAGTCCTTCCAATGAATATTCAGGACTGATTTCCTTTAGGATTAACTAGTTTGAACTCCTTGCAGTCCAAGGGACTCTCAAGAGTCTTTTCCAACATCACAATTCAAAAGCATCAGTTCTTTGGTGCTCAGCTTTCTTTCTCTATTTTTCATTAAAATCTAAAATATTTAATTAGTTCAATTAAATAAAAAAGCATCAAATATATGCACTAGTATCATTTATAATAGTCACATTTCTACCTTTTCCACCTTAGAATGTACTAAGACATTGGCCTTTTGAACCAAACTTCTAGATTTAACCACTTCCTATTTTGCATAAAATGTATAATGCATAGATTTTAATCTCAAACATACTAAATATAAATGGTATTTTAAAAGCTGAGTATTTGAATTCACAGGTTTATGAGAATAAATAAGTTTTTAAGAAAATCAGTACTATTTTTCAATGAAATTGCCATACTGTGAAGACCATGCACAATTTCTAACTATGCAAGTATTAGCCTTTGATATATAGCTATTGATAATAGTCTAATATTATATGAGTTGTGTGCCCAATTAACATAATAATTAGACTCTCAGTATGAATCTGCATGACTCTATGAGCATTATGAGTATTATGTCATTTAATCCTCAGAATAACTCCATTACACAGATATTATTATCATGCTGATTTTATGGATGGGAAAACTGAGGTAGAGAGCACTCAAGCAACTTGCCCAGGGTAATGTAACCAATCAGCACCAAAATGCAGAGGTTGAACTTAGCCAACTGACTCTCCAGCCCCATTCTTAACAAAGGTGCTGTACCCCTCACACTCAGCTGCATGATCACACAAATGGATAGCTGTTAAGGAAAGAAAAGGCAAGAAACACACAATGTTGAGGTCTTCATAGAAAGGTTTCTACACATGCTATGCTTTTTTCAATTACACCATTAACATATCTGACCTGTGTATAATTCACTGATTTTCTTTTCGGAAGCCATATTCTTCCCTACAGATTTTTCCAGCTACACGCATTCACCAACAATAGGTGATAGCTTTTTATTATCCTTAAACAAATTTCAGTCCCTCCCTTAATGATGTGCATGTGAGTGCTCAGTTGTTTCCAACTCTGTGTGACCCCGTGGACTGTAGCCTGCCAGGATCCTCTGTCCGTGGGATTTCCCAGGCAAGAATATTCAAGTGGAGTGCCTTTTCCTCCTCCAGGGGATCTTCCCGACACAGAGACCAAACCTGCATCTCTCGCGTCTCCCGCATTGGCAGGAGAATTCTTTACCACTGAACTACCTCAATCCCTCCCTTTAGAAAGTATTAAAAATCACCATAATCATAACTTTATCCAGATATTCTTATTAAAAAATATTATGATCTAGGGAGCTGCTGCCCCTATTCCTAATTTCAAACCAAGTACTTCTTCCTTTTAGGACCCAGCAGCACCTGTGGAATGGGAGCTTGGGCTCAGGGAGAGGGTATGAGCACAATTCCAATGGAGAGAGCCAGCACAGGCTTTTAGCAGCCTCTGGGCCAGAGATACTGGCAGCCAAAAGACCAGGGCTGAGGATCAGGGCTCCAAGATTCTGACTGGGGAAAACTTCACCCCTGGTGACCTGGGGACATTCAATAGAAGCAGGCTGGGAATATATAGGGTTGACCTGGTTTTTAAAGAGTGGGCTGAATAGGTAGACTGATGCTTCAGTTCAGTTGCTCAGTCGTATCTTACTCTTTGCAACCCCATGGACTGCAGCACCTGTCCATCACCAAATCCCGGAGTTTGCTCAAACTCATGTCCATTGAGTCAGTGATGCCATCCAACCATCTCATCCTCTGTTGTCCCCTTGTCTTCCTGACTTCAATCTTTCCCAGCATCGGGGTCTTTTCCAATGAATCAGTTCTTCACATCAGGTGACTAAAGTATTGGAGCTTCAGCTTCAGCATCAGTCCTTCCAATGAATATTCAGGACTGATTTCCTTGAAGATCGACTGGTTTGATCTCCTTGCAGTCCAAGGGACTCTCAAGGGTCTTCTCCAACACCACAGTTTGAAAACATCAATTCTTTTGCACTCAGCTTTCTTTATGGTTCAACTCTTACATCATACATACATACATGACCACTGGAAAAACCATAGCTGATGCTTAGAAAGGGTCTGTGTTAGACTGATGCTTACATTAGACTAGACTAGATTAGATTAGACTGAAGCATAGAAAGGCTCATGTGTGTGTGTCTGTGTGCTCAGTCTCATCCAAATCTTTGTGTTTCCATGGTCTGTAGCCTGCAAATCTCCTCTGTCATGGAATTTTCCAAGCAAGAATACTAGAATGGGTCACCATTTCCTCCTCTAGGAGATCTTCATAACCCAGGGGTCAAACCCATGTCTCTTGTGTCTTCTGCATTGGCAGGCAGAGTCTTTATCACTGCAACACATAGAAAGACCTTAGAAAGGATTCAGTCTGACTCTTTGTGACCCCATGAGTTGCAGCACGCCAGGCCTCCCTGTCCATCACCAACTCCCAGAGTTCACTCAAACTCATGTACATCAAGTCAGTGATGCCATCCAGCCATCTCATCCTCTATCGTCCCCAATTCCTCTTTTCCAATGAGTCAACTCTTCACATGAGGTGGCCAAAGTACTGGAGTTTCGGCTTCAGCATCATTCCTTCCAAAGAAATCCCAGGGCTGACCTGCTTTGGAATGGACTGGTTGGATCTCCTTGTAGTCCAGGGGACTCTCAAGAGTCTTCTCCAACACCACAGTTCAAAAGCATCAATTCTTCAGCGCTCAGCCTTCTTCACAGTCCAACTCTCACATCCATACATGACCACTGGAGAACCCATAGCCCTGACTAGACAGACCTTTGTTGGCAAAGTAATGTCTCTGCTTTTGAATATACTATCTAGGTTGGTCATAACTTTCCTTCCAAGGAGTAAGCGTCTTTTAATTTCATGGCTGCAGGCACCATCTGCAATGATTTTGGAGCCCCCCAAAAGAAAGGATTTCATTAATTTCTTCACCCCATTTATTGAGCAACTGCTATGTGCAAAGGTCTGCTTCAAGTGTCAGAGATACCAGAATGAAACAAAAAAGGCAGAAATCCCAGGCCTTTGGGGTCTACCATTGTGGTGGGAGTGGTTAAAACCAAAGTTCATAGCAAGTGCCCACAAAGCATGTCCCATCATTCCTGGAAGCATGACTTGCTCCCAACTCAGCCCTCCCCCCAGATTTTGCCTCCAAAAGGAGCAGCTGCAGTTACGGCCTCACACTTTTAAACATTGCCCGAACTCATTCAGACATGAAGTCCTGGGTCCCCATATTTAGCGCACTGAGCTGTCTCTTTGAAGCCACTCTGTCTTTGCTGAAGGTAAGGAAAAAGCCCCTCCCATCTCTTACCCTCAGGGACAGGGATGGGAGCTCAGCATACAAGCTTTTCTTCTCAGCTGTAAAGGGTCCACTCTTTTCTGGCTGCTGACAGCCTAATACCAGAAGGAATGATTTTAACATTCTCTTTGCATGGAAAGATGTGTTTAGATAGTCTAAAACAGTGCCTTTTGTTTTCTTTCATGTAACCCTAAATTTTTAAATTAGGTACCTTCATGCCTATTTTTAGGTTGATAATTAAATTTTTATCCTATATTTAAATAGCTACAAAGAATGTAATTACTGGCATTAGAACAAAACCTGTTTCATTACTCTTTTAATGCATCCCATGAAATCTGTCACAGCAATTTGATACCCATCACAATCCTTTTAAAATACATGAACAAATTCTTCTCTAACAGTTGGAAAATTTACATCACTCTTTTTACTCTTTGAATTTAAAGTTCCATCCTAATTCATCCACAGGAATTTTGACTAATGTATTATATTACTATGCTTCAAATTATTTTTGCAGTCACTCCAGTGTGCTTCTATGATTCTAAAATATGTGTATAAATAAACAAATTTAACTTTTGTGATCACAAGTTTCCAAATATTTTAAAAAATTATTCTGATTGAGCCCTCATTACCATTACTGTTACTATGTAATTTATCAAAATAACTTGGATATATTACAAATTTTGTTAAATAAGTTTCAAAGATAAAATTATAATTTTATTGGAAGAAATATTTTGATGAGAATATCTGGCTATTATTTTCAGATAATTCATGGGTCCTTGGGTGAATATTTCTGCTGGAATGACATAGGATTTAGCATCAAATCTATCTATATGTTATACATATAAAATTATCCCATAGGCAAGATGATGATAATGCAAAGACTTTTACAATAGTAATGTTTTCAATTCTTACAACTCTGAAATTAATAGCCAAAAGTCTTTTGGTAAGCATAACAAATATATTCTAAATTATAATTTGATTAATCCCTTCTTCAATTTTATTCAAAAAATAAAATAAAAAGAAATCATCTGTTTCTTAAAAGGGTGAATTATTCCACTGTTGGCATAATTCATTTCCTTATTTCTAATAAGTAAACCAAGATTTATTAAACGACAGTCATCCCATTCTTCTTCCACTTAGAGGCATCTGGTTTAATTTCAGATGCTCAGAAACAGTTAGAAAAAAGAAAAATACAGTTTATTGCTTTCCCAAAATAAGTACTTTTATATTTTTTACATATTTTTATCAAAATCATGTACCTATTGATTTGACTTATTGTCCCTTTGGAAAATAATTATTTTAAAATTAATGGCAAAGTGAGTATTTATTTTCAAATCAATCAGATTGACTTTCTATTAAAATATCTGACTTCATTTTTTTATTTCAAATAAATGTGCTAATTTGTGCCACTATGAAAATCGTCTCTCTTTTGAATTCTAAGATAAATGATGGATAGGTAGGTAGGTTCAGTTCAGTTCAGTCACTCAGTCATGTCTGACTCTTTGCAACTCCATGAGTCGCAGCATGCCAGGCCTCCCTGTCCATCACCATCTCCCGGAGTTCACTCAAACTCATGTGCATCAAGTCGGTGATGCCATCGAGCCATCTCATCCTCTGTCGTCCCCTTTTCCTCCTGCCCCCAATCCCTCCCAGCATCAGAGTCTTTTCCAATGAGTCAACTCTATGCATGAGGTGGCCAAAGTACTGGAGTTTCAGCTTCAGCATCATTCCTTCCAAAGAAATCCCAGGGCTGAACTCCTTTAGAATGGACTGGTTGGATCTCCTAGAAGTCCAAGGGACTCTCAAGAGTCTTCTCCAACACCACAGTTCAAAAGCATCAATTCTTTGGCACTCAGCTTTCTTCACAGTCCAACTCTCACATCCATACATGACCACTGGAAAAACCATAGCCTTGACTAGATGGACATTTGTTGGCAAAGTAATGTCTCTGCTTTTGAATATGCTATCTAGAATGGTCATAACTTTTCTTCCAAGGAGTAAGCGTCTTTTAATTTCATGGCTGCAATCACCATCTGCAGTGATTTTGGAGCCCCCCCCCCAAAGTCTGACACTGTTTCCACTGTTTCCCTATCTATTTCCCATGAAGTGATGGGACCAGACGCCATGATCTTTATTTTCTGAATGTTGAGCTTTAAGCCAACTTTTTCACTCTCCTCTTTCACTTTCATCAAGAGGCTTTGTAGTTCCTCTTCACTTTCTGCCATAAGGGTGGTGTCATCTGCATATCTGAGCTTATTGTTATTTCTCCCGGCAATCTTGATTCCAGAGTGTGCTTCTTCCAGCCCAGCGTTTCTCATGATGTACTCTGCATATATAGATAGATATAAATGACTGACAGATATTAGATAACTAGATAGTATAGTGATTTGAATGGTAGACCCCTGAAGATACCTATGTCAAAACTCTGGAACCTGTAAATGTAACTTTATTTGGAAACAGGGTCTTGGAAGAGGCAATACAGTTAAAGATTTTGAAATGAGAAAATTATCATCAATTATCCAGGAAGACCCTAAATCCAATGACAAGCATCCTTATAAGCAGTTGTTGTTGTTCCGTTACTGAGTCATGTCCAACTCTCTGCGACCCCATAGACTGTAGTCCACCAGGCTCCTCTGTCCATGGGATTTCCCAGGCAAGAACACTGGAGTGGGGCACCTTCTCCAGCACCTTCTCCAGAGGATCTTCCTGATTCAGGGATAGAACCTGCATCACATGCATGGCAGGCAGATTCTTTACCACTGAGTCACCAGGGAAGCCCCCTTATAAGGAATGCACAAAAGAAATCCACATAGAGAAGACAAGGTCATGTGACTATGGTGGCAGAGATCAGTGTGAGGCAGTCACAAGCCCAGGAATACAGACAGCCACCAGAAGCTGAAAGAGAAAAGGAACTGATTCTCTTCTAGAGTCTCTAAAGGGAGTAAAGCCGTGCCAACACCTTAATTTTAGACTTCTGCCTTCAGAACTGTAAGAGAAGAAATTTCATTTATTTTAAGCCACCAAGTTTATAGCAGTTTTTTAATAACAGTGATAGAAGATTGATGAAGATGGATAGATAGACAGACAAAGTCAAAGAGATTGCTGTATGGATGAAGTAAGCCACTTCACTTCCACCTTTCTTTGTTTTGTCCTTATTGGATTCTTCATAGTCTTCATATTCGTTATCAGTATTCAGTGGACAGAAGGGGCAATGAATCTAAATGAAAACAGTTATCTAAATTTGGAGCCTGCCAACATGGCCAAAATATTCCACTTCTTATGTCACATGTCACACCTAATAGAAACTGTCAGGTAATGATGTTAGGAAACATCTAGATTAGAGGATCTTCTCCAAGAGCAGTATTTTATGAAATTTCTTTGTTTGGAACCTGAATATTTTTAAACCCAGAGGGAAAAAAGTCACCACATTAAGATTCAGAACCAGTTATGAGTTTCTTTAGTAAAGAAGGAGAATGAGGATTGCAAAGGAGAAAATGGAAAAGAAAAACCAGCATGACACTTGGACCACAGGTATATTTTTAGGTAAAATCAATCCACTAAAATAAGACATACAGAAGCTGAAGATATGGAGACTGATACTCTTAAAACTATCTATGCTACATACCTCTTGGAAAGTGTTGGTAAAATACATTTAAACTCCTGTGTGAAAACCTCTGTTCCACAGTAAATGATCCAAAATTTGCGCTGCCTAAGCTTAAACAATTCTAGGAGCCCTCTTGAAAGGAAAAGTACAAAGTTTTAGTGTATGTTTAAATATAGGGTCTTGGGAGGTGCTCATGCACGTGAGAAACCCTGAAGCTCAAGTTTCTTTAACTTCATGGTAACTCCACCTCCAGATATGTGGCTTCTTAGCACTTATTGTATAGTTGGCCTTTGGGACCTCATCTCAGACACAAAGCATCCTATTTTAACATCCACTTAGAATTTTATTTCTTTTGTCATTTTTGATATTTCTTTGTGCAGTCCTGTATCTCTCCTCTCTTAGATCACAAGCCATTAAGAGTCATTTTTCTACTGCTGAACGTTCTGCAGAAGCCTGAATAACGGACATGCTGAAAATGTTGGTGATCAAATAAACTGACTCCAGCTTTTAAACCTGTAGCCAGAAGTAGCAGTCTGGAACTATTTGTCTGTCCATATTTTCCAAACATCTCTTGGTACTGTGAATGTCCAAAAGACATCCAAGTACATTGTCTCAGATGTGTTCCAGGGATGCATTGCTTGTTCCAGAAACCTCAGGGAGAGCACGAGGGTAAGATAAGAATAAGATGGAGCCTGGACAAGCCATGCTGACAGCCCAGAAGCAAAGTGAAGTTTTTAACTTGAAGAGTGACCAGGGTCTCCTGCAGAGACCTCAGAGGGAATTTCTGGAATCTTGGTAGGCTCTGACCTAGAAGTTAGGTGGAGACCATGGTAGCTGGCACTATTCTCTGTATTTGCTCTATCATGACCTTTCTCACAGCTGCTTCTGTTCCCAGGCATAGCCACTCCCGAGGCCTCAAGCCTGGATCCAGAAAGAACCCTTCTATGAATAAGAGGCTGCTTCTCCTTTTGTTATTGTTGCTGTTTAGTGACTCAATCTTGCCAAATTCTTTTGTGACCCCATGGACTGTAGCCCACCAGGATTCTCTGTCCGTGGGATTTCCCAGACAAGAATACTGGAGTGGGTTGCCATTTTCTTCTCCAGGAAATCTTCCTAAGCCAGGGATGGAACTTGTGTCTCCTGCTTTGGTGTGCTTTTAGGGGGACTAACTTCAGTGGTCCTATGAAATTTTTCCTTCATCAATGTATATTTTAACATTATACTATACTATAACTAGGCATAACACTCTATTGGCATTTTATCATCCATCTCCCCTTTTACATGTATTTATGTTCAAATTGTGTCTTTTTCCCTACAGCATCCTTAAGGGCATAAATTGTATCAGAGCATTTCTGTGTAAACCTATAGCTCTTTGGATGATTATGGACAAGAAATTTAATTGTCTCCAGGACAGAATTTAGTTACAAGTAGCAATTCCCTAACTAACTATACCTTCCTTCTTACAAATACATGTTTCTGTTGGGACACTGAGGAAGCCAAAATGAATATAAGTACTCTGACTCCTCAGCAGCATTTCCCTCAGCTTGTAACATATTCCTTCCCGCACTTCCTGACTTAAACTCTTAAGCACAGCAGGGTGGGCACCTCATTGTTAGAGCTTTTATGAATTATGTGTTTTTCAAGTAGATATAGAATTAACAGGTATATCCCCACTTCATCATTTTGGTGGCCCTAAAAGAATTACTGCGTCTTTCACCTTGTGGTTCAAATGAGTTCAAAAGAGGAAGACAGCATTATATGATGGAAAGGGCCTCACGATCTCAATTAGATTAATAGACACTCACCTTAATCCAGGCCCACAGTACCTAACAAGGACTAAGTCTTGCTGTATAAATAATAAAATAGTAAACACAGATCATGCAATAGCCAGAACACATTTTTATTTGACATGTAAATTCTCAGCTAAAACTGGGTGAAGACAAAAACAGGAATTTTTGTTGAATATTTAATAAACATCAGATTCTAGAAATGGATTATCTCATGCTGACATCAGTCCTATGAATTAGATATGCTAATGGTTTTATTTTTTAAAAAAGGGAAAGCAAATTCTACTGTCTAAAGTTGTGTAGGTACATTGATGAAGGAAATGGTAACCCACTTCAGTATTCTTGCCTGGAAAATCGCATGGACAGAGGAGCCTGGTGGGCTACAGTCCATAGCATTGCAAAGAGTTTGACATGACTTAAGCAACTTAGCACAAGCACTCACAAATAGGTAGATAGTAAGGGAAGCAGGATTTGTGCCCCCCGAAATGTTCCATATTGGTAACTGACCATTACAGAAGGTTCTGAAAAATCTTCCCAGTTCTATTTACTCAAGGCTAATTTCTTTGATAGATGTGCTCAGTTGTGTCTGACTCTTTGTGACCCCTTGGACTGTAGCCCACCAGTCTCATCTGTCTGTGGGATTTTTCAGACAAAAATACTGCAGTGGGTTGCCATTTCTTCCTCCAGTGGATTTTCTTGACCCAGGGATCAAACCTGAATTTCTTGCATGTCCTATATTACAGGAGGATCCTTTACCTCTGAGCCATCAGGGAATGAGGAAGTGACAGATGGGAGGTGGAAAATCTGGTGATTTCTATTGGCTGTTATCTTCCTGTATAAGACATGATAACAAGATCTATGAAGTTCTTATCAACAAACAGTATAAGCCTAAAAGAGGATCCATGGTAAACCTTGCATCAGAAAGAATATTATACTGTCATTATTAAGTTGGAATTAAATGCCCCCTCTGGACTATTGCAGCTATAGTTGGAGTAGAATGTTTTAAAGAACGCCTTCCACAGAAATGTATATATTTCTCTTCCTTTTTGGGGCCTGCAAAAAATCAATATCCATGATATATGCAGGCTTTTTGATTATTCCCATTTCCATGGAAAAGTGGGTGCCTTTGGCAGATTATGCATAGTAAACTGATGGTCTTTTCAATATCTAAATCAATTCAAGGTCACTAGACACAACTCTTAGTAACCATCTCCATGAAAATGATTCCAAAATCCATTGCACAAAGCTTAGCCGAGATAACAGGATGGCTGTCATTTGAAAGAGCAATATAATTTCCATAGGAAAAAATATCATTTGTGGCAGATAACTTTTGTTCCTGTTTTGTGAAATGCTTGAATTCCTCAGGAAGCTCTCTTACTTCTATTTATACTTTCAAACAAGGTAGACTGAACTAGTCTAAGAGGTAAACCAACATGTTCTTCCAATATAAATATTTTTCATGATGGTGGCACATCTGTTCTGAGATCAGCAGTATACCGTCAATCAGGACATCATATAATATTTAAGCCAAAATGAAGACATACAAATAATTGTAAACACTCAACAAAAATATCCAGATAGTATACAGGTTTCATTACTAATACAGGAGTCAGATTACCTAAATATCATAGAAGTCGTTTCTGTTTTCACTGATGAAAAAATTTGTAATGTTTGCACAGAGTTGTAGGTTAGTTAAATTTGAAAATTTATATCTACTTCATTTCTTTTTAAAAAATTGATCATATTTCTGATATATATGAAATATCATACTATGCTTATGTGATGTGTTAGTTTTTTATTGCTACTGTAACAATTTACCACAAACAGTGACTTAACACAAATTTATCACCCCACCATTCTGGGGGCCAGAAATCCAAGATGGGTCGCAAACATGGTTAAAAGTAAGGTGTCGGTAGAACTGAGTTACCTCTAGAGGCTCTAAGTGAGGATCTGCTCATGGTAGAAACTTCTACAACTTCTAGAGCATGACTGCTTTCCTTAGCTCAAGGCTGCGTCACTCTGATATACTTCTATCACCACAGCCCCTTCTCTTACTCTGACCTGCTCTCTTCTTCTGACAAGCCTTGTAGGGCCCACCTGGATAATCCAAGATAATCTCCCCATCTCAAGATCTTTAACTTAGTCACATCCTCAAATACAGTGGCATACACCATATGCCATATGAGGTAACATATTAACAAGTTCTAGGAATTAATATGTTTACATCTTTTGAGGGAGAGCATGATTTGACTAAAAGTGAAATTAGGTCTGGGATTGAATCCTAACTCCATACAACTAGGCTTTGATTTCTGGAAAGTGGTAAATCCTCAGAGTCCTCATGGAAAAGTTAAGTGGAGCTTTAAAATAATTCCCCAGAGCACTTCTCTTCATTCTCATTGGCTGGAGTTGTATGTCATGTCAAACCCAGAACCAATCAGAACTTTTGAGCAAGTGTATCAAATTGGTCTACGCAGGAATGAATAAATGAATGAGGGTTCAGTTCTAGGCTTGAGGATATACTGATCCACAAGCTGAAGGAAGAAGGATGAATGACTAAAAAAAAATTTTAATTAAAATAAAAATAGGAAAAAATAGAGTTTTCTTAGGAAGGAGGAAGTAAGGATGAATGCTGAATAGGAAACTAATAATATCCATTGCTGAGCTTTCAAAACTTAGCCTAAGTAATAATAACAATGAAGAATAACTCTAAACACATAATTGCCTTTATTCTGTTGATACTTAGCATATTTCCTGGCACACAATAAATATGTATCACACAATTAAAATGTATTACTAGTCAATGACTTTATTAGACACGTTTTTATACACGCTTTGTACAAGTATAAAATAGTTAAAATTTTTAAAAATAGGGACTTAAATAATCCCAAAATATGATAACTGACACTTCAGTTTTGTAAAAGCTGGGAGTCTAGCAAACAGAATTGTCTACTGGTCATATTATGCCACAGTTGCTCTTCACCCCACAATTCCATGAGCAGTCTCAGATTTTGATTTTGCCCATCAGGTTGTTCACATTAATTTTCAAACTCTATCTGGCATTTCTTTCATGTGACAACAGGCTCTTTTTCACAATTGCTTCTCTGTTCTGTATCTCTCGGTGCTCTCCTTGCTGCCTGACACATGTAATTCTCCCAGTTTTCTGCTTTATTTTGCCCTTCTTGGGTGACAAATATCACAGATAGAAATGCTTGTGGGGCTTCCCCAGTGGCTCAGCTGGTAAAGAACACAACTGTCAATGCAGAAGACACAAGAGGCATGAGTTTGAGCCCTTGGTCGGGAAGATACCCTGGAAAAGGAAATGGCAGCCCACTCCAGTATTCTTGCCTGGAAAATCCCATGAACAGAGGAGTCTGGCAGGCTACAGTCCATGGGGTCACCACAGAGCGACTGAAAGACAAAGAAATGCTTTGCGGTCCACTTGCTCCTGGGCTGCTCCTTTTTGCTGCCCTTATTGGCCACTCTGTGTCACTGCAGGTAACCTGCCAGGTCCACGTGAGTTTTCCCAAGAGCAGGCAAACTCTTATGTGCTATTTAGTATAAGAACCTGAGATCCCCGAGCATGAACTCATGATGCAGAAAAGAAGTGTCCTTCTCAATGTAATGTCACCAAACAGCCTGGTCTTAGTAAAGCAAGTGTGCTGAAAGACTTTAATCTAGCATGTTTTGAACCAGTCAGTTCATTTCAGTTGCTCTGTCAGGTCCAACTCTTTGCAGCCCCGTGGGCTGCAGCACTCCAGGCCTCCCCATCCGTCACCAACTCCCAAAGCTTGCTCAAACTCATGTCCATTGAGTTGGTGATGCCATCCAACCATCACATGCTCTGTCGTCCCCTTTTCCTCCTGCCTTCAATCTTTCCCAGCATCAGGGTCTTTTCCAGTAAGTCAGTTCTTTGCATCAGGTGGCCAAAGTATTGGAGTTTCAGTTTCAGCATCAATAATTCCAGTGAATATTCAGGATTGATGTCCTTTAGGATGGACAGGTTTGACCTCCTTGTAGTCCAAGGGACTCTCAAGAGTCTCCTCTAACACCACAGTTCAAAAGCATCAATTCTTCAGTGCTCAGCTTTCTTTATAGTCCACCTCTCATATCCATACATGACTATTGGAGAAACCATTGAAGGTGGGAGGAGAAGGGGATGACAGACGTTGAGAGGATTGGATGGCATCATCGACTCAATGAGTTTGAGTAAACTCCGGGAGTTGGTGATGGACAGGGAGGCCTGATGTGCTGCTGGCCATGGGCACAATAGTCGGACATGACTGAGCAACTGAACTGAACTGTGCTGAACTGATAACCATAGCTTTGACTAGACAGACCTTAGTCAGCAAAGTAATGTCTCTGCTTTTTCATATGCTATCTAGGCTGGTCATAGCTTTTCTTCCAAGGATACTCATCTTTTAATTTCATGGCTACAGTCACCATCTGCAGTAATTTTGGAGCCCCCCAAAATGAACTCTCTCATTGTTTCCATTGTTTCCCATCTATTTGGCATGAAGTGATGGCACCGGGTGCCATGATCTTAGTCTTCTGAATGTTGAGTTTTAAGCCAACTTTTTCACTCTCCTCTTTCACTTTCATCAAGAGATTCTTCGTTTTTCTTTGCTTTCTGCCATAAGGGTGGTGTCATCTGCATATCTGAGGTTATCAATATCCTGGCAATCTTGATTCCAGCTTGTGCTTCATCTAGCCCAGCATTTCTCATAATGTACTCTGTATATAAGTTAAATAACCAGGGTGACAATATACAACCTTGATGTACTCTTTTCCCTATTTCTCTTGTTCAGGATACACAGCATGTTTGCTTTCAGCCAGTTAAAGTCTCTCATAAAAGAAGTCTCAAAATTATTATGATCAACATCAAGCTCTTCAATATGTGAGTGTTTTAGCCATTTTAAAAGAAGCAGAATATTCTCAAAGCTTGCAGTCTAAGTGTGGTTTCACTGGAACCCTTGTGAATACCCTCCATTACAGTCAAACTAGATTTTTTTGTTTCTTTCATTTTTTTTTTTAACTGAATTACCAAAGTGCTGAGTTTAGGATAAAGGAACTAGGCAGATTTGAGCACTAACTTCATTGTGTCTACAAATCTGATAATAAATCCCTTCTATTTCCTGTAGCCTTTTAATAGCTGGATCTATACAGAAAACTAAAATAGGTTTCCTAGTCCATTGGATTTCACACAGTAGAACTGTGGACAAATGAGTTCTTAATAAATACTTTTGGGGGAATGATGATTTGCTACTTAGTGTTATGCCACTTTAAAGGGATAGCAACTTGAATAAGTCAATGCATCTTCTAAAGACTTGCAAGGGAATCTCTAAGCGATGTTGTACTGTATCCATAATGTTTTTCAGCATATTATATCCCTGGATGTTTTCCACTCAGAATTTGTAAAATTGTTCTTCACAGTAGATAAAATCTCCTTTCATGATCCTCCTACACTACTCTCTTTGGTTGTCCGATGCTCTTATTCAAAACTCCCCTAGGGTCTCTGTGATGCCCTCACACTTTCTACCATCCAGTCTAAGGTTACTTTCTTCTCAATTCATCCCTTCACGTCTCTTCTTTTCTGTACATTACCCCCTGCAACTGCTACTGCTAAGTTGCTTCAGTCATGTCCAACTCTGTGCGACCCCATAGACGGCAGCCCACCAGGCTCCCCCGTCCCTGGGATTCTCCAGACAAGAACACTGGAGTGGGTTGTCATTTCCTTCTCCAATGCATGAAAGTGAAGTCACTCAGTCATGTCCGACCCTCAGCAACCCTCATGGACTGCAGCCCACCAGGCTCCTCCATCCATGGGATTTTCCAGGCAAGAATACTGGAGTGGGGTGCCATTGCCTTCTCCCCACACCTCAATCCAAAAACCTGTTTCTCTAAGGCATTAGTTTCAGATGTTCAAAAAGCACAGTGATGTCTTATGTTTGTAACATTTCCTTCTAAAAAAGCATTTCTACATACAGTTTCCTTATTTGATACTCATAATTATCTTTTTTATTTTATTTTATTTTTGTTGGTTATGAGTTTGATATTCACAACCCCAATCCATATTGATAGACTGGACATTTTCATCCTTTTTACAGATGAGAAAATTGAGGGACATGGGAATTAAATGAATTAAACTAGGCCAGAAAAGAAACAAAGGAGAGGTCTTCTTTGAGACACTTATGTGTGTTTTATGCTTCTAACTTTACTACTCCTTCACTCATCATTCTAAATCCTACTAAAATATTTAATTCTCACAGGCATTGTTCAAAACAAAGTCCTGCCTGTGCGTGCATGTTCAGTCTTTGCAACCACATGGACAGTAGCCCACCAGGCTCTCCTGTCCACGGGATTTTCCAGGCAAGAATACTGGAGTGAGTTGCCATTTCCTCCTCCAGGGGAACTTCCCGGCCCATGGATCAAACCTGAGTCTCCCATGTCTCCTGCATTGTTAAGCGGATTCTTTACCACTGAGCCACCTGGGAAGCTCCCCAAAAGAAATGGATTTCCCCCCAAAATTCAAGTCACTTTTCCTTTCATGGATGAGTACGGCAATCAGTGTTTTTATTGGCTTGATTACAACTCCAGGGATGCGTAGTCAAAGCAGATGTTTTTGAACCAGATTATTCAGATAATTCAAAGAAGACAATGGCACCCCACTCCAGTACTCTTGCCTGGAAAATCCTATGGACGGAGGAGCCTGGTGGGCTGCAGTCCATGGGGGTTGCTGAGGGTCGGACACGACTGAGTGACTTCACTTTTACTTTTCACTTTCATGCATTGGAGAAGGAAATGACAACCAACTCCAGTGTTCTTGCCTGGAGAATCCCAGGGACGGGGGAGCCTGGTGGGCTGCCGTCTATGGGGTCGCACAGAGTTGGACACAACTGAAGTGACTTAGCAATAGCAGCGTTCAGATACTTATCTATATTTGTATGTACATGCCTCTCCCCCTTCCTCCCACCTACACAGGTAAAAATGGGTAGAAATATAAAATGCACTATATGCATGCTTTCACCTAAAGAACCAAAATTTGAGGTGTGACAATTTGGGGAAATCTTCTCTTAAGACTCAAGTGTCTCAAGCAAATTGGTTGTGTTTGGTGACCTTTAGTTGCAGTGTGTCCTCCCTGGAGGATTGAAATTGATTTCTTCATGTTGCTGAGTGAGAACCCAGAGCCAGCACCCCCTGACCCACACATCACCCAATAGCATGATGTGGCCTCACATGGACACATGTGAGCACCGCGTTTGGAGGGAATCAAAAACAGTAGCAGCAGGGCTCTCATCCTGCTACACTGTTTTGAAGTTTTTCTTCCAGATTGTTCTTTCATTTCAGTTCATTCTTCTTCGCTGTGTGCTGCAGTATATACGGCTCAATTCTACACTTGCTTTTTTTCAGCTTCTGAGAAACAAAAGTTGGTTATCTACTACCTGATCTTAATTTTATTATAAAAGTCCTAGGGCTGAATTTTGCAAACAATTCTGAAGTCTGTGTGGTCTATACTATATTCATTATCCAATATAAAGTGATTGAAAACATCTGAAGTTGAAGAGCCCTCCCTCCCCCAAGCTTTTTGGCCAGCCAAGCTTTTGGAGCAATCAATGGCGAGAGCAAGCCAACTTTATACAGGAAGCAGAGAGGAAGCTGTGAAACTAATGAAGCTTAAGTGGCAGAGCCCTCCCTTTGCACAAGTGCCTAGGCTTCCCTGGTGGTTCAGATGGTAAAGAGTCTGCCTGTAATACAGGAGACCTGGATTTAACCCCTGGAAGGAGAAGATCCCTGAAGAAGGGAATGGCTACCCACTCCAGTATTCTTGCCTGGAGAGTCCCATGGACAGAGGAGCCTAGTGAGTCACACTCCACGGAATCACAGAGTCAGACACAAGTGAGTGACTAACAGTTTCACTTTCTAACAAGACCCAGGTAGAGGAGCCTAGCAGTGTGTGCATATGGTCACATGTTATCTCTGAACTTGAAAAATTAGGTGTGTAACTACAATTGTTTACAGAGTCAGATTTCTCTCCAGTCTCAATTGGGTATCTGGGTGGCATTGGAAAAGCAATAGGCATTTGATGGCGCTGGTTTAAAAGAGGGTGACTTGGAGATACACTTAGTTTGAGCTTACTGGAATAGTCACTCAGTCGTGTCCGACTCCCTGTGACCCCATGAACCGCAGCACGCCAGGCCTCCCTGTCCAATACCAACTCCCAGAGTCCACCCAAACCCACGTCCATTGAGTCAGTGATGCCATCCAACTATCTTATCCTCCGTAGTCCCCTTCTCCTCCTGCCCTCAATCTTTCCCAG
This sequence comes from Oryx dammah, assembly GCF_014754425.2. NCBI lineage: Eukaryota > Metazoa > Chordata > Mammalia > Artiodactyla > Bovidae > Oryx > Oryx dammah. Next base: position 103,483,518 of record NW_024070211.1, on the reverse strand, counting down.
CATCAGGGTCTTTTCAAATGAGTCAGCTCTTCACATCAGGTGGCCAAAGTATTGGAGTTTCAGCTTCAACATCAGTCCTTCCAAAGAACACCCAGGACTGATCTCCTTTAGGATGAACTGGTTGGATGTCCTTGCAGTCCAAGGGACTCTCAAGAGTCTTCTCTAATACCATAGTTCAAAAGCATCAATTCTTTGGCTCTCAGCTTTCTTTATAGTCCAACTCTCACATCCATACATGACTACTGGAAAAACCATAGCCTTGACTAGACAGACCTTTGTTGACAAAGTCTGCCAACAAAGGTTTTTAATATGCTATCTAGGTTGGTCATAACTTTCCTTCCAAGGAGTAAGCGTCTTTTAATTTCATGGCTGCAGTCACCATCTGCAGTGATTTTGGAGCCCAGAAAAATAAAGTCAGCCACTGTTTCCACTGTTTCCCCATCTATTTGCCATGAAGTGATGGGACCGGATGCCGTGACCTTAGTGTTCTGAATGTTGAGTATATATATATAATTCTAGGCGTGTCTGTGGTGGAGGTGACGTGGTGTCCGTTTCAGTGGAGGCCCGGCCTCTAGGTGTCCTCCTATGGACCATGGTGCCAGTGCACCTTGGGTTGTGACAGCAACTGCAATGCCAGAGGCTGTAGTGTGATCAGAAAGCGTCCTTGTGGAAAACTGCTAGAGTCATGAGCTTCATGAATTTGTCACTGAAGAATTAGCGTCTCAACACACAGTAAATATAAAAGCTATCTCCTGTCATGAACAGACTTGATGACATATCATATTGGGTTCTAAACACAACCTCTACAGAGTCTTCCCATGTCTTTTTGGTAGAACCACACAAAATAGACTTTATCAGAACTCTTTTGTTTATAGGACACAAACTATAGCAGTGACAACAGAGAGAGTATAAAAATTCACATATTGAAAATACTTGATAACAAGTCTTCTTGTTTCCAGAACATTACAAATAATGACTTGTGAAGACAAAATATTTTTGAAATTATTAATATTATGAAAGAACTTTAAATATTCATGCTATAAGAAACACTAATACTTTCTCTATTAAAATATAAAAGTTTTGTCAAATGAAGAGGCAATCAAAGAGTATTTATTCAATAACTAGAGGGAAAAACATAGCTGTTGTTGTTGTTCAGTCACTAAGTCATGTCCAACTTTGTGAGATTGCGTGGACAGCACCAAGCCAAGCTTCCCTGTCCTTCATGGTCACTCAATAAATTAGTGTAAAAAAGAATATTGTGATAATTTTTCTGGAATTGTGGAAATGTGTATATGACCCTTTTTTGAATTTGTAATGTCCTGAATTTTCTTTCTCATTTTAAGTCATTTTTCCATCACTCTTACCTTTCTTGAGAACAAGGGAAGTGGGCAACAAAAATGCATCTATACCATATTCTAATTATCTAAGTTTTAAACATGCAAGCAACTGTGAAAAAATATATTCTCCAAGCTTGACAACTCTACCTTCATAATGATAAATTAGGAAAAAATGTAAAAAATATACTGTTTTTAGGTGACTGTAAGGTGATCAACTTTCAATAACTATAATAATTATTGTACATGTCTGAATATTCTACTAAAGGAATGATGTGTGTGTGTGTGTTAGTCGTTCAGTTGTGTCCAACTCTTTGTGACCCCATGGACTGTAGCCCTCCAGGCTCCTCTATCCATGGGATTCTCCAGGCAAGAATACTGGAGTGGGTTGCATTTCCTTCTCCAATAGAAACATAAAGATGTATACAATTCATAAGTTATAGGATTTATTGCCTTCATTCTTTTATTCTATCAAAAGCACTATACATAATAATCAAGTGTTTTAGATGTTTATTTTATTGATAATGATGCCACATTATCCACTTTTTTACTATTATATAATTTTTGCTGTTGTCCAGTCGCTGTCATGTCTGACTCTTTGCAGCCGCATGGACTGCAGCATGCCAGGCTTCCCTGTCCTTCACCATCTCCTGGAGTTTGCTCAAACTCATGTGCATGAGACCCCTCTTATCCTTGTTTAAGGGCAACACTGCTATGCTATCTAATTTTGTGTTTGTTTATTTTTATTAAAGTGGGCCCTGAAAATGTCTAAGCTTCAGCCTCCACAAAGTTTGGATTTACCCCTGGAGAGAATTCTAGATAAATATTGCAGGCTACATGTCTGTGGTTCCTATAACTCTTTTCCACTAAAATACCTAACTAGTGATCTTTTTAAAGCTATAAACCCCTGAGGGAAAATACTGAAAAGGATCAAACAGTAACAAAGTTTAGAAAACTTAAAAAAAAAAAAAACAGATGCGTGAGTGGTAACTGAATTAACAGACTAGGGAAAATGAAAACTTCAGGTGTCAGCCAACCTTGGAACCTTTCTCTTTTTAATATCCAGCATCTGTGACCTCCCTTGGGCTTCCCTGGTGGCTCAGGGGGTAGTGTCTGCCTACAGTTTGGGAGACCTGGGTTCAATCCCCGGGTTGGGAAGATTCCCTGGAGAAGGAAATGGCAACCCATTCCAGTACTCTTGCCTGGAAAATTCCACGTAGGAAGGAGCCTGGTAGGCTACAGTCCATAGGACTGCAAAGAGTCGCACATGACTGAGCAACTTCACTTCATCAGTGTCCTCAGACAATTCCACTGGCTCTACCTTCAAATATACCCAGAATCTCATCACTTCAGACCATCTCTCTGAGTACTACCCATTGTCCCCCCAGTAAATATTAAACTGTGCTTCCCCAAAAGATATCTTGAAGCCATAAACTCTGATACCTATACATGTGACATTATTTGGAAATGAAGTCTTTATAGATGTAATAAAGTTAAAATGAGGTCATACTGGATTTTTTGTAGCAACATACTTGGTTAGGCTGGGCCTTAAATCCGAGAACTGCTGTCTTTTTAAGAAAAAAAAAAAATGGAGATTCAAAGACAAAGGCAGAGATTGGAGTTGTGATGCCACAAGACAAGGAATACCAAGGACTGCTGGCAAACAAAGATTGTTGGAAGCTGGAAGATGCAAGAAAGAATTTTCCCCTAGGGCCCTCAGAGGGATCATGGCTTTGCTGACTGACACCTTGATTTCACCCTCTAGTTTTCAGACCATGAGAGAATAAATTTTTGTGGCTTAAGCAACCTAGTTTGTGGTCATGTGTTATGGCAGTCCTGGGAAACAAGTATATCTACTATTATTTCTTGCTTGAACAAATGAAACAGTTCTTAACTAAGTACTTTGTTTCTCTCCTGGCTCCTCATTCGATGTATTCACAACACAGCACCAGTGACATTCCTAAAATCTGAATCGGGTCATGTTATTTCTCTGATTAACACTCTGTTGTTTGGTTGCTCAGTGGTGTCCAACCCTTTGCAACCACATGGACTGCAGCACTCTTGGCTTCCCTTCCTTCACTTTTTCCCAGAGTTGGCTCAAACTCATGTTCATTGAGTTGATGTTGATATCCAACCATCTTGTCCTCCATTGCTCCCTTCACCTCCTGTCCTCAATCTTTCCCAGCATCAGGGTCTTTTCCAGTGAGTCAGCTCTTTGCATCAGGAGGCCAAAGTATTAGAGCTTCCACATCAGTCCTTCCAATGAATATTCAGGGCTGATTTCCTTTAGGATTGACTGGTTTGATCTCCCTGCTGTCTAAGGGACTCTCAAGAGTTTTTTCCAGCACCACAATTCAAAAACATCAATTCTTCAGCACTCAGCCTTGTTTATGATCCAACTCTCACATCCATACATGGCTAATGGAAAAATCATAGCTTTGACTATATGGACCTTTGTCAACAAAGCGATATCTCTGCTTTTTAACACCCTGTTCTGGCATGCTATTTCCTTTGGAATAAAAGCCATTGTTGATACATTTACACTATAAGCAGAGCATGCCTCCAGCTCTCAACCCTGCCACCTCTCTGCCTTCCTCATCACCTCCCCAGTCTTCTCTTCACTCCTTATACTCTGGCCACACTGGCCTCTTTGCTGATCATCAAACACTACATTCTCACCTCAGAACATAGGTGCTGGAATTTCCCTCTTCTGGCAACACTTTGCCCCAGGTATTACCTTAGATAACTTTTTTGCTTCCATCAAATCTTAATCAAAATTCACAGTCTCACTAAAAATATGACTACCTTTTTAAAAAATTTCTACCTGCCCTTTATCTCCTGACACCCCCAGGTCCTTTCAGCCAGTTCAGTTCAGTCACTTAGTCATGTCCCATTCTTTGTGACCCCATGGACTGCAGCTCACCAGGCTTCCCTGTCCATCACCAACTCCCAGGGCTTGCTCAAACGCATGTCCATTGAGCTGGTGATGCCATCCAACCATCTCATCCTCTGTTGTCCCCTTTTCCTCTTGCCTTCAATCTTGCTCAGAGTCAGGGTCTTTTCCAATGAGTCAGTTCTTTGCTTCAGGTGGCTAAAATGTTGGAGCTTCAGCATCAGTCCTTCCAATGAATGTTCAGTACTGATTTCCTTTAGGACTGACTGGCTTGATCTCCTTGCAGTCCAAGGGACCCTCAAGGGTCTTCTCCAACATCACAGTTCAAAAGCATCAGTTCTTCAGTGCTCAGCTTTCTTTATGGTCCAACTCTTACATCCATACATGACAACTGGAAAAGCCATAACTTTGGCTAGATGGACCTTTGTCAGCAAAGTAATGTCTCTGGTTTTTTAGTATGCTGTCTAGGTTTGTCCTTTACCCTAACTTTTTTTCATGCCACTTACTGGTCCTCAGAATATTAAACAATTTATTCAGTTAGTATGTGTCTTGTTTCTTGACTATTTCTTACATTCTGTAAACTCTTTGAAAAGAGGGAGTTTTGTTTTCTTTACTATTATATCCCAAGTGCCTAATGACAATATTGTGCCAAGTGACAATATTGATACATATTTGTTGAATAAATTTGTTGTATTGATTGAAGTATCTCAAACACATGTTAATCTCCATCAGAGAACCCCAGAAATACTAAGGAATTCCTGAATAATGAAACTGCTGGAAATAGGAAGCATTTGGGACTGAGGAAAATTATTCAAAAAGTTGTGTAAACAGTTAGTGGATATCTGGTTCTTTTCCCTGCCTCCTGAGAAAAAGACAATAGGCTTACTCTCTTGAAAGAGCCTCCAAGAAACTCTAGAAGTCAGAGAAATATTTCAGGGGTATCACAAAAATTTGTTCAATGAACAAGGAAATCCCCAATTCTCTTCTGATACTTGACTCTAAAAACATTGGCATTCAAGCCCATGAATCATGGATGGGAGTTTGCAAGATTTCTCTCTTTAGAAAACAAGCCCCAAAGGAAATATTTACTGATATAAAGAGTTGAGGGTGCTCCTAAAAAGTAACCCAGCCATGTTACCTCACCCTGGATGGTGTGAAGCTGTCCATTCATGCTGGGTGTCTGAGAAGCTTTATGGGCTCATCCTAAAAGATGAAATGATCACTCTAACTTGAAAGGCTCTACTTTCTGGCAATGGAGTAAAGCAAGTCTATGTATTTCTTTAAAAAAATAATATAACTTTATATAAGAACACTAACAAAATGAAATATTTTATTACAAGGAATATTTCCCATTAAATATATCTGTTGTAATCCTTAAAATATAAAAAAAACTTATGACAATTATATTCTGGTATGTTTCAGAAACCAGACCAATGAATTGTTTCCCAGGTAAGCATTTGAAACCATAATTGATATCAGGCAAAACAAAATATCTTTCCATGTAGATTTGCCCAGTCAGCAATCTAGTTGTTTGTTTAGACCCTTTTTGTCTAGACCTTAAATCCAAAGTGCTTTGCACTATTTTTCAATTATTTATCAGGTGCCTATTGTTGGCAAGTCATTTTTGAGTGCTGGGAGAATATATAATGTCATTATTGTTGCTACACTATCACTCTGAGATATCTAGAACAGGAATCTGTACTTTTGTTTCATGGCCAGAGAGAATTGAAACAAAGAGATTATGTGATTTAGACAAAATCAAACCACTAGCTTAAAAATCCCACTGTGGCAAGTCTTCCTAAGTGAGTGTGAAAGTCATTCAGTTGTGCCCGACTCTTTATGACCCCATGGACTATACAGTCCTTGGAATTCTCCAGGCCAGAATACTGGAGTGGGTAGCCATTCCCTTCTCAAGAGGGTCTTCACAACCCAGGGATTGAACCCAGGTCTCCTGCATTGTGGGTGGATTCTTTACCAGCTGAGCCACCAGGGAAGCACTCTTCCTAAGTGGCAGGACACAAATTTATCCTGGAATTTGGCTTTGAAGTTTCTGGTCTTATTGTCATCTAATCAAGCACCTACCTAGGAATTCCCATGGGTTATTACATCAAATAAGACAGATTACATTTGACATTTTCTCAAAGCATTTTGAAATTTCCCTTCCTGCCTCCACCCATATATTTTATTTTCACCTAGTGAAAGGGGGTCCATCAGTTTAAGATGACTCCAAGAAGCCCACTGGCTTGGGCAATTACTTTATTTCTTCTCCTTGAAAATGCCATGCACACTTTAAGCGAATTGACAAGCAAGCTTGAAATCCTTGTCACATTTAGAGATGCTAGAGAATACAGCTTGCAAGGATAAATGGATTTTGGATTAAAAGCTGTTATTAGGTACAATCTTTGTGACATCTTTTTCCATCTCCAATATAGAAACAACACTCTTCTTTCCTATTCTCCTCTCCCGAAAGTTTTCTGAGATTCGTTGTAATATTAAAATTTTATCAACTACAAGCAGCAGAAACCTCAATTTAAATTGTCTTAAACATTATGGACATGAATATTTTCACTTTACTAAAAACCGAGTGGGTTCCAAGAAGGTGAAGTGATATACCCAAAGACATCATCATCTCTCTGCTTTTCCATTTTTGAAAGTATCACATTCCTTTTATTATTGGCAAGATGGCTGCAGCAATTCTAAAGAGGCACATATAGTTATGAGAACAACCAGAAAAAGAAAAGACATAGAGATTACTTCCTCTTTGACATCCGTAGGAGAAAAACAAAATTTCTCAGAAGCCTCTCTAGTCAACTTCTGTTTGCATAGAATTATTGGATCATAACTTAATTTATAAATAGACAAGTATAGATTACATGATATTAAAATCTGGGATGAAACAGATGAAATAGATGTTGGGGAGTCAACCACACTGTATTCTTTTTTGCCTTTCACTTGTTTCTGACTGGTCACATATTTTTTCTTAGTTTGGTACTTCTACATTATGGATAAAATTAATTTAATGATTCAGAATGTATCAACACTTGTTCTAGGTCATAGCACCAAATACATGAATTTATTGTTTCATCTTTATTAATTTAAATGCAATGATAAGGGACTTCCCTGGTGGTCCAGTGGTTGAGACTCTATGCTTCCACTGCAGGGACCTGGGTTCAATACCTGGTTGAGGAACTGAGATGCTGTGGGACACAGCCAAAAAAAAATGCAGTGATAATCATAAAGTCATTACTATCAACTCTTGCATTCTACCACAAAGCATCTTCATTCATAGCTAATTCAGGATGAGTAGAGTCACCAAACTTGAGTTTTGGTCTTCTCTTTTCCATTTACAAAGAGTTTGTCATTAGATTATAATATCTGCTAATCTCAATTCCTGCATCAGTCAGTTGAGTTCAGTCACTCAGTCATGTCCAACTCTTTGTGACCCCATGGACTCCAGAACCAGGCTTCCCTGTCTATCACCAACTCCTGGAGCTTGCACAAACTCATATCCATCAAGTTGATGATGCCATCCAACAATCTCATCCTCTTGTTGACCCCTTCTCCTCCTGCCTTCAATCTTTCCCAGGATCCATAGTCTTTTCCAATGAGTCAGTTCTTTGCCATCAGATAGCCAAAGTATTGGAGCTTTAGTTTCAGCATCAGTCCTTCCAATGAATATTTAAGACTGATTTCCTTTAGGATCGACTCTCAAGAGTCTTCTCCACCACCACAATTCAAAAGCATCAATTCTTTGCAGACAAAAGTTCATCTAGTCAAAGCTATAGTATTTCCGGTAGTCATTTATGGATATGAGAACTGGACTATAAAGAAAGCTGAGTGCCGAAGAATTCATGCTTTTGAACTGTGATGTTGGAGAAGACTCTTGAGGTTGGTCATAGCTTTTCTTCCAAGGAATAAGCATCTTTTAATTTCATGACTACTGTCACCATCTGCAGTGATTTTGGAGCCCAAGAAAATAAGTGAAAATATTGACCTCCTCTATATTATTGAGGTCTGGTGTTCTTTTTAGGGAATGTATTCTAAAGCTATGTTGAAATATTAAAGACTATACAAAGCTACAATTATTGAAAATTTTTAATGTTTCATATTAATTACTTTAACAAACATTTCATTTCACCTGTATAATACTTTTGTAAAGACATTATTATTATTCCTTTTTTATATATGAAGAAATTTGAGACTCCAAATTTAAGTGACTTGACCTAGTAAGGTGCAGAGTTGGTATTTTGCTTGTATGAAATTAAAAGACGCTTACTCCTTGGAAGAAAAGTTATGACCATTCTAGATAGCATATTGAAAAGCAGAGACATTACTTTGCCAACAAAGGTCCATCTAGTCAAGGCTATGGTTTTTCCAGTGGTCATGTATGGATGTGAGAGTTGGACTGTGGAGAAAGCTGAGCACCAAAGAATTGATGCTTTTGAACTGTGGTGTTGGAGAAGACTCTTGAGAGTCCCTTGGACTACAAGGAGATCAAACCAGTCCAATCTAAAGGAGATTAGCCCTGGGTGTTCTTTGGAAGTAATGATGCTAAAGCTGAAATTCCAGTGCTTTGGCCACCTCATGTGAAGAGTTGACTCTGGAAAAGATTCTGATGGTGGGAGGGATTGGGGGCAGGAGGAAAAGGGACGACAGAGGATGAGATGGCTGGATGGCATCACCGACTTGATGTACGTGAGTTTGAGTGAAGTCTGGGAGTTGGTAATGGACAGGGAGGCCTGTCGTGCTGTGACTCATGGGGTGGCAAAGAGTCAGACATGACTGAGTGACTGAACTGAACTGATGCTTGTATGACCCGAAAACTCAGGCACTCAGCTGCCACATGCTACAAATATACAGCATTGTTATTATTATTTCTGAAAATTCACTCATACACAGCTCCATTACTTCCTCTGTTATGGGCCTACAGTACATTAATCAATGAATATTTATTGAGTTGTGTGTTGGATATTAGGCCAGCAGAAAGGAGGAGCTAGATAATTATTTGGCATGCTTCCTGCTCAAGATTACAGTCTAATCAGAGAAACTAAAATAATGGATTATTCAAAGCATATGCTGTAAGTATGAACAGAGCAGCATGGGAAAAGGCCACTGCCAAAATATATGTCCCATGAAAGAAGTGGAAGGGTCAATAAAGTGGGTAGACTTGAGACTTCAAAGAGAAGTGCACTTTGTCTGGTCAGGTAGAAATAACATAGCTATTGAGGATGAGGAAAGATGTTCCAAGCCATTCAGTATGGACCATGATGACACATAGACTAGTGAAAACTTGTGGGTTTTAATAGATAAGACTATACTATACACATGGAACAAGATATATGGCATAGCACAGGGCATTATTATCTTGTAATAACCTATAATGGAGTATAATCTGCAAAAACTGAATCACTATGCTGTATGCCTGAAATTAACATAATATTGTAAGTCAATTATACCTCAATAAAAAGAAAAGAAAAAAAAAGAACTTATAGGAAGAATTAAACTAAACTATCTGCCCAGTACTAAAGGGTCTGTATAAAGAAACCTGAAGGTGGATGTTGATGAAGAAACATCGGAGTAATTCTGCACCTAGGAAGAAATTATTTTCTCAGGTTGAAGAGTTAGGGTGGGAGAGACTGAACCAGGTAATGAGTAACAACTCTCCTGACAGGGAAAGGGTAGGGTCAGATTTTATCATTTTCAGATTCGCTGAGAATGTTTCTCCAAGCGTATTCTGTGTCCCTAAAAGTCTCTTTGTTCCCACATATTTTAATACTTGCCAAAGGAATCTTTATGGAAAATGTTTGCGCTTTCTTGAAAAGCAAAATTTTAGAAATTAAAAAAGAAAATATTTTCCCCTAAAACTGTCTTGTCTTAAAAAAAAAAAGCCTGTGGGACCTTTTCTCTCTTCCACAATCCCTTCCACCCTTTTGTGTGCAGGGATTTATCTCAGTGTCCTTAAACTTTCCTGGATTAAATAAAGAATCTTTTACAACTGGAAGCTCAGTTTATATCTGTCAGGATATTTAAGATTCTCCCCCTCCCTCTATCCTATCCCCACCTCTGCCACCATCCTCACCCCCATCACGCACGTGCACACACACACACAAAATGTTCAAGGATAGGATATAATTACCCCTCACCTCATATTTTGCCTTGGAAGTCTCTTTTTAAATATCTACTACAATATTAGTTTCAGTAAGTCATAAAAATGGTAAAAAAGGTTAATTAGAATTCCTTCTTAATTTTTAACAATTTTGTTGAGCTATAATTTATATATAATAAATAGCATATATTAAAAGTGTTCAATTAGATAAGTTTGGCCCATGAAACTACCACTGCAATCAAAATACTGAATGCTTCCACAATGTCACAAGGTTTCTTTATGCTTCTTTTGCAATCCATCCTTCTCTATACTCCTGTCCCCAAACAACTTCTAATCTCTTTCTATCACTCTAAATTAGTTTACTTGTGCATTTTGGGTCTAACTTCCTTCACCCAGCATGATTCTTTGGGTTCATCCATGGTGTCACACACACCTGTATTTGTTTCCTTTTACTAGTGAAGAGCATCTTGTTCTATTGTCATACAACCATCTATTGACCCATTCACTTATTGCTCTACTTTTGGTTTATTTCCAGTTTTTTGGCTATTACATTTGAAGCTGCTATGAACATCTGTGTACAAGGTTTTGCATGGGTATATGTTTCTAATCCTTTACATAAAAACCTAGGAATGAAGTGACTAAACTGTATGGTATTATTCTAAGAAACGTAAAGAAAACTGCCAAACTCTTCTCCAGTGTGGTTTTACTATTTTACATTTCCACCAGCAGGGTATCAAAATTTCCATTCTTCCATGTTTTTACCATGTTTGTCACGGTAGTCTTTATTCTAACAACATTCTTGAAAGGACAACTTGGTTGCAGCTTTAAGCTGCATTACCTGATGAATAATATTGCTAAGCATGTCTGTACTTATTTTCCATCATATACCTTTACTGGTGAAATATATGATCAAATGTCTTGCCCATTGATTTTTGTTGGGTTATCTATCTTATCATCGAGTTGTAAGAGTATTTTGTATAATTTGGATACAAATCCTTTCTCTAATATTTTTGTTGCAAATATTCTACCAGTTTTGGTGTCCTTTCATGTTTTCTTTGTGGAGAAATAAAAGGCCATTTTAGCATTGATAAAATTTAATTATTTTATTTTTTGTGCCCTAAACAAGAAATTCTTGCTTAATCCAAGGTCATAAAGTCCTTTTCTTTTGTTTTCTCCTAAAAGATTGTATGGGTTTTGGTGTTATCTTTAGGTTTACCAGAGCCATTTGTAAAGACTTGTCTTTCTCTGTGGAATTGCCTAGGCAACTTTATTGACAATCAATTGACCGTACATGTGTAGGTTTATTTTTAGATTACTTACTGAGTCCCTTTGATCAACATGCTCATCTGTTAGCAAGTCAGAAACTACCTTGATTATTGTAGCTATAAAAGTTTTAAAATCAAGTGGTATTAGTCCTTCATTCTTGTTCTTTTTCCTTCTAAATATTATTAGTAGTTTGGAATCATTTTCATTTCTATATAACTTTTAAAATCATTTGTCAATTTTTACATTTTTTATTGGGGTTGTGTTGAGTCAATCACCATCTTAGTAATATTCTTCCAATCCATCTCCATTTACTTGGTCTTATTTAGCCTCTCTCTGCAGTAATTTAAAGCTTTCCTAATAGTGGTTTCTTGCATGTCTTTTCTTAGAGTTATTCCAGTGTATTTTAGGTAGCTTGGTACTATTTAAAATGAAATCTTATTTTTAAATTCATTTCCAATTGTTTGTTGCTAATACTAAAAAAAAAGATGCATTTTTGACCAAACTGAGTATATTTATGTGACATAGAATTTCTAATTTGTTAATCAAATCTAGTTCTAGACTCAAATTAATTTACCTCATATTAAATTATACTAACTAAAAACAGTAAAAGTTAACCCACCAAAGACTGTTACAGTACTTTACATATAACTATTTTTTAGTCTTATAACAATTTTAAGTATTGCTTAATCCCCATTTTACAGTTACAGAAATTGGAGTAGTAATTAAGGAACTATATCACCTTCACTAATCAAATAATCTTCAGAGACTATACTTAACCAGTTTTTCATAATACTTCTTGAAAAATCTTGTTAAAATCTCTTCTCTTGAGTTGAAACCTGCAAGTTTATGTGTTCTCTTTTGTGAAATATCCTAGAGTAAAGCATAAATTCCCTCAAATGAGAACAGTATTTCAAGAGTGTGTTCTTGGAGCACGCTTTTCCAGAGGAAAAATATGTTGTAGAAAACAGAGTGTTGGAAAGGATCCTGAGCTGAGACTTGATGGGAGTTAAATTTAAGTAAATTTTGAGGTAAAGTGAAGGGAAGTACTAGGGGGAAGGACCTCAGATTTATTTAAGATGAAATAAAAAAGATGCCTGGGATTTTTTCTCACTGCTACCTTCTTAACTCCTCTGGGAGAAGCAATGAGATCACCATTACTTCTTTTTTATTATTCTGCCCAGAATATTGTGACACTCAGAGGGTAAGTGATTTGTCCAAAGTCTTCTGGTTAAACAGTGTTTTAGGAGCGGGAATTCAAATCCAGGACAACTTAATTCCAAAGCTCAAACTCTTTCCACAATACAATCCTTCCTTCTCCCCATTCTCAACAACTCCCATCTCCTTTCAAGGATTATCTTTGGAAACAAAACTGACTAGAGTGAAAAGAAGGATGAACAAAGACAGAAAAGATTCATCTTAGAAGTGCACAATCGATTGAACAGTGAAGTTTGGGACCTGCCCCTGAAAGGTTGGCATAAATGAATGGAGAAGAATAATATTCCCAGAGTTGAGAAGACAGAGCCAAGATTACTTTTTTCTTAGATGTTTGGAGGTCATTGGGACTTTTGATGACAGAAACAGAACTATCAGGGTAGGTCTCAGGGATACCAAGTTCTCAGAACTTGAAAGAAAAAAGAAAAAGCCTCAAAAAGTACTAAAAAGAGTCTCCAGTTCTTTTACTAGTGCTTTACCTAGTTTTTTTTTTTTTTTAATCCAATTAAGTAGGGAAATAGAAATTCCTGGCTCCCTTCCCCCTCAAAGTCTGAACCAACTTATTAATTTATAGCAAAAAGTTAGGGTTCTGAAATAGCCACATTTTAAATCTATTTGTATTTTTTGAAAGTAAATGATTTGTCTACTATTAAATTTCAAACATTCTGAAAAAGTTACAAGAGGAATTTGGGGGTTTTCTTTTCCCAGGAATCTATGTGGAAGACCACATTTTTCTGGAGTAAAGCTACTTTAAACCTAAGGGAGATTAAATTAATTCACTCATTGGTGGTTAAGAGATATTTAATAGAGTTCTTCCTATCTAGTCAGAGAGCATGCAATGGTTCTAACTTAGAATTAAGGGACTGTTTGCATTTCTACTTCATGGTCCTATTTGCTTTATGCTATTAGGAACAGTTTCTATTAATGAACTGAAGCAGATGGACCTTGGCAACCCAGAAAAACTTTGTTTTCAATATGCTAGAAAAAAATATATTGACCAAAAACATCATCCAGAATTTTAACTAAGTACAAGCCTTCTCCTTGGCCATTTAACATTCTAAGTATATACTTTAGTGACACAGGTTTTGTTGACACCCTTAAGTGCTAACTTATGAAAGCAAGGAAAATGAGATCATGTGTCTCTATTTTTTCCTGGTAAGAGTATTATGGTAGCTAGTTTTCAGTCCACTTTGCTTCTGTGTTTTCACAGGGCAATTAAGGAAGTTAGAATGCTATGCAGTTTTCTCATAAACTCATATGGTTCACATTAATTTAAAAAGTGATGCTAAGGAAGGAAGGAGGAAAACAATTTTTAAATATATAGAGGATTCCACCTGCTTTTTCACTCTATAAGTTCATGTAGTCCCTGCTATACTCTCAGTCTTGAGAGCATTGAAAATAATTCTGAAATATCCATATATTCCTTAGAAATTATCCACAAATCACAACTCTTTTATATATTCACAAAGCCACATGCACTCTATTTTACAGATAATTAAAGGTATTTTCAAAGCAATGTTTACTTTAGCTGATTTTGCCTAGATATTAACTCATCAGTTCCTAATATCCATGTGAATATGGTTGAAGTGAAAGTGTTAGTCATTCAGTTGTGTTCAACTCTTTGCAACCCCATGGACTATACCCCAAGAGGCTCCTCTGGAATTTTTCATGGCAAGAATATTGGAATGGGTTGCCATTTCCTCCTCCAGGGGATCTTTCAGACCCAGGGATCAACTCACATCTCCTGCACTAGCAGGCAGATTCTTTAACACTGAATGACTTGGGAAGCCCTCATTTGACACATATTTACTCTTAAAAGCAGGATATTGTTTATGTAAATCCCAACCTAGTTATACATTAGAATCACACACAAACTGCTAAACATGCCAATGCGCAGGGCTGTTTGTCAGAGACTGTGCCTTAATTTGGTCTGTGATGGACTCTGATCATTGCAGAATAATTTAAGCATCCCAGATAATTCCAGTGTACAGCCAAGTGGAAATCTACTGCAGGATCTCAGTATTAGTTCTGGACACTTATAGAGGCCACCATATAAAATTAAGCATGAGGAGGCAGAGAAATGTAACATAGATTTAATATTTTTGTCAGTATGTATCAGACTAAAGTACTTGTCGGTACTTTATAAGTATCAGATGCTTTGATACACAGGCTTTAAAAGATGACTTTAAAATATATATATTAATTGGTTAAACTGTACAGATCTACAACTACATAAAAATAAACATAGCCATATTAACAATATTCACTGAGCATCTAAGATGGACAAAGAACATGAACACAGATTTATACTAAAATTATACAAATGATTACCTGAAGCTTGGTATAAACTTTCAGTAAGTGTGGATCACAATAAACTGTGGAAAATTCGGAAAGAGATGGGAATACCAGACCACTTGACCTGCCTCTTGAGAAACCTGTATGCAGGTCAGGAAGCAACAGGTAGAACTGGACATGGAACAACAGACTGGTTCCAAATAGGAAAAGGAGTACGTCAAGGCTGTATATTGTCACCCTGCTTATTTAATGTATATGCAGAGTACCTCATGAGAAATGCTGGGCTGGAAGAAGCACAAGCTGGAATGAAGATTTCCAGGAGAAATATCAATAAGCTCAGATATGCAGATGACACCACCCTTATGGCAGAAAGTGAAGAGGAACTCAAAAGCCTCTTGATGAAAGTGAAAGAGGAGAGTGAAAAAGTTGGCTTAAAGCTCAACATTCAGAAAATGAAGATCATGGCATCTGGTCCTATCACTTCATGGGAAATAGATGCAGAAACAGTGGAAACAGTGTCAGACTTTATTTTTTTGAGCTCCAAAATCACTGCAGATGGTGATTGCAGCCATGAAATTAAAAGACCCTTACTCCTTGGAAGAAAAGTTATGACCAACCTAGATAGCATATTCAAAAGCAGAGACATTACTTTGCCAACAAAGGTCCGTCTAGTCAAGGCTATGATTTTTCCAGTGGTCATGTATGGATGTGAAATTTGGACTGTGAAGAAAGCTGAGCACCGAAGAATTGATGCTTTTGAACTGTGGTGTTGGAGAAGACTCTTGAGGGTCCCTTGGACTGCAAGGAGATCCAACCAGTCCATTCTAAAGGAGATTAGCCCTGGGTGTTCTTTGGAAGGACTGATGTTGAAGCTGAAACTCCAATATTTTGGTCACCTCATGTGAACAGCTGACTCATTGGAAAAGACTCTGATGCTGGGAGGGATTGGGGGCAGGAGGAGAAGGGGACGACAGAGGATGAGATGGCTTGATGGCATCACCAATCGATGGACATGAATTTGAGTGAACTCCAGGAGTTGGTGATGGACAGGGAGGCCTGGCGTGCTGCAATTCATGGGGTCACAAAGAGTTGGACACGACTGAGCAACTGAACTGAACTGAAAGTCATTGCACAATAATACTAAAAGTGATTCATAGCAATAACATGAAATATGCCTTACACTTCATTGCAACCTCTTTATGGATAACACTACAGCCCCAAGAACCTACATGTACCTATATGTAATATATATTATATTACAATAGTATATTGGCTGTAGCTTAGATATTACACAATTATTTAATATGCTTTCTCATGGTAATTGGCCAAGATGCACAATTATCTATGCAAAATTAATATCAATTAAAATTATCAATATTTTCTTTTCACATCCTGAAACATTTATTTCAAACTAATATTTTTTGGCACTATGTATTTTTTGGGTTTTTTGGTGACTAAGTGATCCACTGCTAAAGAGTTTTAGACGGCTAAAAATGCTAAGCACTTAATTTTCCAATTTTATGTTGAATGATTGGATGAATGGAGAGCATAAAGACTGCTTCTTTTTATTTTTTATACATGAAAATGGAGATATGTTTCATCACTATACTAAGTCAGTGACAAATAGAGAAGCATCTGAAGTTAATTTATTAATGTAGCAAGAACTTAAGCAAATCTACTCTAGTCTTTTTACACCTTATTCTATTTCCCATGTCCTATGAGGGACTAAAAGTCATCTAATAATACCAGTAAACACGTATCATTGCTATGTGCCAGACACTATTCTAAGCATGTTGCATATATTAGTTCATTTAAGAACCCCATGAGTAATGAGGCTTCAGTTTATTTTATATGGATCATCATTAGTTATAAATTCTAAAGAAAATGTTTTTAGGCAGAGCTTATTAGATCCAATTGGCTTCTAGGAAATGTATATCAAAAAACTGAATCACTAATTGCATTTTAAATATTCAGAAGTGGTTTGTTGAACAAAAGTAGCTCCAAAGATGTTATTCATAATGATGCTAACCCTTTTGATGAATTCAAGAATGACTTTGCATTCTAATCTTTGATCTCTGTATTTCTCTCATTCTCCTACTGTTTTTACCACCTACTTCAATGATTAATTTTCAATAATGAGGCCAAAGTTGACTTTTTATACCTGTTGGCTTTGGCTAAACCACCTACTTTCTACAGTCTCAATGGTGTTTTGGATCAGAACCCAATTACCGTGAAGTTGATTCTAAGCTTTTCAAAAGACTGTCCTGGCCAACTTAGTGTGCTTTTGTTACTTCATATCCTCTTATTGATTATCCCTTTCTTCTATCATCACATCCCATTTTCCTAACTTTCCTCCAGACTGTCCAATGAGGCTAGTTTTCTAACTACTTCCTTTTTTAGCTTAGATGAAAAGGCCGATGAAAGTCTTCCTTAGTATTAATAGAAGAGTTATGTTTGTTTCCTTTAGCTTCTTTTTTACCAGAGAAACTGCTATGGGTTGACATATGTCCCATGCAAAATTCCTATGTTGAATCTTAGCCTCCCAGGACCTCAAAATGTGACCTTTTTAGAAATAGGGTTGTAGTTGTTATAACTGATTAAGTTGAGGTCAAACTGGGATAGTGTGGCCACCTCCAAACCAATATGATTGGGACACATACATGGACACAGTGGTACACCCACAGAGAGAAAGCATCATGTGAACATAAAAGCAGAGATCAGGGCAATGTGTCTACAAACCAAAGAATGCCAAAGATGACCATCAAATCACTAGAAACTACAAAAGAGGCATAGAACAGTCTCCCTTTCAGCCTGCAGAAGAAACCAACCCTGCTGACTCCTTAAGCTCAGAATGATGAGACAATAAATTTCTGTTGTTTAAGACACTCTATTTGTGGTAGTTTGTTATGGCAACCCTATCAAATCAATATGAAACTAAATACACAGTTGACTTTGCTACTGTACCTGATACTTTTCCATCTCTCTACATTGCATGGGGTTTTGAACCAATACTCTTTGGAATTGAGTATAATGAAAGCACTCCACAACCTACTGCTTTGGAGCTGAATAGTTGGATGGACAAAACACTGGATCAAACGGCAGAGAAAAGTAGCATCAAGTTTTCTTTCCCCCGACTTCTTGCCATGTTAATTTTGGAGATGTTTTGACTTTACCATGTTGATTCTCCCGTTTGTAAAATGAGATAGCAATACGAATAGATAAGGGAAGAGTCTGGACTCTGGAGTGCTAGGTTCCTAGTCAGCTCCTCTATTCACTGCAGGTGTAATCTCAGGAAAGTCTTGAGATGGTCAATTCTTTCTGCAACAGAATTCAATCCCTCGACTGTGGGTCTGAGCACTAGACTTAGCCACAGTAGTTGGTTCACTGATGAGCATGAACCCAAGCTAGGCCAATAGTTAATGGTATATATGGAGCAATTATTAGAGGAAGGGTATCTTTTTTCACTCTTTCTTAGTTGGGAAAGGCAGCACAACCATCTTGAACTATTGGATCCTGAGCCAGTTCCCTGACCGCTCTAAGCCTGTTTTCTTTTTTTGTTAAAAAATAATGGAGATAAAAATAACTAGCTCTGGACTCCCCTGGTAGTCTAGTGGTTAAGAATCTGACTTGCAATGCATGGGACACCAGTTCAGTTGCTAGTCTGAGAAGATTCCACATGCCACAAGGCAACTAAGCCCATGTGCCACAACTAGTGAGCAGCTCTACAGCTCTTGCTCTGCAACAAGAGAAGCCACCACAACAAGACCACACACCACAACAAGACCACACGCCACAATAGTAGCTCCTGCTTGCCCCAACTAGAGAAACCCTGTGAGCGGCAATAAAGATGCAGTATAGCCATAAATAAATAAATATATATTTTTAAATTAACTAGTCTTAGGAACTTTGTAAAGTTCTTAGCACACATAGTGCCTAAAATAAACTATTAGTTATATTGTTATTTTGTGTCTTCTGAAAGTTGCATGTTGGAGGTGGCAGGAAAAATCTTCTTTCTCTCAGATCATGGCATCTGGTCCCATCACTTCATGGGAAATAGATGGGGAAACAGTGGAAACAGTGTCAGACTTTATTTTGGGGGGCTCCAAAATCACTGCAGATGGTGACTGCAGCCATGAAATTAAAAGACGCTTACTCCTTGGAAGGAAAGTTATGACCAACCTAGACAGCATATTGATAAGCAGAGACATTACTTTGCCAACAAAGGTCTGTCCAGTCAAGGCTATGGTTTTTCCTGTGGTCATGTATGGATGTGAGAGCTGGACTGTGAAGAAAGCTGAGTGCCGAAGAATTGATGCTTTTGAACTGTGGTGTTGGAGAAGACTCTTCAGAGTCCCTTGGACTGCAAGGAGATCCAACCAGTCCATCCTAAAGGAAATCAGTCCTGGGTGTTCATTGGAAGGACTGATGCTGAGGCTGAAACTCCAGTACTTTGGCCACCTCATGTGAAGAGTTGACTCATTGGAAAAGACCCTAATGCTGGGAGGGATTGGGGGCAGGAGGAGAAGGGGCTGACAGAGGATGAGATGGCTGGATGGCATCACCCACTCGATGGACATGACTTTGGGTAAACTCCGGGAGCTGGTGATGGACAGGGAGGCCTGGCGTGCTGCGGTTCATGGGGTCGCACTCGTGTCCGACTCGACTGAGCGACTGAACTGAACTGAACTGAACTGAGGACGTGACTTCAGACATGCCAGTGACCATGGCAGTAGCCC
Organism: Oryx dammah; assembly: GCF_014754425.2. Taxonomy (NCBI): domain Eukaryota; kingdom Metazoa; phylum Chordata; class Mammalia; order Artiodactyla; family Bovidae; genus Oryx; species Oryx dammah. The sequence goes on along the minus strand of NW_024070211.1, from coordinate 103,463,676 downwards.
CCGGAGATAGGCAGAGACAGAAAGCTTAGGAGGCAGCTGACAGGAAGATCCTGGCAGTGGCCCATCCTCCATGACAGTCCTTAAGGCTCTCTTGCTTCAAATCTATGAACTCTTCTGGTGTCTGCCAATAATCCTAAGTTAACTCTAAGTTCATATGTGTGCATATAGTCAGCTCATGACATTGGCCTCTGTATACCCAAGTCACCTGGGAGCTGAAAGTCTGAACACACTAATCTCTGGGCAGTGAGTTTTGGTAGGTTATTTCATGAAGCTGAACCCATGTTTTTCAGCTAGGTCAGCATATTTATTCTCAATATTCCTGTGACCATGAGTAAGAAATACAAAAGTGCAATAGAAGTCTCATCTCAAGAAATGTTGCTAGCCAACCTCACTAGGAACATTGAATGAGGTGTTTCAAGTGCGGGAACAAATCAATGAATAAAGAACCTCACTGAATGGAAGAAACAAAAATCCTACTTCATGTTCTGCATTCAACTAGAATGAAAGTTATCAATAATAATCATTTGTTTTCTTATAAAACCTAGGACTTTCTCAATAGATGAATGTATAAATGATGGCATTTAAAGGTTTCTGTCTGAGTGTATAGCTCAGTGACTGTCAAAATAAAAGTTACTTTAAATGGAACACTGTTCACATTTTCTGAAGAAGACACTATCTTGCAAAGAGCTCAGGCCATCACTTTTGTCCTGAACATCAACAGTTAGTGTGAACATGAATTCCCCCTCTCCCATTTCTTTTCCTCTCAGGTAATTTAATATATTACCCTACCCTTTTCTATTATTTTTTTTCCTTTTAAATTTAAAAGTATTTTAGTTAAGTATAACGTCAAAAATGGAAATTGAATTTAGGTCATTATTGTTACTTTTTAAAGAATTATAAAAATCTATTTGATTTTATAAGGTTAAAAAGTAGTAGTATGGATAATTAGAAAAGCTGAAAATAAAAGTTTACATTAATCTCTAAGCTCAAGAAAGTACTTAGAAAACCAGTGTAGTGATTAATGTTATTTAAATACTTAGGATATTTAATTTTCTTTTGTTGTGAAAATATGATCAAGAAACTGAAAGTTTATAGCATTCTTCTTGGTAATACCATGCTTAATTTTTGTAAACTGCTTTATTCCTATCTTACATGTTCATGTTAATTTTTCTGTTGATAAATAATACATTTGTTTGGTTTATCCCTTCTGTTCTTCTATGTGTATGTTGTTTTAAAATATTTTATTTTTTGCCTATATCTTTCTATGAATACTGTGATTTAAAATTCCCAAAACAAAGAAATATTTTCTTTATGATATGACCCAGAAATCTCACTACTAGGCATACATCCTGAGGAAACCACAATTCTAAAAGACACATGTACCCCAACGTTCATTGCAGCACTATTTACAGTAGCTAGGACATGGAAGCAACCTAGATGTCCATCAACAGATGAATGGATAAGGAAGTTGTAGTACAGATATACAATAGAATATGACTCAGCCACAAAAAGGAATGCATTTGAGCCTGTTCTAGTGAGGTGGACCAACCTAGAGCCTGTTATACAGAGTTAAAAGTCAAAAAGAGAAAAATAAGTATTGTATATTTAATGCACATATAAAAAATGGTACTGATGAACACATTTGTAGGGCAGGAATAGAGACGTAAATGTAGAGAACAGACTTGTGGACACAGCGGGGGGAGAAGAGGCAGGGCTAATTGAGAGATTGGCATTGAAACATATACATCACCATATGTAAAATAGCTAGTGGGAAGTTGAGCTAGTTGAGTGGGAGCTCAACCAGGTGGTCTGAGACAATCTGAGGAGAGAAGGGGTCGGGGGAAGAGGTTCAAAAGGAATGAACATTTGTATGTTTATGACTGATTCACATTGTTGTATAGCAAAAACCAATATAACAATTGGTTATATTGATAATTGTAAAGCAACTATCCCCCAATTAAAAATACATTTAAAAAGATAGAAAAGCTGAGAAGGAAAATGAGAAACACAGTTTCTTTTGGAGGTATCTTTCATAGTTAGATGTGTCATTGCAAGCTGGTCCTTTCAGATCAAAGCAGAACCTATACCATCAAACACTTTCTGAAGAGTTAGAACCCTTGTGGATCCAAGAGAACCCAGATAAAATTCACTGAGATGTGGTCCATACTATCTCTTCAATCCGGTACTAGAGTTGCTGATTCTCTTTACTTGAGACTTTGAATTCATGGTAGATTCCTAAAGCAATAAAGATCCCCACTCCGATTGCTACAGCCACAAAGATTTGAGAGGAACAGAGGGGTGTGATGTTGGGAGACCAATTTATCATTTACTGTCTTTTAATACTATACAAGGATCTGGGAACAAATAACATTCTCAAGCAGAAAAAAAAGTATTGAATTTAGGGTGGAGAATGAGTTAAACTCTCTACTGTAATTTGCAATTATGGTACTGAAAAAGATAATATATATTTTAAACTTAACAAAACAATAAATGCATTAAAAGAGAAGAGTTGATAAAACACAACTTTAGCCACAAAGGATAAAGGTTAGGAAAAATAGCACAATAAAGGCTGAGGTTATACCTACAGATGTATAATTAAATGAGTCTGGAGAGTGTGACAAAATATCAGGACATTCTCTCTAATCCTTGTTCATTGTTCTTGTCTTCAAAATCAAGTATCTGATATAAATTCAGCTGTCCACATTTCAAGCATTTTGGAGACATAAAACTGACAAGAACATTTTGAAAAAATAAAAACTAAGGAAACCTTATGTTTGTAGCTCCACAACATTATAAATAGGCATATGGTAGGCAGCAGTGTAATTAAAATTTTATAACAATAAAAAGTAAATCAATTCATACCCAACATTCTCAGCTCTAAGCTCACAGAAATCCCAAAGGTAAAAACTAACAAGAACTTAAAAATCTTAAGTAAATCTTGAACTTAATGGAAGGAAAAGTAAATTCTACTTAAAACAGTAATGGTTTTCCAGTGGGGTAGAGGTCTATTAAATAGGAGATATTCTGATTTTACACAGCATATTAATGAACTGGGTTATGCAATGATCACAGTGGAAACAGCCACTAAAGGTTGTTTAGTTGCTGTACATACTGAGATAAATTTGATGCTTGAGGGAAGCATATGAGGAGGAGGAAAGATGAGACGAAACATGAAGGTGGACCAACCAGTCACTTCTCTCTTGAGTCCCAGTCAGTGTGAACTATCACAGGACAAACTTTAGTCATAGAATAGCCTGAAGAAACAAAAAAGTCTAATATTCAATTGGAAATTCTTTAATCTATAAAGTGAATGTGGTTTTCAGAAAACCTTGGGTACTTAACACACAGATCTTTCCACAGAATTGCCTTGAGAAATTGTATCTGATCGTGCAAGTGATCTAAGAAAACGGTCCCTCCCTGGTCATGCCTTCAGATGAGACCACAATCCTGCTAACAGGCTGCAGATTCATGAGAGAGCTTGAGCCAGAAGCACCCAGGTAATCTATGCCCATAGGAATTGAAAGATTTTTTTTAAGTGGTGTTTTAAGTTGCAGAGAAATTTATTGCACCATGCTTATGTTAGCATGTGCATAGGTATCTCATACTCCAATAGAAAGTAAAAGACATGAGGGGATGGAAGAGAGGCTCCAGAGAGAGGGAATATATATACACTTATGGCTGATTCATGTGGTTGTACAGCAGAAACTAGTAAAGCATTGTAAAGAAATTATTCTCGAATTAAAAATAAATTAAAAAAAATAAATAGAAAGAGAGCTTTGGAGTGTATGGCATTACTCAGAAATCCTCCAATCATGTGTATCGTCAAAGTGCTAAATCCTGCATAAAATAATCTATCATGTCTCTAGTGTTAAACCTATCTCTTTCAAGTTTCCAGGGTGACACACAATTGATTAACTTCTTCAAAAATTTGGAAGATGACACCTTTGGGCTTCCCAGGTCTCTCGGTGGTAAGGAATCTTCCTGCAAATGCAAAAGACACAGGAGCCTGGTTTAATCCCCAAGTCAGGAAGATCTTCTGGAGGAGGAAATGGCAACCCACTCTAGTATTCTTGCCTGGGAAATCCCATAGACACAGGAGCCTGGAGGGCTACAGTCCAGAGTTGCAGGGTCAGACGTGACTGAGCATGCACCTTTATGCACACAACACCTTCCAAAATTATAAGAAGCATTTAGAAGGGTGACGCCAGGACATGGAAGGAAGAGTTGAAGTAGTAAGCAAAACTGTGATTAGTATGCCCCAGACATTGTTCTCAGTGCTTTACAGACTAATGCATTTAATCCCACAGCACCCATTGAGTGGGTGTTTTTATAACCCTCATCTTACAGATGCAAAAACTGAGGCAATATGAAAACCAAGTAATTTGCCAAGGTTATACAATTAGGAAGTGGTGAAGCTAAGACCATATAAGAAACTACATTCTCTTCACGAAGATAAAAGGAATGTGATACTCCTGTTTAATCTTTTGTTCCCACGGTTATATTTAAGAATATTTTACCATCCATGGAACTAGTTACTAAGAATAGATCTTTATTTCAATTCTTTCTTATAGGATGCTGGTGTCCTTCCTTGGCTTTAGGTGAATGATCAATCTATTCCATTTTTTCTGAAAAATTCATGAAAGTTCTTTTCTGCTATTGTTTAAAAGGAGAATTATGACATCAAAAATGGAAGGAGTGGTAGGACTTCTGATATTTTGCTAATTAGTATGGACAAGTATATGGATACAAAAAAAACCCTGCAGTAACAGTATTTCTCACTCTATCCAAAGAACATTAATACTTCAAGGGCTCACAGTTAGTAAGAAAACCTGACTTGTTGACAGCTGGAAATATCTGTGAATGTCATTCCTATATTCTTTCTACTGCTTAGATAGTGTTTTGTTTTTTTTTAACACTTAAATGTCAACAAGTTTGATTCAGTGTAAATAGGTTACCTCCACATCAGTCAGTAACAGCAAAACCTCACGATGTTAGAAAAAAGAGACAAAAGTTGGAAACTTTTTCATGTTTTTGCCAAAAGCTCATTTTTTCATTGTTCATTGCTAATAACTCATAACAAATATCTCATAAATGCCAGAAGGATTAGTAAGATGCCTCATAATTACTTTTACCCCAGTGATAAATGGTTTACTAATAACATGGAACCTCCCATATAACAGCCCTCAGACTCCATAATCTGAATTGTTCTTAGAAATGAGACCAGTGTATATTGACATCCTTCTGTTTGTCATCAACGAACTCCTATTGGAAAAACTAAAGCCATGGACATATCCCAGGTTGAATTCTGACTTTTAACAAATTGCATTATAAGGAGATGCAACTAAAAACAGTGGCATTGTGTGTGTGTGTGTGTGTGTATGTGTGTGAGTTGCTAGCCATGTCCGACTCTGAGACCCCACGGACTGTAGCCCACCAGACTCCTCTGTCCAAGAGATCCTGCACAATTATTAGTACTGTTACCAAAACCAGCAATAGCACTATGATGTTTGAAATATTTAGCTTCATTGCATTTTCAAGAGAAATCTGAATCAGCTTTGGAATATTTCCCGTATGAACAAAGGAGCCGAAAGCAGAATCCCTGTCTACTGTGAACCACCGCAGTTCTTTGGCCCCTGGAGAGGATTCCTTTCCAGTCCACAGCACTAGACATGTAAATAAAAGAAAAATAATGCAGGTCAAGGACAGTAAGCTTTTCAATTATTCTTTCCTTTAAATATTGATTTATTTTTGGCTGTGCTGGGTCTTCGTTGCTGCACGAGGGTTTTCTCTAGTTGTGGCGAGCGGGGGCTTCTCTTTAGTTGTAGTGCAGCTTTTAATTGCCAGGGCTTCTCCTGTTGCAGAGCACAGGCTTCAGGCACAGGCTTCAGTAGTTGCAGCACATGGATTCAGTCATTGCAGTGCTCAGGCCTGATTGCCCCTAACGTGAGATCTTCCTGGACCAGGAATCAAACCCACGTCCCCCACACTGTCAGATGGATTCTTAACCACTGGACCACCAGGGAAATCCCAAGGCCACTAAGCTTTTACAGAAGTCTTAAAATAAGAGCCTGCAAACAAAATTCTCTATGCCAAATTTTTCTTTGTTCATCTCATTATATTTACCTTTCTCCATCTGTCACCTTTATACATGACCCAGTGGTTTGGCTTCCCTGGTGGCTCAGATGGTAAAGAATCTGCCTGCAATGTGGGAGACCTGTGTTCCATCCCTGGGTTGGGAAGATCCCCTGGAGGAGGGCATGGCAACCCACTCCAGTATTCTTGCCTGGAGAATCCCATGGACAGAGGAGCCTGGAGGGCTACAGTCCATGGGGTCACAAAGAGTCAGCACGACTGAGTGACTAAGCACAGTGGTTTATCAATCAACTCATCATGTTAAGCTATTGCCTTAAAATGTTTATTAATGTCTTTCAGTTCATGTTTTTCTTTTCTTGATGTGTCTGAGAGAATTGTTTTTAGCAAATGATATAATTTTTCAACATAGAATATGTATTTATGCATATTTTTTGTGGTTGACTAGAGGAATGAATAGACAGATAGCACCAAATAACTGGTTTACCAGAGTAAAACATTGATTGTCAGAAACACAGATAAGAATAAATATTTTTACTATCTTCTTAATCAGAAGAATAACCCATTGAATATCTACATTTTTTGACAAAGCTTGTCCAGAGAGCTCATTCTAGGTATAGTTTACTATGGGGTATTTTTTTTTTTAGCTTTACTGAGGTTAAATTAACAACTCATCTTGCAATATATTCAAAGCATGTTATATGACTATATTATATATGTATGCATTGTGAAGAAAATCTCATGCAAACTTAACATATTCATCACCTCACATATTTATTATTTTATTCTGTTGATAAAACTTAAATTCTTCTTTCAGAGAATTTCAGGTATACCAATTCAGTGTTATCAATCATAATCACCATGCTATACATTAGATTCTCAGACCTTTATTCAACTTATAACTGAGAGTTTGTACCTTTTACCAACAACTTTGCATTCCCCACACTACCTTCAGGCCTTGGGCAACCATCCATCATCCTGCTCTTTGTTTCTATGAATTTGGCTCTTCCTTCCTTCCTCCCTCCCTCCTTCCCCCTCTCCCTTACTTTCTTTTTTTTTTTTTTCCAGTCTTTCTTTCTACCCCTTTCTTTCTTTTAAATTCCCCATTTAAATGATAGAATGAAGTGTTTGTCTTTTTCTGTCTGGCTGATTTCATTTAGCATGATACCCTACAGGTTCAGTTCTTCCATGTTATCACAGCAGAATTTCCTCCTTTTTAACCTGGAATAATAATCTATTATATATGCATACATATGACACCACATTTTCTTATTCTATTCATCTGTCAATGGATGTTGTTTCAGTACCTTGGTTATGGTGAATAATGGTGCAGTGAACATGGGAGTAAAGATCTCTCTTCAGATACTTACTTTATCTCCTTTGGATATATACCCAGAAAGGATTCCCAGGATATATACCTAGAAAGGCTAGTGGTAAAGAATCTGGCTGCCAGTGCAGGAGATGCAAGAGATGCAGATTTGATCCCTGGGTTGGAAAGAGCCCCTGGAGTAGGGAATGCAACCCACTGGAGTATCCCTGTCTGGAACATTCCTTGGACAGAGGAGCCTGGTGGGCTACAGTTCATGGGGCCACAAAGAGTCAGTCACATGGCTGAGTAACTGAGTACACACATACCCAGAAGTGGGACTTCTGGATCATATGGTAGTTTTATTTTTAATTTCTGGAGGAACCTACATTCTGCTTTTCACAGTGGCTGCACGAATTTACATTCCCACTAACAGTGCACAAGCGTTCCCTTTGCCCCATATCATCACCAGCACTTATCTCTTGTCATTTTGATACTAGACATCCTAACAGGTGTGAGGTGATATCTCATTGCAGTTTTTGTTTTCATTTCCCTGATGGATTCTGATGTTGAGCAATTTCTCATGTACCAGTTGCCCATTCATTTTTCAGTTTTGTTATGTTTGGGGCTCAAATAACATTATTAAGGGGCTTGAGTGAGGGGACAAAGAGTTGAGAGGACAATGAAGTCTGATGTCCTCAGCTGGGCCAGAATCTCCCTCACTTCAGTTCAGTTCAGTTCAATTGCTCAGTCATGTCTGACCCTTTGCGGTCCCATGGACTGCAGCACACCAGGCTTCCCTGTCCATCACCAACTCCCGGAGCTTGTTCAAACTCATGTCCATCGAGTCGGTAATGCCATCCAACCATCTTATCCTCTGTTATCCCCTTCTCCTCCTGCCTTCAATCTTTTCCAGCATCAGATTCTTTTCCAAAGAGTCATTTCTTCAAATCAGGTGGCCAAAATATTGGAGCTTCAGCATCAGTTCTTCCAATGATTTCCTTTAGGATTTCCTTTAGGATTGACTGGTTTGATCTTGCAGTCCAAGGGACTCTCAAGAGTCTTCTCCAACACCACAGTTCAAAAGCATCAATTCTTTGGTGCTCAGCTTTCTTTATGGCCCAGCTCTCACAACCACACATGACTACTGGAAAAACCATAGCCTTGACTAGATGGATCTTTGTTGGCAAAGTAATGTCTCTGCTTTTGAATGTGTATCTAGGTTGGTCAAAACTTTTCTTCCAAGGAGTCTTTTAATTTCATGACTGCAGTTACCTCACTTAAAAGTCACCAGAAACCCTGCTGGCCTTTTGAATGTTTTCTTTGGGAAACTGCCTAATTTAAGTCCTTGCTCATTTTTAAACTGAATTGTTTGTAGGGTTTTTTGCTTGCCTGTTTGTTTTGCTATTGAGTTGTATGAATTCCTTGTACAATTTGGGATATTTTATGGTTTAATGGTTTCTGATCTCATGTCCAAGTCTTTAATCCATTTTGACTTGATTTTTGTGTACAGTGTAAGATAAGGGTCCAGCTTCATTCTTTTGCATGTGGATATTCAGTTTTCCCAATACCATTTACTGAAGAGATTATCCTTTTGTCATTTTATATTCTTGATGCTTTTATCAAAAATTGAGCATGTAGTGTGAGTTTATTTATGGGCTGTCTATTTTGTTCCATTGATCTATGTGTCTGTTTTTATTCCAGTTTCATACTGTTCTAGCTGTCAAAGCTTTGCAATATAGTTTGAAATCAGGAAGCCTGATGCCGATAGCTTTATTCTTTCTTCTCAAAATTGTTTTGGCTCTTTGGGGTCTTTTTTGATTCCATATGAATGTTATACTCTGGAGTAGTTAATTGTGCCCCATGATCCAGGAAAGTAGATTGCCCATGTGAGGAGTCCAACATATACTGCATGACATTTTCCATACATTTTTCTAACTAAGATTTCCAAACACTTACTTGTGCCAGATCTTGCTAATAAGAACCCTATACTCTGTCCACATTCTCACCACTTCCTCATTTTCTCTTTCTTGTTAGTGTTGACTGTAGTACCACTCTCTAAAATATCCTTTACTGGATGCATTTTGTAGGGAGAAATGGCAGAATTCCTCCAGTTTTTGTGCTGCCTCTCACCCCACAGTTCCCCAGTTCTGTCAGCACCTTGATTGAGTTTCAACACAGCAAGAATATGTAGGATTACTATTTAGCATCATAGATTCACCACTTCAGTTCAGTTCAGTTCAGTCGCTCAGTCGTGTCCGACTCTTTGCGACCCCTTGAATTGCAGCACACCAGGCCTCCCTGTCCATCACCAACTCCCAGAGTTCACTCAAACTCATGTCCTTCGAGTCGGTGATGCTATCCAGCCATCTCATCCTCTGTCATCCACTTTTCCTCCTGCCCCCAATCCTTCCCAGCATCAGAGTCTTTTCCAGTGAGTCAACTCTTCGCATGAGGTGGCCAAAATACTGGAGTTTCAACTTTAGCATTATTCCTTCCAAAGAACAGTCAGGACTGATCTCCTTCAGAATGGACTGGTTGGATCTCCTTGCAGTCCATGGGACTCTCAAGAGTCTTCTCCTTCACCAGTTAACACATGTTAAGTCTGCTACTCTCCACCCTCTCTCTTGGAATATTTCTTGACAGTGAGAAGCATTTAGACCAAAGGAAAGTGAGAAAGAATTGCATCCTTGCATATTTGATTGGGGCATCCTTGGTGGCTCAGATGGTGAAGAGTCTGCCTACAACGTGGGAGGCCTGGTTCCATCCCTAGGTCAGGAAGATCTCCTGGGGGAGGGCATAGCAACCTACTCCAGTATTCTTACCTGGAGAATCCCCATGGACAGAGGAGCCTGGCAAGCTACAATCCGTCGGGTTGTAAAGAGTCAGACTTGACTGAGCAACTAAGCACAAATTGATTGAAATATGATTTTCTTAATTACATATTTATACATATCAAATATGTATAAATAAACATATTTTATAATTTGATTTTAGCATTAAATTTATTTTGGTGAATGACACAAGACGGATCTTAGATGCTAGTGTTGAGACAACCAATGAACCTTAGAAGTGACCTACTTTAGATATTTTGGTATGTGAAATAATATATGTCCTTGTTAATTAGACCACTTTTAGTTGTATTTTCCGTTACTTTATGGTGAAAACAGCCTAGAAAATGCAGAGATATTATCATATTTGTGCCTTTATTATAGTGATTTAATTAACTAAATGGGGAAGACAGAAGTGTCGAACTAGGAAAATGTCAGAAAGTGTCTGTGAAAAGGACTACTTAGGGGAATTTAGAGCCCTGCTGATTGTAATAATCCCCAGCTTCATAATTTGGCCTAGGATTAGTTTTATTATAAATTTCTGATTCTACAGTGAATTAATGGATGTTAATGGATTGCAAACATCTGTTCCTCCAACAAGGTGATATTTTACGCCCCCTTTTTTTTAATTGCTAAAAGATAGGATTGCTGTCACTGTCCTCAAAGTTATACCAGAGAGCTGATAAATAGCTAACATTTTAGGATACTATCAGTTACTGCTAAAAGACTGGAAATTTTAGGCACTGATATTTTTTCTCAAGATGTTCCAGGTAATAAGTAAATCCAAAACTAAAATTTATCTGATTTATAAAACTTGATTGTTGATTCTACTTGATACTAGAATTATGATTTCATTGGACACATATAATCTAACTAGAGAAAAATAAAACATATTTCTTTTACTTAAAAAACAAGTTATTGTGGTTTCCTAAAATTGCAATGTAATTTGCAGCTCATAAAATTTTAGTGTGTATACATGTGTGTGTAAATGTGTATACATGTATACACATACATATATATATGTAAGAAACATATAAACATATCTTAAATTATATTTATTTAAAAACAAATCTTCTTAGAGTTTTTCTATATGTATATCTGAAAAATAAATCCACTTAATACCTAGAACTGATCTTATCCCCAGTTAATACAAATAAGCAAGTTTACTTACATGACATATAGATGGGCAAACAAAATGATTTAAGGTTAAAAATAACGTTCTCAAAGATAGAAAGAGCCCATTCTGAAAATCAAATACCTGACCTATCAATCTACAAAGTTAACTTTGCCTTCCAATTGATTGATTTTCTCTTAGTATATCATGGTCAGTCACAGCCTTGGGTTTTATTTGTTTTTTTGTTTTTGTTTTTTTCCTAATTTTTTCCCTATAGGAGTGGCTTCTTGGACCATTTTCTGGCTCCCCTTTTCCTAAGCTTCCCATCCTTTCCAGAATTGTGTTGCTACCTACTTTAGCTCTTATAACAACAATAGCAACAACAAAATTGAAGCTAAACTGTTTTTTAGGCAAATGAGACTATTCAAAAGAGTCTATAATATGAATGCCCTGTCTATCCCCCATATCATTTGTTAATATGTGTTGGGCTCAAATGTTCAAATTTGCCAGGTCAATGTTCCACGTGCTGATTGGAAATATCATCTAATGTGCATTATATACGATAAAGTCACACTTCAATTTCAGCACAGGTTTTACGTTTTTATGTTTTTTGTTCCTGCTCATAATCTAAATAAACATAGTGTTTCTCAGCGTACATTTATTTCAGGCATGCTTTCTCCAAAGGATTTAACATTTTAAATACCTTCATGGCAGAATGGGAATATTTATCCACTTTGAGATGCTTAGGAATATAAGGAGTAATCATCTTTCTTTTCTGTGCAATACAGTTTTTGAATAACAGAAGATCAGATGATGAACAGAGATCATTTTGAACTATATTTAACAAGTAGCTTGTTTCAGCTTCGATATTAGCTTGATTTACCATCTGCAGAATTACCAATAACATGATGCATTTATTACCCGTAAAAGCTATTAGCAGGTCATTTTGTTCAGTTCATCATATGTGTCTTGAGACACAATCTGGCGTCTAACAGATTTTCATACATTGATGTCGCAGAGAATCAGACTGTTCTTTAATTGATTGTTTCTTACAAGACTCCTTTTGATTAAAACAGGTTATGCTAGTTGCTTTTAGTTCCACATTTCTCCACTTCAAAGTCTAGCTACAGAAAGCAGAAATTATTCTCATTTCTCTGGATTCTTTTAATTCAAAGTGAATATATATATTTAAAAGTCTGCCATAATCAAGGGTTTTAAAAATGGCTTCAGTTTTTCCAATCTGTAACTCCTTCAACAAGAATACAATCCTCACTATGCCTTTAAAAACCGGATTTATCTTTTCCTGCCAAGTCATCAAATTTTGCACCTCAGAACCTCAAGTGAGTACAGATCACAGGGACCAAAGGGACCAGGAAGGGCTCCCTCAAAGCACTCCTTCCCTCACAATTTGCACAGACCCGGACAAGCAAAGCTGAATTGTGGTGATAGTGTTGTGTCCTTCTCCAGAGGGAAAAGGAAAAAAAAAAAAGAGTCTTTTGCTAAACTGGTTTCAGAAGGACTAACTCATATTGTTCATTTAAGCAAAGAAATTGGTAAGCTCCTAAGACACCCCCCCCTACACCCCCCAAAAAAGGAAAACTCCAAAAGCTATGTGAACTCTGGGGGGATAAGGTCGGTGGTCCGGTCTCAGGCCTTCTACCCACATTCGCAGGCACAGTTAACACCATAAAAATAAAAGGGCTGCAATCAGATCAGTCCTCATCAATAGGAATGAGTAGCAGCTTGCAGGCTCAAAACAAGAGCCTAATTCAGCATTCAAAAGGGTTTTGTTTGCCTAATGTCAGAAACAAACATAAAACTTTCTATCACGTGACGTTCATGACACTAGGAGAGAGCAGTCAGCCTGCCCTTGGGCTTCTGTCTGCCACAGACAAAAGCCATCAATAGCTCCTTTGTCTACTACCTCAGCTTTCTGTCCTCACTGAGTTGGCCACTCATTCCCAATTGTCATCTGCTCTTTCCAGGTGAAATTCCCAAGTTCCCAGTCACAAAATCCCATGTCCCAAGGACACACCAGTTCACATAGTATCCTAGCCAGTAACATTCTTAGCAGATCAAAAGTTGTATGAGGATACAGGAACAATCCCAATTCTTACTGGAAAGTTTTCGAGTGTTTCACTTGTTTTTTATACAATATTGTGAAATACTTGCTAGTTTAAATTATTTGCAGCAACCAGAAACATGTAAGTACACCAAACTTATTTTGTCCTTTGTAGCACCAATTAACTCCTTTGAATTTACACTATATGTATATACAAAGTGTAGCTGCCTGGGGATTCTAAAAGATTTTTAATGATTTAAACTTGAAAGCCACTATTCAGAACCAATGATGCATTGAGGAAAATTATGTAAGTTATGTCTTAGAAATTACTTTTACTCTAAAATTTATTTAAAATCGAGTTGTGCTGATCATTTAAAATATTACACTAAATTTAATAGAAAACCTCTTGGTGGATGTTTAGGGTAAATTGAAAAGCTTAAATGGCTTAAAAATAGCTTTGAACCATTATGTAGACAGATGAGGCAGTTATCATGTTTAAATGATGGGAGTTTAATGGTCTTCTCATACATTAACCCTCCACTCTGACGGTGAGAAATGCCTTCATCTTACTCTAGAAATGGATAAAAATAAACATTTAGATTTAGTAAATCTAATGATTTATTTAGAATCTCCTTACCTATTTGTAATATTTTTGAAATTCAGTGAGGTGAAGTTTTATGTCTCAGAGTTCATTAGCTACAATGGAACCTTCAAATATATAATAAATAGTATACATTTGGGACAACTTACTGAGGTATAGGTCTGTTTCCTTTCATGATATGCACCAGCCTGTATAAGTATGAAACTAAAAAACAGCAATGCAACAACAATGGTATTTTACTTGATGGAATACTTTTTTAAATTAACACCAATAAATACTATTAGACTAAAGTGCTATTTGTTAGCCAACTCCTAAGAAATAAATATACCCTATTAATGAAACTATACCTACATCAAAGGCAACAGAAATGACTAAAATGTACCATTATTTGATCTAGAGTGTAAAATAAGTCACATCTTTTCAATGAATCTATTACGATGAGGTATATTATAGACACGTCATTGGCTTTAGAAAGAATTGTATGAACCAGTTTGTATTTAACACAATTATGGGCAGCTAACTGATAGGTTTAAAATATTTATTAAATATAAAATATATATTTATATTAAATGGTGAGCTTCTCTAGATGAAAATATGAACAGAATCCTTTTGAGAGAGAGAGGGAAAAAAAATAAAAGCAACATTCTTTGAAGTACTCTTGAATGTTATCTGTTCTAATCTGAACTTTAAAGTTATAAAATCTGTAGATTTCATTTACCAGTTCTGTACCAGTCATTCAAGCTGATAAAAAGGATTGGCTAAGGATATTAAAATAACAGTTGTATCCTGAATTGTTCCCTCTCACATGTGAAGCAATAGATCCTTTTATTAGTATTAATAGCATCTTGAACAGAATTCCTATGCAGGTAAATGTAGATATGACATGAAAGGTGATGCACTGCAATTTTATTTCATTCTAAGGCTTCCCTAGTAGTGAAAATTGAGACCAAGTAAGTTGTCTTAAATCCTGAATAATTTTACTTTGAATAGACTTCTATTTCTAGCTTTGGTAGGATATTCAATCATAAATACCTTCTAGGGATTTTAACATTATTTTATAGAGTTGTTATTACTAATCCCATGTGTATATAAAGAAGTTGAACATTGAAGATGTAGCTAATTTTTTCTCTTTTTTCATTAAAAAAGTCAAACCTTTTTCTTTTTACACTGATTTGCTTTATGCTCCCTGTAGGAATAAAGTCTGTTCCATTTTATGAATACAGGTGATTGTGGAGTAGATGAGTCAAACTTAGCATTAATTCTTACTTCTCTTCTTTGGAAGTGATGTTCTTTTAGCAGTAAACTGAGGTAGACATCACTCTTCCTCTTATCTGCTGCTTACATTGCTTTTTCTTCAACACTGAATTCTATGCTATGAAAGCATACCCTGAGAACACAGACCTCTCCATGCCAACCATCGTGATAGCATCTAGAGGCCTGTCAGCCCAAATGGTCTCTCAATGGCCCCAGAATGGGGCAATGGAAAAAATAGTAAGCTGGGGATAAGAGGACATGGCGACTGGTTTCCACCAGCAAGATTCTAAGCAAATGCAAGCCTGGTCTCTGCATACTCATAATTACATCATTAACTGAATGTTTTAATACATGACACATTCATCTAGAATCTTTGATTTCTTATCATATTTAATTACTACAAGCCTATGAAACATATTATTATACACACCTCATAGATAATGGAATGAGAAGTTAAGAGAACCCAGAAGATAACCCAGAAATTAAAAGAGTGAGAGCTGAGATTTGAATGGGATGCCAAAGTTTTATTTTTTTGGTGGGGGAGGGGGGTGCATCACCAGACATGCAGGATCTTAGTTCCTCATCCAGGGATTAATCCCAGGCCCCTGCAGTGGAAACACAGACTTTTAACCACTGGACCACCAGGAGAGTTCCCCAGAGTCTTTCTTTGGCCACTATGCCTGTCTCCACATCTCCTTTCTGCATAATAAAAGAGTTAAACAGACATGTGGTCAAAGTTCTGTCTTTGTTTTACAGTCTGTGATTAACTCAGTCTTTTTACACTGTGAATTAAATACCTACCTGTTCATTTAATCATGTTACTTTTTATTTACACACTTTAATTTGGCCTCCAGATAAGCTATCCACACTTGATCTAAGATATAACTCTTTCATTCACTTTTTCTCTCTGTCTCTTTCTCTATATATATGCAAATATTACCACTGAGAATAAGAATCAACTGTACATACACACACATAGTTGATTCTTATTATTCACAATAGTTATGTTCATAAAGCCACTGGAAAACTGAACTAGCAAATCATTGGAACTAAGAGATATATTGTGAGTCTCTGGTTGCAATACTTTTGTCAATAGAGCAACACATAATCTATCTTATGTGTGTTAATCTTTATAGATGCCTGATTCAATACACACTGTTGATTAATTAACATCAAATTCATAACCTACTGCTTATAACTTATACTTAAATGGAATATCTCCTATTCACATTTTCTCTGTGAGGCACATCACCACCTTCTTGCTCTTAGGAACACTAGACAGCACTCCAGTGCTGTGCCTGTGGGCCATTATAAATAGTTAATCACAAACAAAAAGTACAAAAATATACCACTAAACATACCACAAATAGGATACTTGTTTACAATATGACAACTGAAACAAGAAGGCAGAAGTCACCAATTTAGCCTCTTCTGGGAATGTGAGTGTCCAGCAACTCAAATTTTTCACTGTTCTCACATATATACTTGAAAATGATCATAAAATTGCCCAGAGTATTGATTTTGGAGTTACAAATAAATTTTAGCAAATAGGCAAATTCACAAATACAGAATCCATAAATAATGAAGATGGATTATGTGTGTGCATCTCATCTCTGATCTCTGTTTTTCTGCCCGTCTCCTTTCCCACTTCCTCATAGTCCTGTCTTTTATCTTCTCTAGATAAAAATAAATAATTTAAAAAAATTTTTAATTCTTTTCCACATTGTTTCTGCAGTGTTTATTTTCTTCTGCTTTTCAGAAACTTTAGGACTACTTTACACATACACACACACACAATCTTTGATTCCACATCAATTCAGCACACACCTATGTTCACAACAATGTAGTGGCTGATTATAAAGTATAATTGTTCTATATAACATGATGTCTGGTTGACAAATGGTCTTTAAAATGTACCTAATATCTCAACAGAGAATCAAGGACAGGTCCAAGAATTTTTACTTTTTCTTTTCTTTCCCTGACCTTTGTATCACCTCATACTATACGGGGCAAGAATATCTATATTCCTGATTTTTTTTAAGCTCCAAATTATTTGCATTTAATTCACCAATCAGTTCTTCATTGGAGACTGGTTGAATTTACAAAAGCAATTACACCCGTTTCCTGTGACTTCGACGGATATATATAGTTGTGTTAATTAAGCAGAAGAAGCGAATGTGGATTGCTGCTGATTTTCCAGTGGAAAAAACAATTGTCATCATCTGTGCAGCATTAATTGCTACATAGGGTAGGAGATTAATATTTTTTAACATTTTAAGTGGTTTTGCATAAATGTTAGCAATAAGCAAGTCATTTCATGTCTTATTGGTTTGCATTTTTAATAATATTGGAATGTTAGCCTTCCCATAAAGGGAAGATTGCAACAAAACTGAAATAGTGTTAAAACCTCGCTAGTTATGTGCCAACTGACCCTGTGTACCCCCATTGGGGAACACTCAAAGACAATGGTACTGTTGAAAACATAAAAAGAGGAGAAGGTAATTTGTTTTTAATTTTTCTTACATTTGTGAATTTAGTGCCTCAAAAGACCAATAGCACTGGCCAAGGGCTCTGAGGAATAGACACCATGAACACTTCCTATAACTTTTTTTTTTTATTACGTTAGATTTGGCCATCTTTTAAAAGCTGATCATTATGTTGGTAAAATTATACCAAAATATAAATTGGTATACTTATTTGTACAGAGAAAACTCAACCAGATTCTTCACTATTATTTAAAATGGAAAAAGAATCTGAGTTCCAGTGGTGGTAACAGTAGCTGCCAGAGTCTGCTGCAGGTTTGGGATTCCACTGATAGAATAGCTTGACTGGGACAGAGCAGGCACCCAGAGAAGATGAAGCTGGAACAAACAGACAAAGCAAGATCACGGAGGGCCTTGCATGCCATGGAGAGGACACTGGATCTTACTTTAAGTGCAACAGGAAGCCATGAGAGAATGTAAGCAGGGAAGCACACAATTTTATATTCATTCATAAAATGAAATCTCACAGTGAGGAGAAAGAAAAGGAGGGTGGTGAGAGGAATGGGCAAATGAGTTGGTAAAACCTTATTTACTCTTTTAAGCCCAGTTTAAACAGAAGCAGAGACATTTGGTCCTTTCCCTATGTTCTCAGAGGTTTTTTTTAATTAAAAATTTTTTTAATTTTTTATTTTATATTGGAGTATAACCGATTAACAATGTTGTGATAGTTTCAGGTGCACAGCAGTGACTCAGCCATCCACACATGCAAATCCATTCTCCCCCAAACTCCCCTCCCATCCAGGCTGTCACATTAAACAGAGTTCCTTGGGCTGTACAGTAGGTCCTTGTTGGTTATCCATTTTATTTTTTTAACTTTTTATTTTGTATTGGGATATAGCTGATTAATAATGTTGTTAACACTTTCAAGTGAACAGGGATTCAGCCATACACATATGCACCTCCCATCCATGTTGCTACATAACACTGAGCAGAGTTCCCTGCGCTATACAGTAGATCCTTGCTGGTTATCCATTTTAAATATAGCAGTGTGTACATGTCCATCCCAAACTCCCTATGACTTCTCCCATCCTTTCCGCCTGGTAACTGTAAGTTTGTTCTGTAAGTCTGTTTCTACTTTGTAAATGAAGCTCATTTGTATCATTTCTTTTTCAATTCCACATATCAGATCAGTTCAGTTCAGTTCAGTCACTCAGTCGTGTCTGACTCTTTGCTACCCCATGAATTGCAGCACACCAGGCCTCCCTGTCCATCACCAACTCCTGGAGTTCACCAAACCCATGTCCATTGAGTCAGTGATGGCATCCAACCATCTCATCCTCTGTCGTCCCCTTCTCCTCCTGCCTTCAATCTTTCCCAGCATCAGGGTCTTTTCAAATGAGTCAGCTCTCTGTATCAGGTGGCCAAAGTATTGGAGTTTCAGCTTCAACATCAGTCCCTCCAATGAACACCCAGGACTGATCTCCTTTAGGATAGACTGGTATAAGGGCTATCATGTGATAGCCATTTTCTTTCTCTGCCATTTTTTTTTAAATTGCACTTTCACCACACATGAACAGAAGTTTATCACTCCCATGCAGAACTGAGGAAAGACTAGACTCAAAGCCTTTATTTTTAGCACAGACCTCAGAGCATAGCTGATGCTCAAGTGCACTTGCTGAACTGAAGTCAACCAAATGAAGGCAGTGACTCACTTCAGTCTGAACGTATGAAAGACAGGTTCTTAATACTAAAACAACAGCCAAGTAACTGATGGTTGAAGTTAAAGAGAAATCTCCCCAGATGTAGATGAAACTTCATAATGTCAATAGTATTGAAAGTCATCTAATTGTTGTCTTAAATGCAGAATCTCAACATATTGAGGAAAAATATCAGATTCTCTATTTTTTTATTCCTATTAAGTATTTGTTTGAAGTAAACTCTTTATTGATGTATATTTAGACAATAGGAGAATCTTTCTTGAACTACATATCAATAAACATTAGGGCTCACTCATCGTTGACTTCAAAATTTTTAAAAAAGTTTAGTAATTTTTTTTTCCATCACAAAAGTAAATTTTGTTCATCAAATCTAGAGAAGTAACTTTGTGCAGAGCTTGGTTTGAGCAGCATATTATTCTAGGGACCCTCACCAACAAACAGAAATTACTTTCCACTTTCTGGACCCAAATTTATTAACTCATTTTTTACCTTTGAAATAAAAAATTCTGAAGCTCAAGTGTTAGAAATCATTCTAGATTTATTTCAACAAAGATTCTTCTATTTTTGTTTTTTTTGAAAATTTAAAATAAAAATCAGACTTCTCTGATGTCTCACTGATGGCATGCCTTTTGTTTTTTAAAGTCCAGGCAGTTGAAAGCCAACTTTTTGGTTTGTACAGGCAAAATCAAAGGTTCGGGTGTGACCAAGTTCTGTGGCATGACCTGATGTCTACTTCTGAGAGGTGAGGTGGACCAACACCCTCTTTGAAAATCTAATTGAATTGATAGTGATGACATCTAATTTTAACTTTTCCCATTCTTTGGGGCACTAAGAAACCCACCTCTAATAGAAATACTGCCAAGTAGATTGCAGTGATAGCTCCTAAACTATTCCTTGGTTACACTCTTTCCTTTGGTGTAATTTGTAACAAATTATGAAGAAGGCTGAGCGCCCAAGAATTGATGCTTTTGAACTGTGGTGTTGGAGAAGACTCTTGAGAGTCCCTTGGACTGCAAGGAGATCCAACCAGTCCATTCTGAAGGAGATCAGCCCTGGGATTTCTTTGGAAGGAATGATGCTAAAGCTGAAACTCCAGTCCTTTGGCCACCTCATGTGAAGAGTTGACTCACTGGAAAAGACTCTAATGCTGGGAGGGATTGGGGGCAGGAGGAGAAGGGGACGACAGAGGATGAGATGGCTGGATGGCATCACTGACTCGATGGACATGAATCTGAGTGAACTCTGGGAGTTGGTGATGGACAGGGAGGCCTGGCGTGCTGCGATTCATGGGGTCGCAAAGGGTGGGACACGACTGAGCGACTGAACTGAGCTGAACTGAACTGACTCAGGTTCTTGAAGGACTATACTGTAGAAGCCCCGTGGTCATTTTATCCACCTCATCACCTCCTAGTGTAGAAAAATTATCATATGAGAAAAGGCCAAGAGCTCCCTCTCTAAATTAGCTTTCTATTTAGTTTCTCCCAACCAAGGTTTTTCAGTAAAAGGAAGAAAATACAGTATACAAGACATGACATCTGATCTCATGAAGGGCAGTTCAGCTATGAATATCTTCTTTTAATGTGCTTGCTTATCAGTTACCTTGTAAAAATGCAGCATTAATCTGTTAACTTGAAATCATAAATTACTCACAGAAACTTCAGTACATCATCTCTGCTGAAATATCTTGGGCATAATTTCTATCCTGAAGCTGCTCATGGACCATAGTTGGACTAGTTATTTTAATACTCAGTTTTTACCAAGATTATAAGCGGATGTAGAGCTTTTCTTAGTGTTAATTAGTGCTACACGTATGAAAATGAACAATAGACTTAACAAATAGGTCACTTTTTTTGCCTCTGAGAAAAGATGAGCTGATACCAAATTTCTGGGGAATTCTAATATTGATGCTATGAAGTTCCTCTATTTGTCAGTGCAAAATCTAAGAGGGATCAAAAAAAAAAAGAAACTTCCTCATTTTGTACTTAGGGAATACACAGCACTAGAAGCAGAATCAGATTGAGTAGGCTACTTAAAAAATAATTAATTCTGTATTTAAGGAATATAAAGTATTCTCAAGTCCATGATATTGTACACTAATTAACATGGTCCTTGTGACCAGTGACAAATCCAGAAATTTTGTGCAGAAGGACTTTTGAAGCTGCATTTAAATTGCAAGCACTATGTCTTTTAGCTGGCTAATTTAGAGCTGGCTGGTAAGTGGAGGTGGGTGGGGATACCCATCAGGGTCCTCCAGAGAAACAGATTCAATAGGAACTATTTAGGTATGTAGATAGACACACACACACACACACACGTATATATATGCATCCATGTATGTGTGTGCTTGTGTGTGTATGTAGAAATTTCCTGTAAGGAATTGGTTTACATTATAGGAGCTAAGAAGCCCCAAGATCCACAGTTAGCAGTTCAGAGACCCAGGAGAACTGATGATAGAGTTTGAGCCCAAATCTGAAGGTCTGTGAAGCAGGAAAGTAATGGTTCCAATCCAAGACTGAGTCTGAAGGCAGGAGAAGACCAATGTCCCAATTTGAAGACAGTCAGGCAGTGAGTGAATTCTTCCTTTATCAGCCTTTTTGTTCTAATTAGATCTTCAATGGATAAGCTGAGCACTGAAGAACTGATGCTTTTGAACTGTGGTGTTGGAGGAGACTCTTGAGAGTCCCTTGGACTGCAAGGAGATCCACCAGTCAATCCTAAAGGAAATCAGTCCTGAGTATTCATTGGAAGGACTGATGCTAAAGCTGAAGCTCCAATACTTTGGCCACCTGATGCTAAGAACTGACTCCTTGGAAAAGACCCCAGTGTTGGGAAAGATTGAAGGCAGGGGGAGAAGGGGATGACAGAGGATGAGATGGTTAGATGGCATCATGAACTTGATGTTCATGAGTTTCAGCAAGCTCCGGGAGTTGGTGATGGACAGGGAAGCCTGGCATGCTGCAGTCCATGGGGTCGCAAAGAGTCGGACATGACTGAGCGACTGAATTGAACTGACTGGATTGAATAACGCCTACTCACCTTGGGGAGGGCAATTAGCTTTACTTGGGTATGATTGAAATGTTGTTCTCAGTCAGAAATAGTCACAGATGCACCCAGAATAATACTCAACCTGGGCACCCCATGGCCCAGTCAAAGTGACACATCAAACTAACCATTACTCAGTATTTGACATAATTAATGTCTTTTAGATAGTCTCATGACTGTGATAACTGAAATCATTTAATATCTGAACTGTACCTTCTCATCTGTAAAATGGAGATAATACAGTAAGCCCTGTTCTATACTATTACAAAGTTTATGAAGTGACTACTGAGCCAAATCAGTTAACCTGGAATTTCTGGGTCTGGGAACCTACAGTCAATCATATTATATATGAATTTGTGATATCATAAAATTTTACTGTAAAAGTACTTGCTTCATTAAATTGTTTGGAAGACCAGATGGAATGATGCATATAAAGCAGGGGTCCTCAACCATCTGGGATCTAATGCCTAATTATCTGAAGTGGAGCTGATATTAGAATAATAATAGAAATAAAGTGAACAATAAATGTAATATGCTTGAATCATCCTGAAACCATCCTCTCCACCCTGGTTCGTGTAAAAATTATCTTCCATAGAACTGGTCCCCAGTGCCAAAAAGGTTGAGGACCACTGAAAAGTACTTAACAGAATTGCCCAGCACAGGAAAAACTTAATAATACAAATTGTTCTTTTTCTTTCTTTATTTCCTGCCTCCTCTTCTTCCTTCTCTTCTTCCTCCTCCTTGATTTTCTCTTCTTCTAATTCTTATTCTTCTACTACACATATCTAATACTCTTGATCATTAATCATTCTAGAAACATCTTATCACATTTTCCATAACACCACATTCTGATCAATTTTATTGGACTTGTCTGACATTTCCTTCTCTGTCTCTTTAGAGTACTTCTATACTTGATGCTGCTCAATAGATAATATTGCTCAGGATCTTGTTCTTGGCTCACTGTTTATATTACTCCATACACTCTCCTCAGGCAAATTCTCCGTGGTCCTGGTTTCACACTGCACTGTGAATATGAGATGTTGGAATAGGCAAATTGAATCTTGAAGAGACCAGTGAAAGTGAAAGTGAAGTCGTATCTGACTTTGCGACCCCGTGGACTATAGCCTGCCAGGCTCCTCCCTCCATGGGATTCTCCAGGCAAGAATACTGGAGTGGGTTGCCATTTCCTTTGCCAGGGTATCTTCCCAACCCAGGGATCGAACCTGGGTCTCCCACATTCCAGGCAGACGCTTTAACCTCTGAGCCACCTAAAGCATAACAAAATCAGTGAAAAGATCTTTCTAAGCTTTCGTATTTTTCATCAACATTCTCAGAAACTTAAAAGATTTGCAAAAAACAAAGCAGAAGCCACAACTCAAAACTATGTATGTTTATAAACATA
This sequence comes from Oryx dammah, assembly GCF_014754425.2. Classification (NCBI taxonomy): domain Eukaryota; kingdom Metazoa; phylum Chordata; class Mammalia; order Artiodactyla; family Bovidae; genus Oryx; species Oryx dammah. Next base: position 103,439,773 of record NW_024070211.1, on the reverse strand, counting down.
TGTGTATGCAAGTAAATGAACAAATTATATACTGAATGGTTTCCAAATAATGTCCTATAATTATTATGAGATTGCTATTTTGTGCATGTTCAGAAGATAAGAAATTAATTTCTTCTTAATCTCCTAAGGACATCTCTGACAATTTAGTTCATCATTCAGACTTAAAGCTTAAAGGCTATGAAATGTGGTACTCAATTCATTTTTATTCAATTCAATTCATTTAAGAAATATTTATGAAATGTCTTTTCTGTGTAAGAGCTGAGTTAGATCTCTTTTTTGACATCATGATGATTAAAATATAGTCTCTGGCCTTGAGGGGTGTACATTATTGGAGGGATGTTTAAACAAATGTGCACATATCTATCGTGTAAAGCACAGTAAGCTGAAAGCTACAGAAATGTCATAGAGAATCACAGGGAATATACTGAATTAGTAGGATTAGAAAGGACTTAAAGGAGGAGCTAGAATGAATCCCTAAAACCAAAATATAACAGAAGAATATTTACTTTACTACTTTGAGTTTCATTTTAATTTATTATATATGAAGTCAACAAAATACACCTTAATTCTGTGCAGTAATAACAAAAACATTTTAACACTATTTTTGTACTTAATAGTTGTATCATTTGAGAAAAAAACTCTCTAAGTTTCAGTTTTTAAAATGATGAAAATAACATCTGCCTTATACTTGTCATTGTAATGAGACTCCAAATGAATATGTTTAGTACTTAGGAGACATGAGGATTAAATGATAGGTATTTCAGTGATTGGTTGAACAACTGTACCTCAGTTGTTATTTAATGGATTGTTATTTAATGGATTGAAATCATTCTGCAACAAAGTTTCTAGCAATCTGCCACATTTGGGTTTATATTATTCTACCACTATTTGGATTGGAGACACAGAAATCACTCTTAGGAAATTTAATGACAACAAAGGTGATTACTACCAAATCATCTTCAATAATTTTAGAATCAGAAAAGATCTTATAAACCATCTTGTTCAGCATCTTTATTTTACAGCTAAAAAACTGAGTTATTTTAAAGCGGTTATTTCATGTACCATAAGTTTTATATGATCCAACAACAAACCTTCACATTGCCTCCGAGAAAGTGTTTTGTATTAATTATAAGATGTAATTATCTCTGCTCAGCAATATCTACACTATCACAAAAGAAGTAGGTACCTCATCTTCAAAAGGAACTGACAAGCCCAAGATACACATCAGAAGCTATCATGATAGAGGGCCTGGAAAATGATCATTGACCCTGTTGAAGGCATTAGAGTTGTTTAGTGTCAAGAAAAAAATTCATGTAGACATAATACTTATTCTTATTAACTTTAATGGAAATTATGTGGCAAATCTACATTGTTTCAGAAGAAGCAATGGACCTATGGGAAAACATTACAAAAGGGAGAATTTTAGTTTGAAATCAGGAGAAATCTTTTAAATATTAGAGCAGCCCCAAAATATCTATCTTGTAAAATCATTGTACTAGACTGTCTCATAAAATACCTTCTGATTTCTCAATATCCCAAGTTTCTCTGGATTTGCAAAAATGGTAAGTATGGGATTAACTATTCTTGATGCAAAAAGATTTAATTTCTTTATTTTTCTTATTTCTTACATTACCAATATGATTTGATAACATAAATATGACATGAATTATCTTTAAAGAACTTGTTATCTTACAAATTTCTTTTAAGGCTCCATTTTTCTTGAATTAGATTAACTTCTCAACAACCGCCAGCTATCTTTTTATTCTTTTTAAGTCTGAATATAGGTAATCTTTTATTTTCTGGGCTATGATATCATACTGTGGAAGGGGAAAATGTAACCATCAACACTTCCCCTTCTAAGTTAACATAAAATATAAAGAATTTTAGAAATTGCCTGCCATTTGTATTTTAAAAAGAGAAATTATTTTACTTGGGTTACCAGTGAAATAAATGGATAGGAGGTGTCAGGAAATAGATTAGAAATCACCCAAGATACAAAATATAGTTTTATAAATGAAGCTAAGTGAAGAAGACCAGATGGAAATCTTAGGAAGAAATTTTATGAAAGAAAACTGAAAAGTCTGACAGTATTTCCCAATATTGGTCCATCTCAGAGAATCAGAAATTCTGAGTTCTGACTTTAATACCATAAATTATAGGGTGACCATGGATAACTGGATAAATATTTCTAAACATTTTATGTTTAAAGTGAGGGAAATACATAACCCAGTGCTATCTGGGGGCTCACAAATAATTTTGGCAGGTATTTTATCAAAAATACATATATATCTTACCCTATAATACTTTTTTTTTGCAGAGAAGGGATTTTATATTTTAAAAAGAAAGAAAAATCTAGGCTTTTCTACAAGTGCTTCATTTTACACTGTCAGGTTGATTTGGCTATTTGTCAGAGAATCTTTGAGACATTATATCTTATATCAGAACTGTCTTGGAGAATAATTGTTTGCTTTGGGGTCTCATGGCAGTAATTTTAAAATCTCTGGAGGCAAGGTTATTTACAGAATAAGGTGAGAAAATTTGGGACATTGCTAAAAACAAAGACTGTATCTTTAAGTAACTTTTGGCAAGCACATCTAGTATTTGCTATAAAATGTTAGTCAATCAGTATTGAGAACTGTCATTATATATACTTACATTATTGAGAGCCAGTTGCAGTGAGAAAGAAGAAACAGAGGAAATATTTACAATAGTGCTCCAAAAACATTGCAGTTTCACCTTGGTATATACCTTAAAATCAGAATAAAATGGAATCTTTAACACAGCACCTAGCACAAAACCAACCACTCTTCTAGTATTCAATAAATATTTGTTGAATGAAGATCCCATATGCTCAGTCATACCAAGAGTTAAGAAATAGAACAAATTTAGAACAATAATACACATATATTCTAATTATTTGGGAATGGTAAACAGAAGCTTTGAAGACTTCATTTGGTGATCAGAAATGGATAATTTTGTCAGAAAAAAATGTACATTTTCTCATCAATAATAAGCTCTAAAGCAAAAGAACTTTATTACCATTTAGAGAAACCAATATTACTAATAAATGTTTACTGTGCAATGTTAATCTCTGTTTGAAACACTCAGGAAATCTTTTAAAGTACAAGGAAATCGAAGATATGTTCAAATTGTTGCACTGATAATTAGACAAACACCAGTCATCACAAGCATGATTTACAATCAGGCTTCGAAACAAAAAATCTGTTCAGTTTTGCCATCTTTCAGCCCCACGTCGGCCTCATGTAAGAAGAGGCTGCCTCTGAAACATGAACAGATGCTCTGCTTACTGAGAATCAAGAGAGTGTACCGTATGTATCACAGACTCTTTAATAGATAAAACTGGCCTTATAAGGAGAGTATATATATATATATATATATATAATTTTATATATGTATATATATAATTGACTAAATTTAAGATGATTAAATAAAAAATGAGTTAGAAATCCCCTTTGAATTTAGAGTTTGGCTCCACCCCATCCCTACCCAATAAAAGTCCCTGGACTTTTATTGCAGATGAGCTGAACAGAGCTCTCAAAGACAAAAGATATACAAAAGCACAATCTTTTAACATAAGCTTCTGCACTTACTAATGCAGGTTCAGCCACCTATTTTACAAGATACTTATTAATGAATGTAGAAGAGCAGGATAAAGTGATGAGAGTTTAATTTATTTTGGAAGTAATGGTTTGTACAGTAATTATCGAGAAGCAGCCACTTGTCAAATGGAATCAGTAACAAGTGCAGTTGGGAGAGCTTTTCTGGTGCACAGGCACTGCGAAATGCTTTACTTTGCAATGAGAACGGACTCCCTGACAATAGTTTATTTTGCTTTTTCTAAAAAAAAACCTGTAAATCAATTGTATTTAAGAAACTATATATGCTAGCATGTTTATGAAGATTAATTTATTCTAATCTGTTTCTTTGTTTATTAAAAAACACATAGAAGTTTTCAGTGATAGGTAGTATCACAATTTAATATCTAACTTTAACCTTATATTTAATATTTGACTTTATCCAATATTCCATTAGGACTTCACTGCTAGCTCAGATGGTAAAGAGCCTGCCTGTAACACAGGAGACCTAGGTTTGATCCCTGGGTCAGGAAGATCTCCTGAAGAGGAAAATGGCAACCCACTCCAGTATTCTTGCCTGGGAAATCCCATGGACAGAGGAGCCTGGTGGGCTACAGTTCATGGGGTTGCAAAGAGTCAGACACAACTGTTAGCATGAATTTAGCAATTAAATAACAACAGTGTTCCATTCACCTTTATTAATTCTCACAGGACTTGACGTTGATCCAGAAACCCTGATTAAGGTCACAGAGTTCATGGGGCATATTCAGAGGATGAAGAAACTTGAGGAACAGTCTAATAAAAACTTAAGCAGATTACCAAGAGTATATAATCCCTCAGTGGCACATAGTGGGAGGCATTCATTCCAGAGAAATCCTTGGGATAAGTGATGAGGAAGGATATAATCCATAAAGAAAGATCTTGGGAATAGTTACTGGCTAGTCAGGATGCTGGAGTATTTTACATGGGCAATTATGACCCACAGTTTGCAAGGAAGAAATAAATAAAAACATCAATGGAAAATATACCCTGAAGTAAATTTTTAGCCGCTAAGAAAAAGACTAAACAAAAAATGGTACTTTATATTCCCTTCAGAAAATGAAAGAAAAGTAATAATTTGGGCTTAGAATTGTTTGGGCCTCCACTAATATCGAAGAAGGCAATGGTACCCTACTCCAGTACTCTTGCCTGGAAAATCCCATGGACGGAAGAGCCTGGTAGGCTGCAGTCCATGGGGACGCTTAGAGTCGAAAATGACTGGGCGACTTCACTTTCACTTTTCACTTTCATGCATAGGAGGAGGAAATAGCAGCCCACTCCAGTGTTCTTGCCTGGAGAATCCCAGGAACGGGGGAGCCTAGTGGACTGCCGTCTATGGGGTCACGCAGAGTCGGACACAACTGAAGCGACTTAGCAGCAGCAGCAGCAGCAGCAGCCACTAATACACTGCCTTTGACAATTCTTCAGGATTCACCAGGCTCTGTATTTTTGCTTACATAAAGTGTACTAAAATGACCAATGGGCACTTAAGGAACTAATCAGTGGCTCAGTCAAACCAATCAGTTATTCCATCTTGAAAATGAATACAAATTACTCTCTTGTCACCTTGTCTATGTCACATTTGCATTCAAGTTAACATTCAGTTCAGTTAACATAGTTTAAGAAATTTGTAGTAATAAATCATAAATAGAAGATCTAAATACACCTATCTCTGGTTGTTGATGCATCTAAATTAATTGATTAAATATCAAGTTGTAAGATATAATGCTCAGGGTGTTAGTGAACCTGAATCCATTTTTAATTTATACCTCAGTTCAGTCCAGTCCAGTTGCTCAGTCATGTCTGACTCTTTGCAACCTCATGGACTGCAGCACGCCAGGCTTCCCTATCCAACACCAACTCTCAGAGCTTGCTCAAACTCATGCCCATCATGTCAGTGATACCATCCAATCATCTCATCCTGTGTTGTCCCCTTCTCCTCCTGCCTTCAATCTTTCCCAGGATGAGGTTCTTTTCCAAAGAGTCATTTCTTCAAATCAGGTGGCCAAAGTATTGGAGCTTCAGCTTCAGCATAAGTCCTTCCAATGAATATTCAGAACTGATTTCCTTTAGGATGCACTGGTTTGATCTACTTATAGTCCAAGGGACTCTCAAGAGTCTTCTCCAACACCACTGTTCAAAAGCATCAATTCTTTGGTGCTCAGCTTTGTTATGGTCCAACCCTCACATCCATACATGACTCCTGAAAAAACCATAGCTTTGATGAGACAGACCTTTGTTGAAGTAATGTCTCTGCTTTTTAATATGCTGTGTAGGTTGGCAATAACTTATCTTCCAAGAAGCAAGTGTCTAAATTCCATGGCTGCAGTCACCATCTGCAGTGATTTTGGAACCCAAGGAAGTAAAGCCTCTCACTGTTTCCACTGTTTCCCCATCTATTTCCCATGAAGCGATGGGACCAGATGCCATGATCTTCATTTTCTGAATGTTGAGCTTTAAGCCAACTTTTTCGCTCTCCTCTTTCACTTTCATCAAGAGGCTTTTTAGCTCCTCTTTGCTTTCTGCCACAAGGGTGGTGTCATCTGCATATCTGAGGTTATTGATATTTCTCTTGGCAATCTTGATGCCAGCTTGTACTTCATCCAGCCCAGCGTTACTCATGATGTACTCTGCATAGAAGTTAAATAAGCAGGGTGACAATATACAGCCTTGACGTACTCCTTTTCCTATTTGGAACCAGTCTGTTGTTCCATGTCCAGTTCTAACTGTTGCTTCCTGACCTGCATACAGGTTTCTCAAGAGGCAGGTTAGGTGGTCTGGTATTCCCATCTCTCTCAGAATTTTCCATAGTTTATTGTGATCCACACAGTCAAAGGCTTTGGCATAATCAATAAAGCAGAAGTAGATGTTTTTCTGGAATTCTCTTGCTTTTTTGATGCTCCAACAGATGTTGGCAATTTGATCTCTGGTTCCTCTACCTTTTCCTAATCTACCTTGAATATCTGGAAATTCTCAGTTTACATTCTGTTGAAGCCTTACTTGGAGAATTTTGAGTATTATTTTACTAGTGTGTGAGATGAGTGCAATTGTTTGGTAGTTTGAGCATTCTTTGGCATTGCCTTTCTTTGGGATTGGAATGAAAACTGACCTTTTCCAGTCCTGTGGCCACTGCTGAGTTTTCCAGATTTGCTGGCATATTGAGTGCAGCACTTTCACAGCATCATTTTTTAGGATTTGAAATAGCAACTGGATTTCCATCACCTCTAGTAGCTTTGTTCATAGTGATGCTTCCTAAGGCCCACTTGACTTCACATTCCAGGATGTCTGGTTCTAGGTGAGTGATCACACCATCGTGATTATCTGGGTCATGAAGATCTTTTTTGTACAGTTCTTCTGCGTGTTGCCACCTCTTCTTAATGTCTTCTGCTTCTGTTAGGTCCATATCATTTCTGTTCTTTATTGTGCCCATCTCTCAGAAAATATACAAAAATTAGCTCTAAATGGATCACAAACCTAAATGTAAAATCTAAAACAGCAAAATATTTAAAAGATAACATAGGAAAAATCTCATGGCCTTAGGTGCAAAAATTGTTTAGATGTGGCACCAAAAGCACAATCTGTAACAGAAAATGTTGATAATCTGATTATATTAAAAATTAAAACTTTATTTTATTAAAATGTTTATTTATTTATATTTTATTTTACTAAAATTGTTTTAAAATTTCTTCATAATAATTTTAAATACTTTAAAATATACTTTCTGAAGTTAAATAACAGGAAGGGAGAAAAAAATTTCAAATCACACACCTGATAAAAACTTGTATCTAGAATATGTAAAGAATTCCCAAAATTCAATGATATGAAAACAAACTAATTTCCAAAATAAAGGCAAAAAGTCTGAAATATTATTTCACCAAGGAAGATATATTGGTGGCAAGATAAACTCATGTAAATTTGCTCAGCATCACAAATCATTAAGAAATTGCAAATTAAAAATACAATAACATGCCACAGTACACCTGTTAGAATGGCTAAAATTTTAAATCCTGATCATATCAAGGGATGTCCAGAATACAGAGCAATAGGAACTCACACTTCTGCTACAGCCACTTTGAAAAATGGTAGACAGATTCTTAAAAAATGAGAAACATATAAAAATTACCCCATAAGATCTGAACACTCCACTCCTAGTTATTGACCCTAGTGACAGTAAAGCATATGTCCATACAAAGACAAACACCTGAACATTCATAGTAGCTATTATTTCAATGGCCCAAACTGGCGGGGGTGGGGGGAAGCAAATTGTCCTTCAGTAGGTAGAGGAATAAAATAATTGTAGTATACCCAAATAATAGAACACTATTCAGCAGTAAACAAGAAAGAACTACTGATACATGCAACATGTTTGATTTCGAAAATAATTATGCTGAGCTAAAGAAGCCAGACCACTAAGAGTCCATTCTGTATAATTCTGCTTATGTAAAATTCTATAAAAGATGAGCTACAGCTGACCTTGAACAGCTCAGAGTTTAGGGGTGCCAACCTTCCTATGCAATTGAGTATCACATTAACAATCTGACATCTGTATCCAAGGTTCTGCATCCTCAGGTTTAACCAACTGTGGATCATGAAGTACTCTCAGTACACATTTACTACAAAAAATCCTCCTATAAGTGGACCCCCACAGTTCAAACATGTGTTGTTCAAGGGTCAACTATAATCAGTAATAAAAGTGGGAAGGCAAGGGAATACAAAACAGCAGAAGGAAACCTCCAAGGGTGGTAGATATGGTCCCTATCTTGATGGTTTCATGGGTGTATTTACATACTTCAAAATTTATCAGATTTTACATTTTAAATTGTGGTTTATTTTATGCCAATTGTATATCAATAAAACTTTTTTTTTAAGAATAGCTGTTGGAAAATCACTGCTATAGTTGCTCTAATTTAAAAATCTTTTATTTGGTTATCAATCGTTAGTTACAATCTACCAACCATTGAGTTTGTCCTTCACAGTTGTCAGACTTTAAATTGTGATTCTACTTGGCCTCTGTCCTTGTCATGCCTGTTTTTTGTTGAGCTTTGCCCAGAAAATTGTCCATGCCAGAAAAATTGTCACAGTCTGGTCCTCTAGCTATAACTCCCCCTCCAGGCAATTTAGCTGTTATATTATTTCCTTCTTATTGAATGAAGACAGGTTATATTACCCTCTCTCACTCAGCCTACCAGTCTCTCAGGTTATATATCAATTTCAATCCATGTTACATAAACCATACGTATACCCAGGTTCATTAGAGAAAACATAGAAAATGAAAGTTTAATAACACTCAATAAACAGTAGGGTCCCAGAAAGGTCTGCCACTGGTGCATCTCACCTTGGTTTTAAGATATTGAATATTGCTTGTTTCATAGTGTAGTTAAAACCAGTCTCTTCAGACCACGTTTATCTACCTTCTAGCAGCCCTGATTCTATAGCATTCCCAGTAGGACAGTGATTTGTCTCCTGGAAAGAATTCACAGAAATTTCTGAGATTTCTATTCATCCTACCAAGAGTCAAAGAAGAAACAGCAGCTGTGTTAAAATTCATCTGAAGCATTGGTATTTAAATACTGGTATTTCTTCTAACCCTAAAATATATATATTTCACCATTCCCTTAAGAAATATATCTTAAATAGGTCAATCGCCTGATGAGTTGCCTGGCTTTAAGTTCCTTATTCCTTATTTTTTTTGTTTCCTTTCTTTAAATGGATATTAAAATGTTAAATTAGTTAATTTAAACATGTACCATTAAATTAGCTGATAATGTTTAATTAGGTAATATATGAATTTTACGTAGCATCTTCTAATTTCTTTATATCATGTTTTTGCAAAATTGTGAGAATGGGACAAGTTAATTACAAATCTAAAAATTCATAGTATCTCAAAGTTAGTGTATTAAAGATTACCTAGTTCAACTGAATATGTGCTTATGACAATTCATGTGAGATTCAGTTTCTCCATATCAATAATAATAACTCCTACTTGCTAAAACTTGACATGCATCTGGTAATATGCTAATGCCCTTCTAATATTATATTAAATCCTATAAGAACATGGTGAGGTGACTCTTACTAGGACCATTTTGCAAGCTAACAAAGTGACATCTATGTGGTTAGGGACATTTCTCTTAGTTATGCAGATGATAAAGGGCAGACTTGAGATTCAAGCTCAGCTCCGTGTGATGACCCAATTTATGTTCTTACCCACTGACAGCCATTTTGCATGCCTATAAAGTAAATATTAAAACTGAATGCAATTAAAGGTGAAAGTGAATAGTACAGTGCCTAAGAAACAGACTCTCAGAAAATGATAGTTTTCTAATGCTATTTGAGCATCCCTCAACAGGTTGTCAATTTATCCTCCATTGGATCCTTTTGGTGGCAGAAGGTTGACTATTTTACATTCTGTTCCATTTCTGGATAATTCTAACTCATAGAAGATGCTTTCTTATAGTGAGCTGAAAACTGCTCCCCATAGCTATCACCTCTTTGACCTATTTCTGCCCTCTAGTTGGAATATTGATTGCAATTTCATTAAATTTAGAGCTTAATTTAGGGAGAATTGGCATCCTTACAATATTGAGTCTCCTCCTATTCCAGAATAATTTGAAGCTCTGATTAATTCAAGTTTTCTTCAAAGATGTCCTGTGCAGGTGATTTTGAATAGTCTATACATTTCGGTGGTACTATAGCACAATGGAAAAAGAGTGGCTTTCATTTCAAAATAGTTCAGGTTTAAACTCTGGATCCAATGTTTATTGAAGGAGTATTTGACTTTTCTAAGCCTGTTTCTTAATTGATAAAATGGAAATAAAAATCATCTACCTCATATAGTTGTATGCAAAATGCTTCGCACAGTGTCTGGAACATAATTGATATTCATTAATGTTAGCTACTGTAATTAATATTGATCACCCAGCCAATTTTCTCACATTTTAAGAAAAGATTTGACCTACTCTTTTGGAAATCTATACTAACATGCCATAGACTTCATTATGAAAACATTCTTCTCAAAATATTGATAATAGACTAAGTATTTTGCATTATCATAGTTTTCTTTCAGAAGATAAAATATACTTAGAATAAGGATTTTGAAAGTGCAGGATTTTGAAACACACATACCTGGGCTTCAATACTCACTTGTACATTTATTAGCAGCATATCCTCGAGGGAGTATTATCAGTGGTTAGGCTGTTTCCTTGCCTATTAAAATCAGAGGGAAAATACAGTACTTGCCCATAGAGCTGCTTTGAGGGTTAACTGAGACTCACATGCTAATTCTTGCTGCTGTGAGTTAAATGAGATAATGTACATTAAAAGTACATAGTAATGGATATGTAACCACAACTACTGAAATTGTTATACCAAGTCAAATTTGTAATAGGATATGTAAAACAGAGTATTGGAACCTACACGACAATGGCTTGCTCCCTTGATGTAGTCTGCTCATTAGGAAAGTCTGCTAACCCCCATGACTGAGCTTCTTAACAGTACTGTCACCTGCTTTTTAAAATCCATTTCAAGATAAATGTATGGATGTGAGAGTTGGACAATAAAGAAAGCTAAGCACTGAAGAATTGATGCTTTTGAACTGGAGTGTTGGAGAAGACTCTTGAGAGTCCCTTGGACTGAAGGAGATCAAGCCAGTCAATCCTAAAGGAAATCAGTACTGAATATTCATTAGATGGACTGATACTGAAGCTGAAATTTCAATACTTTGACCACCTGATGTGAAGAACTGACTCCTTGGAAAAGACCCTGATGCTGGGAAAGATTGAAGGTAGGAGGAGAAGGGGATGACAGAGAATGAGATGGTTGGATGGCATTACCGACTTGATGGACATGAGTTTGAGCAAGTTCTGGGAGTTGGTGATGGACAAGGAAGCCTGGCGTGCTGCAGTCCATGGGGTCACAAAGAGCTGGACACAACTGAGCAGCTGAACAGCTGAACTGAATTGAACAAGATAAATGTGGTTTGTTTGTTTGTTTGTTTCCTACAAGTCAGAACTAGAAGAAGGCAGAGAAACACATCAAGAATCTCATCTTCCATCAGAAATAGAAATTAAAAATCATCCCTATTCACCATTGCAGCAAAAGAATAAGGTACCTAGGAATATAACTACCAAGGAGACAATAGGGCTGTATACATAAAACTATAAGACACTGATGAAAGAAATCAAAAAGATGACATAAATAGATGGAGAGATATACCATGTTCCTGGATTGAAAGAATCAATATTGTGAAAATGACAATGTTATCCAATAGAGTTCAATATTGTTCCTATCAAACTAAATGGTATTTTTCACAGAACTAGAACAAAAAATTTCACAATTTGTATGGAAACACAAAAATCTTCAAATAGCCAAAACAATCTTGAGAAAGAAGAATGGAGCTAGAGGAATCAATCTTCATGACTTCAGTCTATACTACAAAGCTAATCATCAAGACAGCATGGTATTGGCACAAAAACAGAAATATAGACCAATGGAACAAGAAAGAAAGCCCAGAGATAAACCCATACATCTATGAGCACCTTATCTTTGACAAAGGAGGAAAGAATATACAACGGAGACAAGATAGTCTCTTTGATAAATGGTGCTGGAAAAACTGGACAGCTACATGTAAAGAATGAAATCAGAATACTTCCAAACACCAAATTAAAAGATAAATTCAAAATGGATTCAGTTCAGTTCAGTCTCTCAGTCGTGTCCGACTCTTTGTGACCCCATGAATCGCAGCACGCCAGGCCTCCCTGTCCATCACCATCTCCCGGAGTTCACTCAGACTCACGTCCATCGAGTCCGTGATGCCATCCAGCCATCTCATCCTCTCTCGTCCCTTTCTCCTCCTGCCCCCAATCCCTCTCAGCATCAGAGTCTTTTCCAGTGAGTCAACTCTTTGCATGAGGTGGCCAAAGTACTGGAGTTTCAGCTTTAGCATCATTCCTTCCAAAGAAATCCCAGGGCTGATCTCCTTCAGAATGGACTGGTTGGATCTCCTTGCAGTCCAAGGGACTCTCAAGAGTATTCTCCAATACCACAGTTCAAAAGCATCAATTCTTCAGCGCTCAGCCTTCTTCACAGTCCAACTCTCACATCCATACAGAACCACAGATAAAACCATAGCCTTGACTTGACAGACCTTAGTCGGCAATGTAATATCTCTGCTTTTGAATATGCTATCTAGGTTGGTCATAACTTTTCTTCCAAGGAGTAAGCGTCTTTTAATTTCATGGCTGCAATCACCATCTGCAGTGATTTTGGAGCCCCCAAAAATAAAGTCTACTTTATTTCTAGTGTTTCCACTGTTTCCTCATCTATTTCCCATGAAATGATGGGACTGGATGCCATGATCTTCGTTTTCTGAATGTTGAGCTTTAAGCCAACTTGTTCACTCTCCTCTTTCACTTTCATCAAGAGGCTTTTTAGCTCCTCTTCACTTTCTGCCATAAGGGTGGTGTCATCTGCATATCTGAGCTTATTGATATTTCTCCTGGCAATCTTGATTCCAGTTTGTGTTTCTTCCAGTCCAGTGTTTCTCATGATGTACTCTGCATAGAAGTTAAATAAGCAGGGTGACAATAGACAGCCTTGACATACTCCTTTTCCTATTTGGAACCAGTCTGTTGTTCCATGTCCAGTTCTAACTGTTGCTTCCTGACCTGCATACAGATTTCTCAAGAGGCAGGTTAGGTGGTCTGGTATTCCCATCTCTTTCAGAATTTTCCACAGTTTATTGTGATCCGCACAGTCAAAGGCTTTGGCATTTGGCCTTGGAATGCAGAATGAAGCAGGGCAAAGACTAGTAGAGTTTTGCCAAGAAAATGCACTGGTCATAGCAAACACCCTCTTCCAACAACACAAGAGAAGACTCTACACATGGACATCACCAGATGGTCAACACCGAAATCAGATTGATTATATTCTTTGCAGCCAAAGATGGAGAAGCTCTATACAGTCAGCAAAAACAAGACCAGATGCTGACTGTGGCTCAGATCATGAACTCCTTATTGCCAAATTCAGAATTAAATTGAAGAAAGTAGGGAAAACCACTAGACCATTCAGGTATGACCTCAATCAAATCCCTTATGATTATACAGTGGAAGTGAGAAATAGATTTAAGGGCCTAGATCTGATAGATAGAGTGCCTGATGAACTATGGATGGAGGTTCATGACATTGTACAGGAGACAGGGATCAAGACCATCCCCATGGAAAAGAAATGCAAAAAAGCAAAATGGCTGTCTGGGGAGGCCTTACAAATAGTGGTGAAAAGAAGAGAAGCGAAAAGCAAAGGAGAAAAGGAAAGATATAAGCATCTGAATGCAGATTTCCAAAGAATAGCAAAAAGAGATAGGAAACCCGTCTCCAGCGACCAATGCAAAGAAATAGAGGAAAACAACAGAATGGGAAAGACTAGAGATCTCTTCAAGAAAATTAGAGATACCAAGGGAACATTTCATGCAAAGATGGGCTTGATAAAGGACAGAAATGGTATGGACCTAACCAAAGCAGAAGATATTAAGAAGAGGTGGCAAGAATACATGGAAGAACTATACAAAAAAGATCTTCACAGCCAAGATAATCATGATGATGTGATCACTAATCTAGAGCCAGACATCTTGAAATGTGAAGTCAAGTGGGCCTTAGAAAGCATCACTATGAACAAAGCTAGTGGAGGTGATGGAATTCCAGTTGAGCTATTTCAAATCCTGAATGATGATGCTGTGAAAGTGCTGCACTCAATATGCCAGTGAATTTGGAAAACTCATCAGTGGCCACAGGACTGGAAAAGGTCAGTTTTCATTCCAATCCCAAAGAAAGGCAATGCCAAAGAATGCTCAAACTACCCACAATTGCACTCATCTCACATGCTAGTAAAGTAATGCTCAAAATTCTCCAAGCCAGGCTTTAGCGATACGTGAACTGTGAACTCCCTGATGTTCAAGCTGGTTTTAGAAAAGGCAAAGGAACCAGAGAACAAATTGCCAATATCCGCTGGATCATGGAAAAAGCAAGAGTTCCAGAAAAACATCTATTTCTGCTTTATTGACTATGCCAAAGCCTTTGAATGTGTGGATCACAATAAACTGTGGAAATGGATTAAAGACCTAAATGTAAGACCAGAAACTATGAAACTCTTAGAGGAAAACATAGGCACAACACATTTTGACTTAAATCACAGTAAGACCCTCTATGACCTCCTAGAGTAATGGAAATGAAAACAAAAAATTAAAAGTGGGATCTAATCAAACTCAAAAAATTTTGCACAGCAAAGGAAATCACAAACAAAATGAAAAGACAGCTCTCAATGGGAGAAAATAATTGCAAGTGAAAGTGAAGTCGCTCAGTCATGTCTGACTCTTAGCGACCCCATAGATTGTAGCCTACCAGGCTCCTCTGTCTATGGGAATTTCCAGACAATAGTACTGGAGTGGATTGCCATTTCCTTCTCCAGGAGATCTTCCTGACCCAGGGACCGAACCTGGGTCTCCTGCATTGTAGACAGATGCTTTACCGTCTGGGCCAGCTGGGTCAGGAAGTTCAATTGCAAGTGAAGCAACTGACAAAGGATTAATCTCCAAAATATACAAGCAGCTCCATAACAGAAAAACAAACAACCCAATAAAAAAATGGAGAGAAGATCTAAACAGACATTTCTCCAAAGACACATAGATGGCTAATAAACACATGAAAACATGCTCAGCACTGCTTATTATTAGAGAAACTCAACTCAAAACTACAATGAGGTATGACCTCACAATGGCCATCATAAAAAAATCTACAAAAAATAAATGCTAGAGAAGATGTGGAGAAAAGAGAACCCTCTTGCACTGTTGGTGGAAATGTAAATTGATACAGCCACTATGTAGAACAGTATGGAGATTTCTTTAAAAACATAGAGGTAAAGCTATCCAACAATCCTAAGACTGGGCATAACTCTGAGAAAATGACCATTCTAAAAGACACATGTACCCCAGTGTTCATTGCAGCACTGTTTACAATAGCCAGGACTTGCAAGCCAGCTAGACATCCATTGACAGATGAATGGATAAAGATGTGATACAGATATACAATTGAATATTACTAAGCCATTTAAAGGGATAAACTTGAGCTAGTTCTAGTAAAGTGGGTGAACCTAGAGCCTGTTATACAGAGTAATAGGTCAGAAAAAGAAAAACAAATATCCTATATTAACACATATATATGGAGTCTAGAAAAATGGTACTGATGAGTCTATTTGTAGGGCAGCAATAGAGAGGCAGATGTAGAGAACAGACTCGTGGGGAAAGAAGAGGGTGGGATAAACTGAGATAGTAACACTGAAACATATACGTTACCATATGTAAAACAGATGGCCAGTGGGAATTTGCCTTATGATGCAGGGAGCTCAGCCTGGTGCTCTGTGACAATCTAGAGGGCTGGGCTTGGGTGGGAGTTGTGAGGGAGGTTCAAGAGGGAAGGGACATGTGTATACCTATGGCTGATTCATGTTGATGTATGGCAGAAACAAACATAACATTGTAAAGCAATTATCCTCCATCTAAAAATGAATTAAAAAAAATTTTTTTAAGGAATCTCATTTTTCCAGCAACATAAGGGTGTTATTTGCTGGGATGAGTCTAAGCAAAAAATTATAAAGCAGATGATGGCTCAATCCCATCTTCTGCGTCCTTTCATGCTTATTTTATTGTCTCTCTTTTACGCTCTATGCTAAGTGACTTCAGTTGTGTCCAACTCTTTGTGACCCTATGGACCACAGTTCACCAGTCTCCTCTGTCCATAAGATTCTCCAGGCAAGAATATTGGAGTGGATGGCCATGCCCTCCTCCAGGCAATCTTTCCAACCCAGGAATCAAATCTGCATCTCTTAAGTCTCCTGCACTGACAGGTGGGTTCTTTACCACTAGTGCCACTTGGGAAGCCTTATCTCTCCTTTATCCCATATTATATCCCTTATGACCCTATATTCACACTTCATCTGTCTGAGTATTGTATCAATGCCATTCCTCCTTTTTTTTTTTTCCAAAAAACTCTAAGCGATTATTATTATTTTGCAGAGAAGAAAGCACTTAAATGAAAAATTAGTATCAAAGATACTTTAAAAAGTACATGTATTTGGAAATTAAATCTCCACTTTTAAATGATGGGTGTATCTAAGAAGCTATAACAAGGAAAATTAGAATATGTTTGTAGCTGGATAAAAATGAGAGAATTTACCAGAATATGTTTCATGCAGCTGAAGCTGCTCAATGCAACTAAATACAACATGGAATTTTGAGCTACAATTCCATTTTGAAATCAATGGTTTAATAAATTAGCAATCATCAGAATGTCTACAAATATTTAGGACTTCTTTCATTTAGAAAAATAAGGAGAAACAAGAGTATTGCTTAGTGAAAGCATTGATTCAATAATATGAATGTTTTAGAAGTTGCAATAAGAAAGATAATTTTGGATGGCAGCATTTTAATCTTATTCTTCAGGGTAGTTCTGGACTTAGTGGCTTGGACGATAAAGAATTTGCCTGCAAAGCAGGAGAGCCAGGTTTGATTCCTGGGTTGGGAAGATTCCCTGGAGAAGGGAATGGCTACTCACTCCAGTATTGCCTGAGAATCGCATGGAAGGAGGAGCCTGGCAGGCTACAGTCCATGGCGTTGCAAACAGTCAGACATGATTGAGCGACTAACACTCACTCTTCACATCTTCTGGCAATTTACCAGAGATTATAAAATCACTGCAGATGATAATTGCAGCCATGAAATTAAAAGACGCTTACTCCTTGGAAGAAAAGTTATGACCAACCTAGACAGCATATTCAAAAGCAGAGACATTACTTTGCCAACAAAGTTCTGTCTGGTCAAGGCTATGGTTTTTCCAGTGGTCATGTATGGATGTGAGAGTTGGACTGTGAAGAAGGCTGAGCACTGAAGAATTGATGCTTTTGAACTGTGGTGTTGGAGAAGACTCTTGAGAGTCCCTTGGACTGCAAGGAGATCCAACCAGTCCATTCTAAAGGAGTTCAGCCCTGGGATTTCTTTGGAAGGACTGATGCTAAAGCTGAAACTCCAGTACTTTGGCCACCTCATGCGAAAAGTTGACTCATTGGAAAAGACTCTGATGCTGGGAGGGATTGGGGGCAGGAGGAGAAAGGGACAAGAGGGGATGAGATGGCTGGATGGCATCACGGACTCGGTGGACGTGACTCTGAGTGAACTCCGGGAGATGATGATGGACAGGGAGGCCTGGCGTGCTGCGATTCATGGGGTCACAACTGAGTGACTGAACTGAACCGAACTGATTCCTGCAGAATGTAAAACTTAAACTTTTTTATACCACAGAAGTAAAATAATTTACTTTTTTTAGCAAATGTGGGCCTACGCGATGCTCCTTTTCCTTTATGTTCAGTGAATACTTTACTTGAAGCTGGGGAAATTTCAACTGATTAGTTATTAAGTGCAAACCTTTGTAAGATAGGAACAAATGGCTATTATTTTATTTTTTATGTATGAGAGAAACTTTTAAAAATATCATTGTAGCTACATTAATTTGTTCAATATATTTATTCCAAGCTATTTTCCAGAGCTCCAATCTCTTGTTTCCAGTTGCAGGTTGTTTGTTCCTTATTGTAGTTCAACTGAATATTAGAATGGGCTTGCAGTCATTTCTCTTTGTGATAAAGGGAATATTTCAGAATTCAGAACACAATGAAATATGCAGAGCCAAATAACCAGAATATAATTAGTATCTTTTGTGTTTTTATTCTAATAATCATTAAATGCCTACACGGTTACTTTAAAAAGTAGCTCCGTTCAGATTTGATATTTACTGAAACAACTTATTGGAAGCTGTGGGAAATTCAATTATTTTCTTTTTAAATTATTTTTTAATCAAAGGATAAATGCTTTACAGAATTGTGTTGGTTTCAGGGAGGGCACATATAGTTGATTCATGTTGATGTTTGGCCGAAATCAATTTTTCTGACTAAGAATACACAGAAAAGATTTTCTTGTTTTTTCTTGTTTGTTAGTTTTAAATATTTATTCTCAAGGAAACAAACTAGTAGAGGAGAGTAGGTTATTGAGAAGAAATGAGTAGCTCTAATGACAAGTTATTTGTGGCTTTCCCTGTATTATTCCATAAACTGTGAATTTGGCTAATGTGGAACATAGTTAAAAGTTTTTCCTTTTCCTCAGTAAAAAATGGAGACCTTCATTCATTTACTGGTGGGACTCTGCCCCAGCTGGTTCCCAACCCTAAATCTTAACTTGTTCTCAATCTGAATAAATAATAAGATCTGAGTCCAATTCTGTCCTTACACGCAAGTAGTGAATTATATACAGATTTGAAAAGTGAAAGGCAATCCACTTCAGTATGCTTGTCTGGAGAATTTCATGGGCAGAGGAGACATGGGCTACAGTTCGTGGGATTGAGTAACTGACAGTTGAGTAACATCAAAAACAAATGATTGTAGTTTAGAAGGAGTTAACAATATCTTTTGTATTTCAAAGTAGAAATCAAATTGTTAAAAATTCACCATTAACTGGCACAAATTTGAGAGCACATCTATCACTTTTCTTTTTACAATTTTTAATAGGTAAAATTTATTACTTAACAATTTCGGGCAGAATACAAGCTTAGTATTTTTCTCAATAAAAGTCACAGTTTATATATTGATGAAAATCTTTAGACTTCCATGAAAAGGTTGTGCTTACAAATAGCTGAATTAAAAGCAGGCTTTGAGTTAAATACTGAGTGGAAATTCAAGGTCTTATTCAAATGCAT
The DNA here is from genome assembly GCF_014754425.2 of Oryx dammah. NCBI lineage: Eukaryota > Metazoa > Chordata > Mammalia > Artiodactyla > Bovidae > Oryx > Oryx dammah. The sequence continues at coordinate 103,420,353 of NW_024070211.1, read as the reverse complement.
GGTGATGTGTTGATTGTACAAAAAAACAGGGAGGGTCCGGTGAACATTTATTAACTACCTACCACGTTCCAGGAACTATGCTATATAATTTATGAATTCTATTTCATTATATTCAAATAATGTCTCATTTATGATTAACATCATTTTACAGATGAGGAGTTTTTTTTGTTTTTTTGTTTTTTTTTTTTTTACAGATGAGGAGATTAAGGCTTAGAGATAAGCAATATGCCCAAATTCATAATGTTAGCAATAGGTAAATTTGAAATAGGTATCTTCATATGCATATGAAGATAATGCATATGGTTTGGTCTGGTTCTGATGTTGTATATTCCAAAATTGCTCATTTATTCAGCAAGCATATGATGAGTGCTTACTATGGATCAGCACTCTACTATTAATATTAAGCCATGAAGATTTTTGGTTTTTTTTAACGGTAAGAGAATTCCAACTAAATAAGAAGGAAAAGAGGCAAACATTCACACCCATATGAAAGCCTACTACAACAAGAGCAGAAGACATGACGAAAGAAGTGTTACTAACAACAGAATTTTATAAACTGGAAAACAGATTAGTGATAACTGACAGGCTTCGGCAATTTCCATTCAGTTCAGTTGCTAATTGTTAGGGATGTTTGGAAACCCTGGAAGTTTTTCTCCTGGCATTTCTTTGACCCCCATCTCTTTCATTTTCTCTGTTCTCTCTCTCTGGAACTGGAACAAATATATTCATTAGAGGCTGCAACTCTTAAAATTATTCTTTATCTGATCTTGTTGTTACTATTTTCCTTTTACTTTCTAAGTTATCCCATCAACTTTAACTTCAGATGTTTTCATTGTTTTTGTATGCTAACACTGCTTTATTGTCTCTAAAATTTCTTTTCTTCCAATAATTTCTGAACTTTTGTTGATTTTTTGAATATCATTTTTGTAAAAATAGCATTATGTTCTTTTTTAATGAGTTCAATATTTTCTGTTATTTTTCTGAGGATATTACTATAGATTGCTATTTAATTGATTTATACTGTTGTTTAATGCATCTATTGATTAATTAATGAGGTTGCTTCTTTACCCACAACCTAATTTCATAGTTGAAAAGAGCATATTACATCTGGCTATTTTGTTTTCCATTACTACTTCCATGAAATATTATCATTACTCTTCCTTTAAATTACAAATGTATTGCTGAGCCTCACTACTTCTCCCCAGAACAAAGGTTGAGATAAGTATTTACCTATTTGGGAGAAAATCTTATTTTTTTCTTCTTTCATGGAGAAGACTCTTGCTTTAGATAGCTGGCAGCTGGGAAAGATATCTACAACAGGTGAGGGCACAGATTCCCTGAGGGAGCCAATTCATTCCTCCAATCATAACTACCATGTACTCAACTATGTGCCAGGCAGTGAGCTGAGTGCTTTGCATTAATTATCTAATCCTTTTTAAAAACTTTTTTATTTTATACTGGAGTACAAGCTGATTAACAATGTTGTAATAGTTTCAGGTCCACTGCAGAGGGACTCGGCCACATGTATGGGTGTATCCCTTCTCCCCCAAACTTCCCTCCCATTATCTAATCTAATCCTGATTATAAATAGAGATAAGGAAACTGAGGCATGGCTAGGCTTAATAAAATATGCAATATTACATGGGAGATAAATGGCAGAGCAAGGATTCAATGTTATTTCTAAATCAGTTAAGAGGCAACACTCTTATTAACCTAAAATATAATACTATCTCTTTCTTTCATTAGAGAGTAAAAGGAAGCAAGGCTGAAGATGTGTTAAGCTCATCTCACTACTGTTTCTTAAAAACACTCATTCCCTGAAAGGTAGGATTGGAAAAGAGAATAAAAAAGATAAAATGTTTTCTTTATCAAATGGAACAAGGGTAATAATCAGAGGGACAATATAAGAGCTCATTAGCTCTTAATGAGAAACTCTGATTTATTAGTAATGAAGGTTGGCCTCAGTATGTCCAATGTCTTCTAATGTGCAAATGATACTGAAATGGCAATGAAACCTGGTCAAAAATTAAGTTAAAACAGATACAAACAGAAGTCCACATACAAAAGAAAATTGAATAAGTGATGATTCACAACTAGTAAATAAAAGAAGACAGTGTTAGAATGATTTAACACACTCTTTTTATGGAGGGTATCACCAAAATGAACCAGTACATAGAAATTAGCTTTTTTAATTTTTATTTTTGCCTAGGTTAGGGTAATCAAGACTTTTTAAAATGATATTCTTATGGAATAGAAAATATCACAAAATGGAGGTTAAATATGCAGTACAATCAGAAAAATAAGACAGTAAAGGAACAGGAAAACTATTTCCCGTTAAACATTCAGTTTATAGAATAAGATTGTGCTAGTGAAAAATGTAAGTTAACAATTAATTATAGAACTTAATATTACCTTTAGCTCAATTGGAGAGGAGGAAAATGTTAACTCTGATAATTATAATCTGATAGTAAGTTTATTATAATTCCAGGACTCTTTTTAATAGCTTCAGGCTTTTGTCCCCACCTACATTTCAGTAGCACAGAGTGAGTCATATTAATATTATTGATAAATCATGGTAATCATTTAAAGAAATAATAAAATAAAATTAGAGAATTTTATAACTGAAAAAATATTCCTTTTGTCCACATTGTTTGTAAAAGAATAACAGGGGTTTGCTCTCAAATTGACATTTCCTGATTCTGCTGCTACTCTCTAGCTACATGCTTTAGTACATGTCTTAGCCACTACTTTCTAACCTATAGAATAGGATGACAACACATTCTTCATAGAGTTATTGGAAGAATTAAAAATATAGGAAAAGTGTTTATATGTGGCACTTAACCCTAAATAAATATTATCTATTACTAATATTATGGGAATTCACATTTTAGTATTCTGTTTTAATTATCTTTACAATCTATAAAAGTTCTAATCCTAAATTTGCCAAAAACATATACATCTTCTATGGTCCTTTTTACACAGCAGAATTAAGTAGATGGATAACTAGATAGACATAGACAGGTCTCATTTTATTACACATGGCCCATACATAACCATTTATGTATAATAATCGTGATTTCCCAGTAATTGAGGGACATTTAAAATACCAGTGTTTTTGAGATATGGTTTGCTTTTAAGCTATTTTCTTGTAGGGTCCTGGAAATAGTTATCTTTAGAGCTATAAAGGGAAATGCTAGACAGATATGGTTTAGAAATTAAACAGAGAGCTGAACCCTCAATGAGGTTGTCTTGTATTAAAATAGCTGTTTCTTCGAGCAAGCTACTGAATGTCTCTAAGTCTCAGTTTTCTTGTTTGCAAAATGAAAAGTAGAATATAAGTTTTGCAAAGTATTTTGCTGATAAACAAGATAAAGGGTGACAGACACCTAGGATGGTGCTAGATACATATGAGGCCGGTAGAAAACAATAGCTGTGCCCTATTTAGCACCCGATAGTATGGTCAATGCTCTCAGAGACACATCTTGTCACAGGTAAGACAGCACAAATCCTGAAGTCAAACTGCTAAGGTTCCTATATGCCTCTGATATTCACTAGCTATGTGACTTTGAGCCACTTACTTAATATCATGTCTCAGCATCCCCATCCGTAACAAGAGAAGAAGAATAGTATTTACTTCATAAAATTATGCAGAGGATTCATGAGTTGATATTAATAAAGATCTTAGAATAGTGCCTTATAAATGCTGGGAAATGTTTGTTAAATACAATTTCTTTTTACTCTAATCCATAACCCCTTTTTAACTATAAAGTAAACAATTATATTAAACTATTCTTAATTTTAAACACTAGATATCTCCTCTATATTATTTAAGAAGTGGTTCTCAAGCTTTCTGTTATTAAGATCCTTTTAGACTCTAATGAATTATCGAGGACCCCAAAAAGTTTTAATACAGATAGAATTTTTGAGATTTACTGTATTAGAAATTAAAAGAGATAAAGCTCCATTATTTATTTATTAGAAAAAGACCTAATGAACCCAATACATGCTTGCATAAGCAATATATTTTTGTGAAAAACAAATACATTTTCAAAAAAAAAACAGTGAGTTGAGTGAAAATATATACTTTTTTGCAAATCTCTCTAAAGTCTGGCATAATAGAAAACATTTGGACTCTTGAATCTGTATCTTAATCTAATCTACTGAAAATATGTCATTTTGGTTGAAGTAAACATATCTATGACACATAGATATATCATTGGAAAATGGAGGAGCATTTTAATAGCCTTTCCAGATAATTCAGAATATTATTTTTTGATATCTCACCCAAACTGACAAAAGGTAGCTTCCTTAAGAAAACAAAAAATCTAGGAAAAGAAATGCCATAAATATATGAAAAAATAGAATAGATTTGTTTATCAGTTACTGGAATCTTATAGCCAGGACTTGGGTTTTATAACAGTAAATTCAGGACAAATAAAAGTAGGCTTCCTAGGTGGTGCAGTGGTAAAGAATCTGCCTGCCAGTTAAAGAGATTCAGGAGACCCAGGTGTGATCCCTGGGTCGGGAAGATCTTCTGGAGGAGGAAATGTCAACCCACTCCAGTATTCTTGCCTGGGAAATTCCATGGAAAGAGGAGTCTGGTCGCTACAGCCCATGGGGTCACAGAGAATTGGACACGACTTAGAGACTAAACAATGATAAAAGCAAAGTAATACCTTGGCACATTAAGTGCTAAGTAAATGGAACCTATCATGGCAAACAGTAGTATACACTAAAAATACAGAGAATCTGCAATTAGTTTTAGTTAAATTCATAGCTAATAAGTTAAGAATGGGTTGTGACAGATATTTGGGATTTATCAAAAAGTGTATTTAGTGTCAAGAGTATATCAAGGATGGCAGTTTTCAGTAGGATATTCTTCAGGGCATGTTTAGAGTCTGGGTATTGAATTGGACTAAAGATCTGACCAAACACGCCAATTTGTATTCAATCAGAAAGAGGACAACAGCCATGGGTCCTCTTCAGTTAAAAGGCCACCCAATTTGAAAACTGGCTAATAAGCATGTATAGTGATGGTGCTATCAGGGGGTACTACCACTGTTTCCAGATCAGTTCTACCTGTGAATAAGTATATATAGGAAGTCTTTGGTATTTGTTGATTTCTATGGTATAACTTATGCAAAAATGGAATGACCTAATAGTGTACAGATATTTGATGGCAAAACCTCTCTTTGGGTTATTTTACCTTCTTTAACCTTTCCTGAGTGGGTCTATTTTTCCTCCATTATATAACGTTTGTCATTACTATTGCATATGCCCTAATATTCAATCAGTACATATTTCATGGTGGTGGTACTACATTACTGACTCTTATTCACCTTCCTCAGAGCTCCAGGTCTACTTTTGGCCACTCATTCTGGCCATTCCCATCTTTTATCAGATTAATGATAGTCTAAGCTTAATACTTGTTTTGTACTTGCCCTTTTCTGAACTTGTGTTGACAGGCCATTTCTTATTTGTCAAAGTCTCCTTGAATTAATTTCCTCTTTTTTCCTCTGTAACTGGGTTATTGGAAAATCTAATAAGGATGCTTTCTCTTCCATCATTCAGAGCATTGATAAACATTACTGGAATCAACCTGATCCCAAAGGAACATCCTGCTATATGCCTTATCTTCCTTTCTGCTTCTTCTCCTGTGATTGCAACATTTTTCCCTTTGAGGAATTATTATTAATGGGCAGTTCAGTCTGACAATGGTTTATTAGATGGTTTATGTATGAATTCAACTCCTTTAATTACCCTTCCCTATCCACTGGTGTTCCTCAGTTTTTGACTTATGTAGAAGCCAGTACGTTTATGAATGCTGTCCAAATAATTTTGCCCATTCCCAAGTAAACATAAAGATCTAGAACTTCTTAAGAAACCAAGATCATCCTTAAGATATTTAATGTGGTATAGGATTGATCAAATAATTGTTTCTATTTGACCACTAAGCAACCTGAAGATTCTGATTGTGCAGGGAAATCAAATCGGTCAGTCCTAAAGGAAATCAACCCTGAATATTCATTGGAAGGACTGATGCTGAAGCTGAATCTCCAGTACTTTGGCCACCTGATGCAAAGAGCCAACTCATTAGAAAAGACTCTGATGCTGGGAAAGACTGAAGGCAGGAGGAGAAGGGGACAACAGAGGACAAGCAATGTTTGGATGTCATCACCGACTCAATGGACATGAGTTAGAGCAAGCCCTGGGACATGGTGAAGGACAGGAAGGCCTGGCATGCTGCAGTCCACTGGACAGTCCCTTGCTGCCATGTCAACGGCCAGGCACGAGAGTGACTGAACAGCAACAAATGTTTATTTTACAGATGGAAGCTCAACAGTTAATCAAATCATTCTTCATTGGATATGTAACCAATTACGGTAAAACTGGGATCTTAAAGAAATATCCCATCAGAAGTTTGTGGTTCTGCCTTTGGATTACATAAACTTTCTAATAAATTAATAGGGCACTTGCTTTAGCTATTGTATTAAAGTTCACCATGGTCATATGAATCAAGTTGAAGAAAGTATTACGTGAGAGATGTCTTTAATGTTGGGTGTGATGTGATAAGGCAGACATTTAAATGTTAGTAAATATAATAAAATTAATGTGTATCCACAATGCCTGTTTCATTCAGAAGGCACTGAATGTATGCCTCTGTTTGCCCTGTAGTTGACATTCAGACTGGAGAGGTACTAAATAATTCTGAGTAAGAAAATTTCTTGACACAGCTTAAAAGCTGTTATTTAAACGAGAAGCTATGAACATTTTTGAGTTACCAAGGAAGGAGAACATCTTCAGAGTTTATTCTTTTATGATACTACTGCATTAGAAATGTTGAAAAGCTATACCACACTAATATTAATAGCAGCAACATCAATTCAACCACCGTATATTCCATATATCATTTTTGCAAAAATTATCAAACCTCCAGACAAACAGGTGAACTGATCAGTACCTCATACAAATTCGGCCTGGTGCGCCAGTTGTGCTGCATGCCCTGCTTAGTTTCTCAGTCGTGTCCAGCTCTTTGTGACCCTGTGGTCTGCAGCCAGCCGGGCTCCTCTGTCCATGGGGATTTTCCAGGCAAGAATACTGGAGTGGGTTGCCATGCTCTCCTCTAGGGGATCTTCCCAACGCAGGGATCGAACCCAGTTCTCCCACATTGCAGGTGGATTCTTTACTAACTGAGCCACCAGGGAAGCCCAGGAATACTGGAGGGGGGAGCCTACCCCTGCTCCAGGGGATCTTCCCCACCCAGAATCAAATCAGGGTCTTGTGCGTTGCAGGCGGGCTCTTTACCAGCTGAGCAAGCAGGGGTGCCAGCTGGGTATCATATTAAAAATAACAGTGGAATACGTCCTCAAAAGAAATCACAGTCATCCACTTCTAAGCATGGTGGTATGGGAGCTTGTGAATGGCAACCCTCAAACTGAGATTCTAAATTTTAATGGTAGCAATATGGCTGAATGCTCTTTTTTTTTTTAATTCTCAAATTACTTAAATTAAGCAAGAGAGTTCCAGAAAAACATCTATTTCTGCTTTATTAACTATGCCAAAGCCTTTGATTGTGTGGATCACAATAAACTGTGGAAAATTCTAAAAGAGATGGGAATACCAGACCACCTAACCTGCCTCTTGAGAAGTCTCTATGCAGGTCAGGCCTGCACAGAGACAGTTAGAACTGGACATGGAACAACAGACTGGTTCCAAATAGGAAAAAGAGTACGTCAAGGCTGTATATTGTCACCCTGCTTATTTAACTTCTATGCAGAGTACATCATGAGAAACGCTGGACTGGAAGAAGTACAAGCTAGAATCAAGATTGCCGGGAAAAATATCAATAACCTCAGATATGCAGATGACACCACCCTTATGGCAGAAAGTGAAGAGGAACTAAAAAGCCTCTTGATGAAAGTGAAAGAGGAGAGCGAAAAAGTTGGCTTAAAGCTCAACATTCAGAAAACGAAGATCATGGCATCTGGTCCCATCACGTCATGGGAAATAGATGGGGAAACAATGGAAACAGTGTCAGACTTTATTTTTTTGAGCTCCAAAATCACTGCAGATGGTGACTACAGCCATGAAATTAAAAGACGCTTACTCCTTGGAAGAAAAGTTATGACCAACCTAGACAGTATATTCAAAAGCAGAGACATTACTTTGCCGACTAAGGTCCATCTAGTCAAGGCTATAGTTTTTCCAGTGGTCATGTATGGATGTGAGAGTTGGACTGTGAAGAAGGCTGAGCACCGAAGAATTGATGATTTTGAACTGTGGTGTTGAAGACTCTTGAGGGTCCCTTGGACTGCAAGGAGATCCAACCAGTCCATTCTGAAGGAGATCAACCCTGAGATTTCTTTGGAAGGAATGATGCTAAGGCTGAAGTTCCAATACTTTGGCCACCTCATGCGAAGAGTTGACTCACTGGAAAAGATTCTGATGCTGGGAGGGATTGGGGGCAGGAGAAGAAGGGGACGACAGAGGATGAGATGGCTGGATGGCATCACTGACGCGGTGGATGTGAGTCTGAGTGAACTCCAGGAGTTGATGATGGACAGGGAGGCCTGGCTTGCTGCGATTCATGGGGTCGCAAAGAGTCGGACACGACTGAGGGACTGGATTGAACTGAAACATTAGTTCCCAAGCATTTGTTACATTCTGTACTATTTTAAAGGCTAAGTATTACAGAGTTGTCATGCTATGAATTAATACAAAATAATATGAAGAGATAATGAATATAATTTTGACTATTAAATATCTTCAGGTTTATTTATTTAATGAACACATGTGTAAGTACTTTCAAGGTGCTAGGCACTGCTCTAAGTGTCTCACAAAGGTTAACTTATTTAATTCTCAGAGCAGCCCTATGATTGATGTATTGTTATTATCACTCTCATTTTACAGATGAAAAAATTGAGGGACTAAAAGATTAAATAACTTCTCCAAAGTCACATTACTAATAAATGACAGAACTGGGATATGAACCCGTATAGTCTAGCTCCTAATTCTGTCTTTTTAAGCACCATTCAAGTCTATCAAATAAAAATGGAAGGTTTATAGCAGTTGCTAAATCTCTCATTTATGACATTGTAATTGCTAAAAGTTTATACTATGCAAAACATGATTCTAACATCATGTACAGTACACCCACAACTTTATTTTCATACTTTATTGTATAAAAGATAATATTTTCATAAAATTTTATAATGATGTTTAAATTTAGAAGAAAAAAATCCAAATTAGATTTTTTCCCATCAAGGAAATCATTTAGACTGTCAAAGGCCAAAACGTGAAACAAATATGATCACCTTTCAAAAAGCCATGTTATCACAACAGACACATAATTTTAGAAAGAGTAACAAATCTTAAGTCTCTTCAGCTCTGGAATACCAAATACTGGCTGTGTGCACAGGCCCAGGGTCAGTAAATATTTGTGATAAATGGTGCTTCTTGCCATCAGATCATCCTTCCTTAGAACATGTTTATATTTTTATCCCTAGAGGTAAATGCTCAACTAAATAGTTGTCCTTCTGGTATGTCCAATCAGAAAAGTACACATATTTTGGTAAACAGAGCCCATCACAGAATTTTTCTGGAAAAAAAATGACTATAATCTGAGCTGACTAAAGGCAAAATCATCTCATTCAGGGCTTCCCCTTCCTAGCTATTTTCCAAATCCTCTATTAAAACTCATCTCAGGAAATAGAAGGATAAGCCCATTCATACTGATATATATATATAAACAACAAAGACAAGTCTGGCATCACTCTATCCCAGGTGTATTTAGATCATAACAGCAAATATAGGCAATAGCCGTTTGGGCTGGGGAGGTATCTGAGAGTAAACATTTCCAGCTCCTCCAAAACCATTTCATCTACGGACTCTTATAACAAGACAAACTTTGTTCCTCTGCATTTTATCTGTGACTATTGTAAAAAGGGAGTACAACGGAGATCCCAGCTGGTATAGAATCAGTAAACCAACTCCTAACATGAAGTGGACAAAAAGGCCACATCATTCTCAGTACTCCATTTCTTATGAAACTAAATGATGGTTGACAATGAAATTCAAGCTACTGATTCTTATTAAGGCTGGCTATTGAAACTTGATTAGGCCTATAATTACACACTGCTTGAATCAAGAATGTCAAATAATGGGGCAGGACCTCTATAGCTAAGGAATCAACTTACAACCTAGGTTGTAGGCAGCACTCAGTCATAATCTGTCCTGAGTTTAACCTGGTAAGAATTATTGGGAAGATATTTTCTATCAAGTACCCAAAACTGGATTCTTTATTTCAGAAACTCAAGCTAATCCTGGGCACCTAAGAAAAAGAAAGAGAGAGAAACAGACAGATTATGGCTACATACAGCCGAAATGGCCTGTAATTCTGTGGCTAACAAGTAAGACTAAAATTATTAGATTTTATCAAAATTTAAATTTATTCAAAATTTATTATGTGTAAGTACACAAATCTAACCCATTTAATTTAAATAGCTAAAATTCAATTTTTTGTTGCTGATTGTAATATGGAAGCTCAGCAAGATAGACTTTTTATCCTTTATTTTGGTAGGAATCGAAATTGTAATGTTCTATTAATACATGTGTGGTGTGAGTTATCTAAATGTATAGATGTTTAAAAAAACATTATCTCTATTTATTTCATAGAGCTTTTGTAGAATCTAATTTAGGAAAATATGAACGAGCATATGCTCACAGTGCAATATGCAATGTGTGTTAAAAAAAAACTCTGTACTTGTACTGTGAGAAGTTTCCCTAATTCTTATTTTAAGGAATTTCACAGTGGTTATCAGTTACATACATCCTGTTTAGCTATAGCAGTATAGATACTACTATAAAATAGCAGCAGATCTGGTTGAAGAGATCATAGTGTAAGTCAATGACAGCTTGAAACTGGCACAAATTCAAAAGATGTAAAACATTCACATTAAAAGGCAGCAGCATCATAATCTTGATTTTTTTTTTCAGGCTGCTTTATAAATTCTATGACCCATGCTTACCTCATTCTTTGGTTCCATCTCAGCCCAGCTGACTTTGACTTAACTCCTTCCTGACTGCATTAAATTGGGGCTTCTGGTAGTAGAAATTAGTTCTGACATAGAGGTTAAATATTTTGTTCTTAGTTTTGCTGAAAACTAGGGGTGTAGGTAAATTATCTGAGTTTTTCTATTTCTTGGATTATTTGTTCTGAAATGTTATAGGTAGGATTATACAACTATTAAGATCTCTTATAGAAATTAATGATTTCATTTTTATATTACTTGGGTTAATGACATTATCTTATCAATACTGAAGGTAACAAACTAAAAGTATACAAAGACTAAGTATATTAGAAGATGTAGTACCAATGACAATATTTTAAGAATAGGAACTTGATGGTTCAGGCATTAACTAAAAGCCGACAAATACTTATATGCACATGCATATACATGTAGAAGCACAAACTTTTCTGCTTTTCCCTAGAGTACACTTTTATTATATGATTTTCAATCCTTCCATTTTCCAGGTTCTGCCAGATCAGCTTGATTCGGTGAGATGTTAATATCATGCTATCTGCATTTTTTCAACTTTTAATCCTCAAAATGTCTACAAGTAAAATGATTGGTTTTGACATTATTTGACTTTCTTGATTCAAGTGGGGTGTAATTATATCCCTGATCAAGTTACTGTAGACAGCTTGAATCCAAAGAGAGATGCCACATATGGAAGCATTATGGTTAATCACAAACAGATACAACTGGATTTTTCTTACCACACTTCATGTGCTTAAGGTGATATCTACTTTTTACATTAAGTACAATTAAAAGACTGCACATAAGCATATGCTCATATATGGTATTTTGATTAAGTTTGAAGTAGAGTTCCTGGAGAAGGGAATGGCTACCCACTACAGTACTCTTGCATGGAGAATCCGAAGAAGAGAGAAGCCTGGTGGGTTATAGTCTGTGGGATTGCAGTCAGACACAACTGAGTGACTAACACACACAATATCTCTCTATATATAGACAGATATAGATAAAAGGTACTGTAATTACCTCTAAAACATATTTATTGAGGTCCTATTAAATATAAATACTTTAAATTATAAAATATTTTTTCAGATGATATAGAAAAATGAATATGCTATACAGAAGAGATCTTTTAAAAGGATGGTTCAAAAGCAAATGGCCTTCAAAGGAGGAAGATTGGAGCCTCAAAATCTATTTTTCAAAGAATTAGTCTAATAAATGATCAACAAAATATTATAGACATAGGAAGTTTGCAATACAAGTAGAAAAGTCTACTACATTTCTGGCTAAAATTACATGGTTGCTGAGCAATAGAATTTTCTTTTTACTTAAAGACACTTTTAAAATTATAAATTTTGTATACACAGTTCTTAGGATTCAACCCTTTATCACCTTCATCCCTGTTATAGGTTGAATTGGATCCCCTAAACAGTTCTAACACCAGATGCCTGTGAATGTGACCCTATTTGAAAACAGGGTCTTCACAGATATAATCAATATAAAGTATGGTCATCAGGGTAGGTCCTAATATAATATAATAGGTATCTTTATAAGAAGTGGTAAATGCCAGATAAAGATAGAGACCAATATGGAGAGGCAGAAATTGAAGTGATGTAGCTGTAAGACAAGGAATTCCAGGGATCAGTCGCCACTACCAGAAGCCAAGCAGAGGCAAAGAAGGATTCTATCCAGAGCCTCAGAGGAAGCATAGCCCTGCTGGCATTTTGTTTTTAGACTTCTAGGCTCCAGACTACAAGAGAATAAACTTTTGTTGTTTTAAGCCAACCAGTTTGTGGTACTTTGTTACAGCTAGAGACGAATATAGTCCCTAACCAACATTCTTCATATTACTTTGGTTGTAAAGGAAAATGTGAACAGCATTAAATATAGTGTGATATGACAGTATCTTATCAGCTTCTCTGCACTCATGGGCGACAGCTTTCAATTCCAGTGTTTGACTGAAGACAGCCTGAGGTTTAGATGTTATAAGGCATGGTATTTTAAAGATATAAAACCAGCACCAGCTTGGAGTATGACATCCTATTTTTAATTTGCAGAAATAAATTTTCTTCCTGAAAGGCTCATGAAGAATTTACACACCAAAAATAAATAAAAATTTAAAGCAAAATGAAAAGAAATACAAATACCTAAAAAAAGAATTTACACAAAGAAGTTTCATTTTGCAAATTTAGAAATAATTCATCTTTGATGGAAGAAAGCACTTGATAGTAGCTGGTTAGGGCATCTTTTTTCTCTTTTCTGATTCTTGACCCGTTCTCATTTAAAATGAGAAAGAGAAAAACAACCCCATTGATCTTGCAAGCATATTTTTATTTTAATGAAGCTTTGAAAGAAATTGTTTTTCAGCTTGAGTTCAAAGCTCTCCTTATTGCATGATTATTTATTTTTAAAAGTGAAAGAGGCATAATTAATAGTAAAAGTGGATTTTTATGAATTTTAGCTGTGATTTTAGCTGACTTGATTCAGTTAAGAGGTGATCAAAGTCAATTAGGTAAAATGCAGATGCCTTCTAGGGGCCTGGGCACTTCCTTACATGGACACCAAAACTACCAGCTATTAACTATTTTTAGAAAAAAGAGCCTTAGTCTTGGTTTTTCATCTACATGATAAAAAATCTATGTCAAGTGCTTACAAGTACCATTACTGTCTCTATCCCTGTTTGGAGTTCTACAGATAAAATTAAAAATGAACAATTTATTTCCTGTCTCTAAGAAGTTTAAACTCTATTTGAGAAGAGAGAATATACAGCAGCTTTATTAAACAATAGAAAATGATACAGCAAAACTCAGGTTGAGCCTCAGACTGTGTGTGAATGACAGCTTTCCATAATCACCATTTCAATGACAAATACTGAAGTTAGTCCAAGATTTACATAGACATAATAAAGCCTATAATAAAGACATAATGGACTTCCCTGGTGGCTCAGACGGTAAAGCGTCTGTCTACAATGCAGGAGACATGGGTTCCATCCCTGGGTCAGGAAGATCCCCTGGAGATGGAAATGGCAACCCACTCCAGTACTATTGCCTGGAAAATCCCATGGACAGAGGAGCCTGGTAGGCTACAGTCCATGGGGTCACAAAGAGTCGGACACGACTGAGCAACTTCAATTTCCTTTCCTTTCCTTTCTTTCACTTAATAAAGCCTGGAATTTGGTAAAGAATACCAGCAATGCAGGAGGCCCTGGTTCAATCCCTGGGTCAGGAAGATCTGCTGGAGAAGGGATAGGCTACCCACTCCAATGTTCTTGGGCTTCCCTTGTGGCTCAGCTGGTAAAGAATCTACCTGCAATGTGGGAGACCTGCGTTCAATCCTTGGGTTGGAAAGATCCCCTGGAGAAGGGAAAAGCTTCCCTTTTTAATTTTTTAAGATGAGGTCTTCATAGTATAGTTTCACGTGGAAGTCTGAGTTGTTGAGTCTGGGCAGACAGGATGTGTGGATAAGCCTCCTTAGCACTAAAGAAAGTGATGGGTGTAGACATTGGGTAGAAGAGAGAGACAAAGAGGCACCACTAGAGGGTGGTGACAGGAGTTGGGTCTAAAAGGTTATGCAAAATTACAAAAATAGAGTTGTATAATAGAAGGGCTAATATTATAAAGCAACTAATATTATAAAGACATCAATATTATCTGAAGCCAGATGAAGTTGAAAATAGTAAAGACATTTAGACTCAGACAAAAGTGAAACAAAAGAAAAGATTAGGTCTCCAACCAAACAGGCACCCTGAAGAAGGGAAATTTTATTTTTCCAGAATGATCAGTCATCACTCTACCAAATGTCTGCCCCACCTACTCTCCAAAAAAAAAAAAAAAAAGGAAAACTTGTCTATTAGTACATGTTTTGTTTGCTATTCCTGTAAACAGTTTGTCCTTAACTCCAGTTTTTAGATGTAGCAGACATCGCAGTGGGTGTTATGAAATATACAGATGGATGCTGGGAATTAAGATTACCAAGCTGTGAACTGAACAGAGATTAAATACATATCATTTCAAATAGTTTCAATTACCTTATCTTCAATAGAGAAAAATAATATTTCATATCTGTATTTTTAACCTAGAAATATGCTGTTCTGTTTTCTTTGTAGATATATGGTACGTTCCCCCATGTGTTACTTTATATATTAATCTAATTGTACCCCTCTCAAAGGTAATTGTATGATTGGAAAGCAGAGTGGACACAAGAATGTTTAAGAGCTAGATCTGCTCAAATTTATTGTATATTTGATTGACTGGGGAAATGACTTTCAGTTGACATCTGAGCCAACAAGTTAGCTGAAATAAAATTTTGCTTAATACCTTTGCATCAATAATCTAGGCACAGCCTCATTGATTGAGAAAGTCTGATCAATAGAGTATTACTGGCTGCCTAACTGTAACTTTGCCAGACTTTTTTGCTAATTCTGCTGATGACCTTCTTACCACTGCTTCTCAGGTTCACCTTTTTTCCACTTTGAAATTCAATTTGCTCCATTTGCTGTTATTTAAAAAATTTACACATCCAATTGATTTTATCCACCTGCTATAGTTAGCATATAGGATGCAAAAGCTTGCACTTGATTGTGGTGAAGCTTTGGAACTGCCAAAGTACTCAGATATTTAGCAAGCATTTTCATATCAAATATAACTGGGAAAAGCAACCTAGATCAATCAATCATGGGGCTGAAATAATGAACAATGGAATATTCCATTTTTAATGATAATTCACCAAGCAAAGCATCTAAAAGTATTAAAAAAGGATATTGTCAAACTGAGGGGGCCAACAGGAAATAGAAATAAGATAACATGGCTCTGGCTTTCAGGAGAGCAGAATCAAAAAAAAAAAAAAAAGGCAATAAAACACCCTAACAGAGAAAGAAGGCTCATAGAGTATATTACAGCCCAGTGAAATTTAGAAACAATTGACAGGAATCATGAGAGTCTGAGATTTTAATCTACATACAAGCTAAGAAATTAACCTACCACTGTTTTATGAACACTAACCGAAGACACAAAAACCCTGGGTCAGAGACAAAGAACTTTATAGTTCACAGCAATAGCACTGGCCAAATTATTAGCATTTGTGCTGTTCCCCAAGCCCTAATTCCCAAGGTCAGTGTGAAGATGACCAAGTAATACCTTTATATGGGGGTGTAGTGTTACAGAAGAGAAACCCTGAACTTGAGTACCCTAACCTTTTATAGTGAACAGTAAGCATTCCTGCTGTTTACTCAAGAGGGAGACACTATCTGTATCATATAAGATTTTGCTCTAAAAGCATCCTTGAAATGATAATCCAAAGCGAAAATCATTAGTGTCTCGGTTTGCAAAATCTGCAGAAATAAGACAGACTCATGGAGAATTGTCTCCCACCAATGATCTGATAGATCTGATATGAATCTCTCATTTTACAGTGATTGAAACTAAAACAGACTGACAGCTAAAGAACCACATTCCTCCACTAAACCCCATACCCCTCAGTTTCTTGACCTCTTCACTTCAAATGACCTTCTCTTCCACTCTAATTCAGCCACTCATTCTCATAGCCCACTGCAGATTTGTCATGACCAAGACCTAGTCTATCTCTGGAAAACTGAAATTAAATGCAATGCAATTTCTGACCACAATGTCCTCCACTTTTGGCCCTCTCACTTGGTGACTACACCTATTCTTTAGGATCTTCATTCTCTGCACCGGTGTGCTTCATCCTGAGCTGTCAGCAGCCATTAATTAGTCTCCACATACTCCCTCTCCACGTTAGAGTCCATTGTCCATCCCTTCAACTGCTCTCATGTTAACATCTTCACCTTCCTCATCCCATTTGTCTTCATTGGCATTTTCCCAATAAAGCCTCAATTTTGAATAATAATAACTTCCACCTTTTCTCTTACATACACCTAGGCTGCTGGGCACTGCTAGCAAAAATTCCACAACCATGCAGGTTGCTTGCAATATAAATTCATGGTCTCCAATTCCAACCTGACTCTCAAAACAGCTCCATCACTCTTTGACTCAATCTGAGCCAACAAATGGCATCATTTCCTCAGCACAGAAAAAAAAAACAAATGTAGAAGCTATAAGATAAAAATTCTCTCAACTTCTTAACACCAAATTTGCAAAAATAGCTATAATCCCATCCATCTTGTACTTATGCTCAGCTGAAGGCAACATGCCTCCTGTCACCTGAAACTAAAGTTAATTTTGCAATCTGTGCTTTGTGCTTTGGAGTTGTGTCAGAGTCTGCTAATTATGCCCCAAGATGTATTTCACCCTTCTTGTGAACCAACATAATTGAAAAATTGTAGCTGCCCTTGTGACTATTCAGAATCAATATTATAATTCTCATCTATAACTTCAGTTAAATGCAGCCATGGGATGAAAGCAAAGAATGTATATGATTTCTGAGAAGTATACTTAAAAGAAGTGGGTATAACCTCTTCCCTCCTACATACTGCTGCATGGAATGTACATGTAAAGTCCAGAGAAGCAATGTCCAATAGAAGTATAATGCACGCCATGAATGCAAGCTATGAAAGTAACTTTAAATCTCCTACTAGCCATATTTAAAAATAAACAGAAATAAATGAAATGGCTCAATAATACATCTCAGTTAATCCAATGTCCAAATTCTAACTTTAATATATAATTTATTTAAAAGTTGTTAATGAGGTATTTTGCATTTTTTTCTGGTGTGTATTTTAACAGCTGCTACACACTCAGTTTGGACTAGTCATATTTCAGGTGCTCAAAAACCACACGTGGTTGGTGGTTACATACTGGCTAGCATAGGCATAGAGGTCCACTTCGAGGATTTCAGCCATGCACAATGAAGCAACAATATGGAAAGACAGTCAATTCCTCACAAAACAACATCACATCAGTGCCATACTGCTTCCCTAGCTCTCCGGATGACAAAAAAATAAACTTTCATCTTAAGCCAAAATTACCCCTTTTTGTCACTTGCAGCTGAACCACATCCCCTTCTGTTTCATCAAGAATGCCTGTCCTTGCACCGCTACACGTTCTACTGCTACAGTTTATTTGATCCAGCAGAGTGAAGTAAAGGCAACCTAGCCAAGGGACTGGAGAAGGAAATGGCAACCCACTCCAGTGTTCTTGCTGGGAGAATCCCAGGGACAGGGGAGCCTGGTGGGCTGCTGTCTATGGGGTCGCACAGAGTCGGACACGACTGAAGCGACTTAGCAGCAGCAGCAGCAGCCAAGGAACAATGAGAGCACAGACGCCAGGGCCAGGCTGCTGTCAGTTTCATTCCAGCTCCACAACTTACTAGCTTATAGCCTTAGACAAGATACTTGACCTCTGTGCCTCAGTTTCCTCATCTTTAAAATGGGACTGCTAAGTCATTCAGTCATGTTTGACTCTGTGCGACCCCATAGACCACAGCCCACCAGGCTCCCCCGTCCCTGGGATTCTCCAGACAAGAACACTGGAGTGGGTTGCCATTTCCTTCTCCAATGCATGAAAGTGAGAAGTGAAAATGAAGTTGCTCAGTTGTGTCCGACTCTTTGAGACCCCACGGACTGCAGCCTACCAGGCTCCTCCATCCATGGGATTTTCTAGGCAAGAGTACTGGAATGGGGTGCCATCGCCTTCTCCGAAAATGTGACTAGTAATCGCAATAGGCTCACTGGGTTGTTATGAGGATGAGAAAAGGTTAATACATATAAGCTACTGCGAATAGTGCCTGGTACCATAAGTGCTAAAATGTTAGTTACATATGTAAGTTATATAAATGTTAGTTATATAAATTGTTAGATATATATACTAGTTATATAACTCTTCATACACAAATCCTCCTAATGACACTTAAATATTCAAGATCCTTTTATCTTAAAAAGAATTAACAGTAACAAATCCCTCAACTGCTTGCCAGTTACTCTTTCGTGGCTAAATTAAAAGTTGTCTGTAGCCACATCTCCACTTACTTCAGTGTTCCAATCCACTGCAATCTGGCTTCCATTTCCACTTCTCTGGAGCCACTCTCATCTCTCTTGCATTAGGCAGTTAACTCGTCCCCATTCTGAAATACTCTCTTCTCTCGGTTCACTGGGATTTTTCTTTTGGCCCTCTTTTCCAGTCACCTTTGTGGGCTCTCATTCTTAGCCTCCTAACACCTCAATTTCCATCTTGGGCTTTTTGTTCTCACTCTCTACATGCTCCCTGGATTATCTCACCATCCCCACGGTGCTCACAGTATCTCAAAACCTTTTAGCTTTCCTGTGCTCCACACTTGTGTTAACATTTCTATCTGGACTGCATCATCTTAACCTCCAAATCTTTTCTCCCTTCTGATATTCTAATCTCAGCAAACGGCATGGACATCTATCCAACTGCCTGAGCCTAGAATATGGGCATTATCTTAAATTCCTCTCTCTCCCTCAATCCCAGCAAACCAATTATCAATATATTCCCAACACTTATTCAAGTCCTCGTAATTTTATACTTGAATTAATAGTCTCCTATATTTATTGTCCCTCAACCCACAGTCCAAATTTTCTTTGATTCATTTTCCATGCTAGATTTCACATGTATGATTGTTGACTTCCTTGCTAAAACCAACAAACCAAAAAAAAAAAAACTTCTCTCCTCACATCTTGTGAAGAAAGCTAAGATCTCTAAGGCATTTTTCAAAACTCCGTGTCATCTGGTTTTTGCTTACTTCTCTAATTGCATACTTGCCATTCTCCATCTCCAGCCTCCTCAGATTTCTGTGTTTTAGACTCACTGAATTTATTTCAGTTCCTTGGCATCACCGACTCAATGGACATGAGTTTGGATAGACTCCAGCAGTTGGTGATGGATAGGGAGGCCTGGCATGCTGCAGTTCATGGGATCACAAAGAGTCGGACACAACTGGGCAACTGAACTGAACTGAACTGAACTGAACATTCTGTCTCACATCCTTTGGTCTCCAGTGGGCACTCCTGGTTTCCTACCCAGGATCCCTTTGTCCTTCCCTCTACTGAGTAGCAGCTTGATTTCTGGGTGCTACTGACCTTACTTAGATCCTGAAGAACATTTTGAATGGCCAGACCATGCAATGTGACCCCATCTCCCATGTCTCAGTCACTGGTTCAGATATAAGCACATGACCAAGTTGATCAATCATAATGAATTCCCAGATTTTTTGTTCGATAATTAGACATAGGGAAAGCTTTCTTTTCCAATTTGGTGTGAGGCCTACACTGATATAGTAGTCATTTTAATATCATGAGGAAATCCATAATCAGCACAAAAATCAAAACAGAACCAACAAACGAGAAGGAAATCAAATTAGAGTCCTGATAAAGTTCATCTGATAACTTCCCTATGTCTGAAATTTAACTTACATGTGCTAATGAACTGCCACTTTTGTTAGCCTATCTGAGTTGGGTTACCTACAAAAATAGTCCTGACTGAAAAGGGAAGTTTTGCTTGTTGGTTACTCTACCTAGAATATGTTTCTCTCATTTCTTCACCTAGTTAACTCCTATTCATTCCAATCTAGTCTCAATGTAGACAGTACCACCTGCATAAAGTTTTCCCAGACTGGTATAGGGCCCCCTTCTATGTACCTTCACAGTACCTTGAATCACCCTGATCTCAACAATTCAAAATTGCTTGTTTCTTCCTGTCCTTTATAAGATTAAAAGCTCTGTGAGTCTAGATACCACCCTTTAATGTTCATAATTGTTTTCCTGGATTTTAATATACACCCAGCACATAGTAGATGCTTCGTAAATATCTGTTGAATTAATTATAACTAGCATTTAAGCCTGGCGTGCTGCAGTCTGTGGGGTCACAAAGCATTGGACACAACTAAGCGACTGAACAACAGCAACAACATTTATAGAGTAGTTTTCCATGTTAGTCATTGTGTTAAGATCTTTACATATTTTATATTATTTAGTGACTACATGAGCATGTACAGTTATATTAACTCTTATTATTCATTATTTTATAGGTGAGGATTAAAGGAGTGAAACAGCTTGATATTCACATACTTAGCCAATGTTATAGCCAAGTGGTTTGTCTCTATGGTGTATGCTCTTGGTCAGTATATTATGCTGTCCCCATAGGAATGAAAATAAGTAAGAATCATATTTAGAACTCTGATCATCTTACTCTCTTCATTGTTTTTCCAGCACGCCACTGCTTAAAAACTAAGACTCTCCCCAAAGTTCCCTATGCCACATAAAAACCAAGGAGCAAAGTGATCAAAGTTTCAGCTTAATGAGGAATGAAGGAAAAGACAAAATTGTGATTTGATGCTTTAGCTTCAGTGAAATATTCCAGCTACTACATCGATGAGTTTATGTGCAATCTCAGTGTTTATAACGTTCTGTATTAACATACTTCCTTCATATTTCTCTACCCAAAGAAAATTTAGAACTCCAAATAAGTTGTTTTGAGAAGGAAATTTTTCACAACTGTGAAATTTCAGAACACTGAACTGGTACTTCCAGCTACAAAGCTGAGAATACAAGATGGACAGCATTATGGCTGCATAACATTCCTGACATAACTCAATGTTTATTTGTATTTAGAAACTAATGCCCCAGAATATTCTCATAGGACTTAAAATTCCCCTTTCACTTTTTCCCCCTAGTTGGCAATTCTTAGTATCCATTATCCAACTACAATGTGTAAAGTAGGATGTATTTTGCTTGCAGGAAAAAGAAAAAGAATGGTTCACAACTTCACTCAGTTTCTCTAGCTAGCATAATTAATACTTGTTTTAGGGTAATATATTTGAGTACTCACAGCATGCTAGATAGACTTTGAAGAAGCAATGCTTTAAACAAGATCCTTGCTTATTTAATATGTATAGTTTCAAATTCACTCTGGAATTTTTAGGCCATTATTTGAATCATTATTCCAGGTTTGAACATATACTTTTAGCTGATTTAGACTTAAAATATGTAAAATTAGGGGTTTTTTTTTTAGTTATACAAAGTAATACATGTTGGCTAGAAAATGAACATGTAGAAAAATTAGAAAAGCATGCAATAAATATAAAATAAAAATAACCCATGACCCCAACATTCTAAGATGATAATCACTTTAATTATATTGTGGATGTCCTTCCAGACTTCTCTTATGCATAAATACAACCACACAGCTTTTGTTTAAACAAATATGGAATTTTAGTTTATATACTGCTTGGTAAACTGTCTGCTTTAGTCAGCAATAATATTGGTATAGCATTAACTTGGGATATAATGATAAATTTAGTCAATGAACTCTGGTAAACAGATTAAGAACTGACTTTATCTGGCCTTAATATAGGATCAGTAGCAACATGATGAATATCACATTTGCTTCCTACCAATTTGTCAGAATTTTGACTCTAACAAATCAGAAAAACTTACTCAAGCTTTCTAAGCAAAACAGAGAGAATATTTTTGATAATTATCAGGAAGGTTTATAGTTTTGGAAAGCTAAATGTCTAATTGAAGAAATGTATAATTGAAAAAAGAATTGAAGCCTGAGGGCTTATATTATCTCAATTACATAATTACACCGATCAAAAGCACCAGATTCATTCAATAAGCCACCTAACTCTACACAAAGCCTAACTACAAGTCACCAAAGAATCATAGAAAATATTGGAAACAAGGGCTTCAGTTTTAGCATATGCAAATAACTAAAAGGCCGAATATTCACATTTCATTCACATGATCTGCATGGGGAAGACACAGACCTACTATGTTCAGTAAAAAATATACATATAATAAACCTTCTATATTATAGGCAGTGATTCACATCATGTTTCAAAGGATTTTAAAAATAGTCGGTGTGTGAAGGACATTTGGAGATTTAAGCTTTCCCTGCTGCATGGTTCACTGCTAATATATCTGGGATATATCTATATTGGCACAAACATAACCAGTGAAATAATGCTTCAAAGATGACATTTTTAATGTGGGAGAGAAAAGTGTGACCTAATGTTAATTACAGATGTCAATTATATTTGTGTTGTTTATAGAACATTATGTCATTGGCAGTGTATTAAAAGATAGGCAGCCATAATTTGAAATCATCTTGGCAAGTTACTGTCTGTAATGGAAAGGAACAGTGGCTGCCATCTAGTAATCTCCCAGGGATATCAGAAAGCTTAGTGGCCCTGAAAATAAATGGTGTCATTAGAAAAAATAAAAATCTATGAAAAAAATACATGAATAAGTTGTGATGACTTCAGCTGAAAAAGAAAAAAGAGCATTGGATAGTTTTATTATCTTTGAGCTTAAGGAAAATAATCATAAAGAAGATGGTGACCAGCTGTTCCTCAGGGCTACAGCAGGAAATGGCTTAACTTACAAGACAAATTTATGTTGACATAATGTAAGAACTTCTTGACAGCATTGAATTTTAATCACTTAAAACAGGCTTCTAAGGACAGCTGAGGGAAATGTCTGCTTTGAAAATCTTTAACGTTATGATTATGATAAGCATTGCAATTGGCTGCTGGGGTTTGAGTAAGGTCCCATCTAGGAGAAGAAAGCTGGTTTCAGGTAGGATTACTAATTATGTCCCAAACTTTCCCTGTCCTACCTTTTGGTATTGTCTCACACAACACCAATAGAATCCCAACCAAATGATCAATTCATTGCTTAGTCACAGTTTTGAGCATCTACTCCTTGCTCCCATGTATGTATAAGTAAAGAGGTTGCTTCAATTTATTTGCCCCAAATTTATGAGTATCACATCTATTCAATGGATCTGGTGTTCACACAAGGCTTTTTGTTAACTGTTATTTCTTAGTATGTGCTTTCAAATAATATATATTGTGTGATATATGACACAGGCATCACAACACTATAATTTACAAATGGTTATGAAGATGTTAAGAATAAAGAATATGTTTCTCTGACACTGTATGGTAACAGATAATGTTCAGACCACATAGGATTTCAAGAAATATCCAGAGGGAAAAAAGATACTCTAATAAATTTGCCTCTCTTATAACTTAGAAGTTTATATTTGTTTTTAGGATTTTTAAAGGAGACCCTCAGTCAGGTTTAAAGAAAAAACCCTTATGTAACATAAATGTTATTCTAATCATGATGTCTAATTTCTAAGATGAGAAGATCACCATACACAGTTTAAAGGACTATTGAATTCAGTGGGAGATACATGTGAGCACCTAGGACTTGGGCTCTCAAATATAATAAAACAGAATAACTAAGAGGCTGGTAGCCCCTGGCAGTATTAAAAGATGAAGTAATTCAAGGAATGAATTAAGAAATGACAGATACTGGATGACTGTTTACAAAAAAAAAAAAAAAAAAAAGAGGGAGGAGAGTTCTTAAGAAGGGAAAAGGAAATTACACAAATTCAATTAATTTGATTTGAAAGGGAGTCTATCCCACTCAGTATTTCAAGATTCCTTCTGGAAGCTGCAAGGCTCTCTGATTCCCCATTTCTTTACATCATGAAGTCGATTCTTTCAGGCCTATTCAGCCTCATCAAACTGGGTCTCCCACTGAGAAGCATCGTTAAGATGGCAGTTCCCCCAATCTTCCACCTGAGAAATGGCTGTGGAATTCACAGATTTTCATCCCTCACTGCACTCCCTCACATCCAGCTGATTTCAAAGGGAGCTGTGTATATCGAAGACAGATGCAGGGAGGCAGAGCGGGAGGTTTGGTCACTTATATTCCTAAGAGGAAGTAGAGATATACAAGAAGATCAGTATTTTTCTACATAATTTGATCAGATGAATTGTGCATAGCAGAGTTTATCAAGAAAGAATGCTGTAATGATTCATTTTATTCTTTTCACTTCTCCTGCATATTAATGTTTGGGTTCCACAGCCAATATCCCATACGTGACACTTAACCTGGCTACAGTTAGATTCCACAGGACAATAGTATATGCAACATATCTATTCTCACATAATGTTGCTTCACCTCAGGCAACAGGTATAAGCCTGAAAATTTTAGCAGTGATTGAATTTTGAGGGTTTGGGGGGATTAGGAGGCTTTGTTTTGAGTATGAGTTTTATTGGAATATAGTTGATTAACAATGTTGTGTTAGTTTCAGGTATATAGCAAAGAGAAGCATTTATATACATAAACATATATCCACTCTTTTTAAAATTCTTTTCCCATATAGACCATTACAGAGTACTTCATAGAATTCCTGGTGCTACATGGTAGGCTCTTATTAATTATTTATTTTAGATATGAATAAAGTGAAAGTGTTTTTCATTCAGTCATATCTGACTCTTTGCAATCCCATGGACAGTAGCCCACCAGGCTCCTCTGCCCCTGGGATCTCCCAGGCAAGTATACTGGAGTGGGTTGCCATTCCCTTCTCCAAGAGATCTTCCCAACTCAGGGATCAAACCAGTGTCTCCTGCATGAGCAGGTGGATTCTTTACCATCTGAGAAACCATATTAATGTGTATATGTCAATCCCAATCTCCCAATTTATCCTTCTCCACCCGATCTTGCCCCCTGGTAACCATAGGTTTGTTTTCTGCATCCATGATTCTATTTCCATTTTCTAAATAAGTTCATTTGTACTGTTTTTTTAGATTCCACATTTAATTAAACAAATCTGTCCTAAGTGACCTCAATGTCCTAAATGAAATGATATTTCAGAGAAATCTAAGTTGACTCTCTTAAAAATAAATAGTCCCTTGGAAAAATAAGGGAACTTTCCTGTGTAATATGTTGATATTCCTTGTATATACTTATCTTATTGTCTTAAAGGAATATAAACTTGAGAAGTTTTTACACACATATTTACATGGCTCTAGTCAGACACTGATTTGATAGGTATCTACTTGACCTTGCTAATTTATCTTTTTCCTTAATGTCATTTTTGTTATAGTGGTCAGTGCTGCTGCTGCTGCTAAGTCGCTTCAGTCGTGTCCGACTCTCTGCGACCCGATAGACTGCAGCCCACCAGGCTCCCCGGTCCCTGGGATTCTCCAGGCAAGAATACTGGAGTGGGTTGCCATTTCCTTCTCCAATGCATGAAAGAGAAAAGTGAACGTGA
>NW_024070211.1:103344367-103394302 GCF_014754425.2 Oryx dammah | reverse complement strand
TCAGTTGTGTCCGACTCTTCGAAACCCCATGGACTGCAGCCCACCAGACTCCTCCATCCATGGGATTCTCCAGGCAAGAGTACTGGAGTGGGGTGCCAGTGCCTTCTCCATATTGGTCAATACTAAATTCTATTTGGTTAATGATTTAAAATAGTGATATTCAACTCTATTACTAATTGGAATGTTACCAATTAAAGAGGAAAAAATTATTTCATTTCAAAAAATTCTAGTATTTCCATATTGAACATCTGAAACTTTTGTCTCTTACCTAGTTTCAGTATCCTTCCATATCAATGTCCAGACATTATAATGTATAGCTTTTCAATAATATTTTTTCTGCTATTGCTATGCAAGTAATTACAAATGCATTCTTATATACTATTCAAACAATACAGAAGACCTTCGAATCCATGTGCTTGCCACTCCCCCTTATCTGCAATAACTCTTTTATGTCATTCACATTTCAGTTCCGTTGTCACCCTCCTCTGAGATGCCTTCACTGACAACTACCTTATATTAAATTATATTATGTTATTTATTATCTGTTCCCAGTGGGAAGCTAAGCTCTTAAAGAAAAAAAAAATGGGGCAGAGGATGGGTGAATAGGAAAATATTTTAGTTTTATTCACCCCTATATCCCCAGTCCCAAGAATAGTGCCTAGCACATATTAGATACATGTCAGTTTTAGTTCAGTAGATTAATTAATGGCAGACAAATAAAATAAATGCATTTCAAACATATTTTAGAAAGTATTACTGAGGTAGAAGTTCATAGATTCCATATGTTTAAAAATAAGCAACCAACCTCAGGTAACTCTTTCAATATTAACTCATAGGTCTTAAGTGAACAAAAAGTATTTAAACAGACCTGTATCACCTGTGTTCTGTCAAATGGTTCCAAGTCAAGTATAATCAACAAAATGTCACTTGAGATCAGTATCTCCAAATTGAACAATGTCAGGTCTGGAACTTCAAATGCAACATGTATAGTCCCAGGCAAGGATAAATCACATACGATGTTGGTTCAAATCATTGTCTTTATTTGTCTTCAAGTTTATAGTTGTCAGTGGGTCCTTTCCATAGATAAAATGGTTGTATTCATCTCATACAAGACTCTCTGTGAATATTCATAAATTTAAGATTTGAAGCAGCATAAGGAGCCTGCAAATGAGTGAGAAAAATATTTTTTAGGTGAAAATATACTATTGTTGGCTCTTTGTAATATTTCACAGAAACAAGTAGTCCTTATCACAAAAACTTTTCTAACATTAAAATTGTCCATATGTGAAATAACTTTCCCAGACTGATACTCAGTTTCCCATTTCCAAATTATAAAATCATAATTTGAATAATCTTTTGGGACATTGCAGAAGCAACTGTTGAATCAAATCAAAGAATTACTATTTTATAATAAAACTATGTCATGTGGTAGACTAATTCTTTTGGATATTAATATTAAAACAAAAAACTTTACTTTTTTATAAAACTTCATATTGTATACAGTGTGAGGTAATGTTCTGATTTCATTGTTTTACATGTAACTGTCCAGTTTTCCTAGAGCTATTTATTCAAGAGATTATCTTTTCTCTACTGTACATCCTTGCCTCCTTTTTTGTAGATTAACTGACCATCATGTGTGGGTTTATTTCTGGGCTCTATTCTCTTTCATTGATCTATGTGTCTGTCTTTGCACTAGTACCATACTGTTTTTGATGACTGTAGCTTGGTAGTATAGTTTGAAACCAGGGAGTATGCAACCTCCAGATTCTTCTTTCTTAAGATTGTTTTGGCTGTTCAGGGTCTTTTGTGTTTCCACACAAATTTTAAAATTATTTGTTATAGTTCTGTTGAAAATGTCAGTGACATTTTGAATCTGAGGATTGCCTTATGTAGTATAGTCATTTTAACAATCCTTGCATTCCATATCCTTCCAGTCTGTTTGTGTCATCTCCAACTTGTTTCATCAGTGTCTTAGAGTTTTCTGAGCATAGGTCTTTTACCTGCTTAGTTAGATTTATTCCCAGGCATTTTATTCTTTTTGATGTGAATGTAAATGGAATTTTGAAAATGACTTTCCTCTCATGTACTTATTATCATTGTTATACTCTTAAACTCTGGTTTTTCTTTATATTTTCTCTTTGTTAAACTTCTCACCACATTTGTCTATTCTTCTCCTGAGCTGAGAATCTTTATGATCACTACCTTGAACTCTTTATCAGGTAGATTACCGATCTCCATTTTACTTGTTCTTCTTCTGAAGTTTTATCTTATTCCTTCATCTGGAATATATTTCTCTGTTGCCTCATTTTGCCTACTTCATTGTTTTTATTTCTATTTGGTAAGTTTAATACTTTTCCTGATCTTAGTAAGGTGGCCTTATGTAGGAGGCATCTTAAGGCGTTCAGCACTTCTCTGTCCTCTGGCCACCAAATCTATATGCCTTAGCGGGGTGCTTTATTGGGCTATGTGAGCCTTTTTCTGTTATAGTAGGCTCACTACTATGGACTCGGTGGTAGGTGTGGCTACCCCCTGGTGCAATTGGTTTTCAGGCCCAGCCTTGTGCACATGTTGCCAACCACAGATAGGTAGGACTTGGTGCTAGTATAGCTGGCTGCATAGCCAAGGGAATCTGAATCCTGATGACAGCCTGCTGGTAGGCAGGGCTGGGTCACCAGGAACTTGCTGTGGAGCCCCAGGGGCCTCTGGAACTAGTACTGGTCCATTGGAGCTTGGAGCTGTGTCTTGGGATGACTAGCTGCAGAACCAGGATTCCTAGGGCTTGTGTCAACCTGCTGGTGGGCTGGGCTAGTTTCTGACATGGCTGGCTGTGGGACCTGGGTTATCCAGACGTGGTGCTGGCCAGCAGGTGGGTTGTGCCAGGACCCGAGGCCTCCCATAGTGGTTCCCCCCAAGAGTGGTCCCAGGCTGCTTGTGGTTGGCCCATGTCTTGAAAAGTGATTGGCTGCAGTGCTGCAGATATCCTGGGGCTGGTATCTAACTGCTGGTGGGCAGAGCCAGGTCCAGGGGGCACTGGCTGTGAGGCTCAGAGGCCATGGTGATGGTGCTTGCCCACTAATGGGTAAGCCAAGTCCTGGGCTCTCTGGTGGGTGGGACCAGGTCTTCAGGTGTTTGGACTCAGAAAAGCCCACCAGGAACTGACTTGCTAGTGAGTGAAGCTGTGTATCTGTCCATCTAGCTGCTTGGCCTGGGCCATCCCAAGATTGATGTCAACTGGTTGCTGGGAAGGGCTAGGTTTGATCACTCATAAGCTAGAGAGAGGATCCAAACTACACTTGCCAGTATCAGTGTCCTTGTGATAGGATGAGCTCCCCCAAAATGGCTGCTGCAGTGTCTACATCCCCAGGTTGAGTCCCCCCCTCTTTGGGGGCACTCTCCAAAGTCATAATGGGTCTGACATAGGCCCGCTCTTAATTGCTGCTTCTGCCTTGGTTCCAAGAGTGTGTGAGATTTTGTGTGTGTCCTTTGAGAGTGGAGTCTTTATATGCCTCAAGCTGACAACACTCCCAAAAGTAAACTCCACTGGCCTTCAAAGCTAAAAGTTCTGGAGGTTTATCTTCCCACCACAGAACCCCCAAGTTGGGGGGTGGGGCTCGATGTTGGGATTGGATCCTTCACTCCTTGGAGAAAACCTCTACAGTTGTAATTATTCTCCCATTCATGGATCACCAACCTGAGGATATGTGACTCAACTATACTATGTCCCTACCCCTACTACCCATCTTGTTGTGGTTCCTTGTTATATCTTTATTTATAGAAGATCTTTTCTGCTAGTCTTCAGGCCATTTTTAATAATAGTTGCTCTGTAAATAGTTGCAGCTTTGGTGTGCCTGTGTGAGGAGGTAAGCTTAGGGTCTTCCACCATCTTGGTCTCCTCTATTAGCCTACCCCTTAGACCCCAGAGAATAAGGTGGTTTTTAAGCATCTGTATCTCTGAACCATCCATCCCATTTCAAGCCAAGCCATTTTAACTTTTCTCTCTTTTGAGTACAGAGGATCTGCCTAAGATGTTACTCAAAAACAAATGATTTGACAGCTTAAAATAAGCATACAATATCTATAAATATTTTCTTTCAAAATCACCCAACAAAAGTGCATTTACTTGTCATGGCAGTGTCAGTTTATTTTTATGCTATTTTATCTGCAAAATACATATATTTGGGCAGTTGTGCTGAATAATTTATATTAAAAAGCTGCTTTATAGTCTAAATCTAGAATATATCCATTTATGTATCTTCTGTTAAACTAATCATGCTTCTTTGACTCATTTATAACCTTGAATTTGATGACAAGAATATCCTAATTTTAATTATAATAAGTATATTGATTGATAAATGCTTTGTGTATATCATATTTCAATAATATATGTATTTTTGAAATACTTCCTTATATAGTACAATTTTAAGAAACCAAGGCAAATAAATCTGACAGGAAGGTTTCTCTGCATAGGTTACAAATAGACTATGTAAACTTATTAAAGCCTTTAAAATGAATATTACTTGAAATAAAAGTTATTTTTAATGTCAGACTGCTAATTAAAATAGAAAAACCAAATAATACTCTACCTAATGAGTAGAAATGTGAAAAATATAGCAACAGTATTAGACAGCACACACTCTAATGTGTTTCTGTGTCATAAGACCTCACTACAGTCTAATCCGGAGAAAATGGTAGGATACAACCTAACTCAGCTGTCCCAAAAATGAGTAGTGAATTACAAATGTTCATTTTTAAGTACCTGGGAGTAAATACAGAAAGTGCAATCATGTCATTATTACTTGATAAAAAATATGTATAGTGGAAGTAATAAACGTGCTGATGATTATTTATGATAATGACAGTAAGCTAAATAGAGATGTTATGAGTAGAAGTAAGGCCTTAAGAACCAAAAATCTATCTTAAATACAATATAAAAATGAATGGATAAAAATACATTATAAATAAGCTTCTTTTCCCTCATATTTGACCCCTGGTTTGTAAAGTGGTATGTATTCTTAACGATCAGACCATATCATAGCTCCAGCAATGTAACACCTAACAATTACACAAACTTCAGTATACTTAGCATTCAACTTGGAGAAGGAAATGGCAACCCACTCCAGTATTCTTGCCTAGATAATCCTGTGGATAGGGGAGCCTGGTGAGCTGCTGTACATGGGGTCACACAGAGTCAGACACGACTGAAGCGACTTAGCATGCATGCATGCATTGGAGAAGGAAATGGCAGCCCACTCCAGTATTCTTGCCTGGAGAATTCCAGGGACAGAGGAACCTGGTGGGCCGCTGTCTATGGGGTCATACAGAGTCAGACATGACTGAAGCAACTTAGCAGCAGCAGCATTCAACTTAAGTAAAAAGGTACCCAAATCACCAGCTCCATTTAACACTTTCAAAAAACAATATGTAGTTTGGCAATGTGAAGGTTTTCTTTTGCTTTGCTGTAATAAAGTGATCAACAGAATGTTATTAGTGCAGTTTACAGTCTCCCAACCATCGTGAAAGATTTTAGGGTAAAGGTATTTTTAAAATATAGGTTCTTCTTTACCTCCAACCAAACAAGGAAGTTAGATCCTTAACTGAAGTGGTTATTTATGTTCAGTATTACTACATTTATGGTTAAGGTTTTATTATTTCTATACAAATAGCCTTGCATCAAAGAATAAGAAATTATGTTTCCAAAAAAAATATGAGAAGTTTAAATGTGAGATACTCAAAGTGTTTTTTAAAAATGGATTTTCTTCAACTCACAAACATTTAATCAAAAAAATTTTCAATTAAAGATGCATTTAAAAGTGGAACAAGAGAATTCCTTCGCAGTCCAGTGGTTAGGACTCTGGGCTTTCATTGACGAGGACCTGGATTTAATTCCTGGATGGGGAACTAAGATCCCTCATGCTGTGTGGAACAACCAAAAAAAAAAAAAAAAATGGACAATACAAAGATTTGCTAATCTTTCTTTTATTTGAGAAAATTACCCAATGCTGATTAGGTATACTTTGCAAAATACATGATGATTTGTTTATACTTGTTCCAGAACTTCCTTTGCGATAGCATGTCAGTACTATCCACAGATCTAGAGAGAAACAGATGGAGGAAGAGAAAAATGTGATATAAGCTTACCACTAAACCATTTGGAGCATCCACCCTCTCAAATCTGTCAGGCTCTGGTTTAGTAGTTCTCTACCTTCACCTTAGATTGAGCATATCCATTTATGATCTAGGGTTGGTGAAAAGGGTTAAGAAGAAGCTGAAAAGGCAAAGAGCATAAAAAGAAGATTGGCTGATTGTCTTCCTCTGTCAATAGCATCAGCAAAGTTAGGCACTGAGTTAGCACTGAGATACTAGTGAAAGCAAAGAACATCTTAGTGTTTCTTCTAAAAAATTTAAACTATTCAAAAGTAATCTAGACTCACTGTCTGGTCATATTATACCCTCAGACATTTCAGACTCAACTCCTCCTTCTTCTTTCCGTTTTTTCTCCCATTTTCTATATATTCATCCCAGGGCAAAAATCCCAACCACCATTGCCCATACAATTCTCAAAAAAAAAAATGAAACCCACTTTCAGAAATGGAAATGTATGGAGATTTCCAGAGGTATCACTGCTACAGTTCAGTCTTAGTGTTTTGAATGCTGTCATTGATTTGAATGGAAATGGTCTGAAGTTGATTCCCAACCTTCCCATAAACAGTAAAAGAAACCATTAATGGAAGTCGGTTTATCATTGGCCTATTTCTGTGTCAACCCAATTCCTTCAAGTTAAAGCGGATGGCAAACGAATGCCAGCCTCAATCAGATTGATTCTATAAATTTAACTACCAGTTTATAGTAAATCAAAAGATTAAAAAAGCATGTTCAATTATATCACAGGGAAACAGCCAAATATAGATTGTGACTATTGTAAGACATGAAAATTGAAAGAAAAAAATAAAGAGGGATAAGAAATTATTCTAGGTAAAACAAACATTTTTATACACACACACACACACACACACACACACACACACATATGTAGATGTGTATTAGGTTGGCCAAAATATTTGTAACATCCTATGGAAAAACTTGAATAAAACTTTTTAGAGTTAGAAATATTACCAAAAAACCCTCACTATTTTCTGCTTACATTATTTTCCTTTACTAATTTCACCAAATTTATACTTGGACACTTCTTTTTTTCCCCCGTGATTTTATATCTGTCCTCTGAGACACTGACTATACTCTGGATAAAATAGACAAAATTTGAGGGGAATGCATCTATATGAGGCAAAAAGATTTCCAAAGCAAGAATACATTTTTGCCCCTAGCCCAATCCCTGTGCGGACAACGGGATACTATCAGAGGCTGATCTTTAGTGGTAAGGCTAAGCCCTGCATTTTTACAGCTGTGAATTCCCTTTATAATTAGCTGCTTTGTCAGGGTTTGCCCTACTGTTAATCAATTTCATTTCTGATCAGAGAGAAAGCATGAGATTTAGATCAAGGTGGAGTACATTACTGATCCTTCCATTTTTTGCCTAAATAGTCTGGCTATTACACGATCACCTATTTCACCATTTCTTTCCTGTCTTCAAAATCTTTAGGGATTACATTGAAATATATTCTACTTCTGTGTAAATTTGCTGTATTTAGCAATAAGGGCAGAATCATGCAAATACAGACATAAAATAAAATTAAAGTACCCACAAATATGTGTGTCTGTGTGTGCCAAGTCACTTCAGCTGTGTCCAACTCTGCGACCCTACGGACTGTAGCCCACCAGGCTCCCCTGTCCATGGGATTCTCCAGGTAAGAATATTGGAGTGGTTGTCATGCCCTTCTCTAGGAGATCTTCCCAACCCAGCGCTAGAACAGGAGTCTCATATATCTCCTGCATTGGCAGGTGAGTTCCTTACCACTAGCACCACCTGGATACAAGATGTAATTTCAGCATTATTATTTAGAAATTAGCTATTCAGTAATCTGAGTGCTTGAGACAAAACTTATCCTTTCATTTAGCTATTGTTAATTATTTTCAGTTAATATGGTTTTTGTTAATTATATGAATGGCTCTGTGTTTTTCCTCAGAATAGTAAATATTCCTAAGTAACTATCTTCCACACCATGTAAGAAAATCAACCAAATAACTACATCATTATGATTCATGCTTATATAGATATATATATATATACTCTTGGTATTCAAAAGTTTATGGGTAAAAGGTGAATATTAAGTATATACCCTAATTTATTTTATTTGGATATTGTTGGCAGTTACTATTTTTAAAACAAAGTCTTATTCCTCTCTTTAAGTTTTCCTAAAATGTGGGAAACCCTAAATTGTATAGAAACAAACACAATGTGTTCATTTCTTCTAGTAAGTAGATGGCTTGATTTCCCAGAAGGTAAGTGGTGAATGCAGGGAGGAAGTGAGGCAAGACTTTGTGGGAATTATCTGAACCTTAAAGAAATTTAAAAGGTTTGGGAGTTAAATACGGTTCAAGGTGGTTCTTATTGTGAATGTCTAAACAATTTTGCCCTTCCATGGTGAAGGTCCATATAGTGAGATGTGAATAGACTGTGAAATGGACTTTTCTTGTGCAGCAAGCTTCAGCCAAATGGTTATCTCATTTAAATACATATGTCAGCATCCTGTTAGGTGAGAAAGTTTTGTGTGTAAACTGGGGAGCTGATTAAATGGAAATAATTCCTAAATTGTATTTGAATTATGGGATAATCCTTAATTATCTAATGATATTAAGGCTTTACTTCATAGTCCTAATCAATGAAGCTTTGAGAGGTGACAGATATTTACACATACATATGTACATGTATTTGGTTTTCCCAGGTGGTACAGTGGTAAAAAAAACTCTCCTGGCAATGCAAAAGTCACCAGAGACATGGATTTGATCCCTGGGGCAGGAAGATTCCCATGGCAACCCACTCCAGTATTCTTGCCTAGAAAATTTAATGAACAGGGGAGCTAGGTGAGCTCCAGTTGATGGGATACAAAAGGTTGGACATGACTGAGCATGCATATATACATGTATTTAAATACATTCATAAAAGAAAATATTTCAATTTAATATAAGTTAAAATCTTTTAAATATTAGTATATATGCAGGATAAGAAGAATATAAAATCTATTAATAACAAGCATGAAAATAGACATAAAGAATTGAGTATGCATAAATGAGTAATTGATCACTCATTACAGAAATGAATCCTTATACAACTAAGATTGTCACTTTCATTTAAGGAAACAAAAAGAAAGCAAAAATGAATGTTCATGGGAGTTTTTAAGTAAATAATTCTGGTTGGGGTTACTATTTTTAAAAATGAGCACATGCTTATAAAAATACAAATAAAAGCTATAGTAATGATAAGTAACATATATTAAATGACTTGTATACCCTGAGTGCTTTATAACACTGAATTAATTCTCAAAACCATTTTATGAGGTAGCTCTATAATTTATTATGCAAAGAAATAGAGGAAAACAATAGAATGGGAAAAGGCTACAGATTGCATCAAGAAAACTGAAGATACCAAGGAGGCATTTCATGCAAAAATGGGCATGATAAAGGAGAATAACAGTAAGGACCTAACAGAAGCAAGAAGAAATTAAGAAGGGGTGGTAAGAACACACAGAACAATACAAAAAAGCTCTCAATATCCTGGATAACCACGATGGTGTGGTCACTCACTAGAACTGGACATCCTGGAATGTAAGGTTAAGTGGGCTGTAGCAAGAGTTACTTGGAACAAAACTAGTGGAGGTGATGGAATTCCAGCTGAGCTATTTCAAATCCTAAAAGATAATGCAGTTAAAGTGCTGCACTTAACAGGTCAGAAAACTTGGAAAAAAACAGAAAAAGATCTGTTTTTTATTCCAATCCCAAAGAAGAACAATGCCAAAGAAAATCTATCATACAGTTGCACTCATTTCACATGCTAACAGGGTAATGCTCAAAGTCTTGTAAGCTAGGCTTCAGTAGTACATGAACCAAGAACATCCAGATGTACAAGCTGGGTTTCAAAGAGAGGAACCAGAGATCAAATTGCCAACATTCACTGCTGCTGCTGCTGCTGCTAAGTCGCTTCAGTCGTGTCTGACTCTGTGTGACCCCATAGACGGCAGCCCACCAGGCTTCCCCTTCCCTGGGATTCTCCAGGCAAGAACACTGGAGTGGGTTGCCATTTCCTTCTCCAATGCATGAAAGGGAAAAGTGAAAGTCACTCAGTTGTGTCCGACTCTTCACGACCCCATGGACTGCAGTCTACCAGGCTCCTCCGCCTATGGATTTTCCAGGCAAGAGTACTGGAGTGGGGTGCCATTGCCTTCTCCAGCCAACATTCACTAGATCATGGAAAAAGCAAAGCAATTTCAAAAAAACCAATCTATTTCTGTTTCATTGACTACACTAAATCCTTTGACTGGATCACAACAAACTGTAGAAAACTCTTTAAGGGAACGGAGTACTAGACCTGTCTCCTGAGAAACCTGTATGCCGGTCAAGAAGAAACAGAACCAGACATGGAACAACAGACTGGTTCAAACTTGGGAAAGGAGTATATCAAGGCTATACATTGTCACCCTCTTGTTTAACTTATATGCAGAGTACATCATGCAAAATGCTGGGCTGGATGAATCACAAGCTGGAATCAAGATTGCTGGGAGAAAAATCAACAGCTTCAGATATGTAGATGATACTACTTTAATGGCAGAAAGTGAAGAGGAACTAAAGAGTCTCTTGATGAAGGTGAAAACGAGTGAAAAATGAAAAAGGTGGCTTGAATCTCAACATTCAAAAAACTAAGATCATGTCATCCAGTCCCATCACTTCATGGCAAATAGAAGGAGAAAAAGCAGAAGCAGTGACAGATTTTATTTTCTTGGGCTCCCAAATCCCTGCACAGTGACTGCAGCCATGAAATTAAAAGATTCTTGCTCCTTGGAAGAAAAGCTATGACAAACCTAGGCAGCATATTAAAAAGTAGAGACATCTGTTTGCCAACTAAGATCCATATAGTCTAAGCTATGGTTTTTTCAGTAGTCATGTACAGATATGAGAGTTGGACCATAAAGAAGATTGAGCACCAAAGAATTGATGCTTTCACACTGTGGTGCTGAAGAAGACTCTTGAGAGTCCCTTGAACAGCAAGGAGATCAAATCAGTCAATCCTAAGGAAAATGAGTCCTGAATATTCATTGTAAGGACTGATGCTGAAGCTGAAGCTCCAATACTTTGGCCACTTGATGGCAAGAGCCGACTCATTGGTAAAGAGCCTG
This sequence comes from Oryx dammah, assembly GCF_014754425.2. NCBI lineage: Eukaryota > Metazoa > Chordata > Mammalia > Artiodactyla > Bovidae > Oryx > Oryx dammah. Next base: position 103,383,017 of record NW_024070211.1, on the reverse strand, counting down.
ATGATGGAATAGATTGAAGGCAAAGGGAGAAGGGGATGTCAGAGGATGAAATGGTTAGATAGCATCACTGATTCAATGGGCATGAATTTGAGCAAACTCCAGAAGATAGTGAAGGACAGAGGAGCATGGCATGCTGCAGTCCATGGGGTCACAAAGAGCTGGATACAACTTAGCAAGTGAAAAACAACAACATTATAATTATTTAACATTTAAAAAATGAGGAAACTGATTCTCAAAAACATTGATTTGGGGGCAAGTCACACAGCTAGTAGATGGCAGAATTGGGATTCAATTCCTGGTCTCTGACCTAATTGTCCAAACCTACTATAGAGTAGGAAAAAAAGAAAATAGTAATCACCTACAATACTGTCATCTGATATAGATAAATATATAGCGAGACCCACATACAAATCTATAAATTCAGCTTCCTTGGTGGCTCAGATGGTAAAGTATCTGATTCCAATGTGAGAGACCCATATTCAATCCCTGGGTCTGGAAGATCCCCTGGAGAAGGACATGGCAATGCATTTCAACATCCTTGCCTGGAGAATCTCACGGACAGAGGAGCTGGGCGAGCTACCTGGGCGACTCTACTGGGTCGCAGAGTCGGACACAACTGAGTGACTAACACTTTCACTTTCATTTTGAAATGGTATTTATTATTCTTTTAACTTAAAAGTGATTTTTCTCATTGTTTTCCCTATTCCCATTTATGAATTATCTAATGGGAAGTGTTGTTTAGAAAAACTTTATCAAATCAATTCATTCCAATTCTTTGTTGAAAATCCTGTACTTTTGGAAACTTAAGTATCTGTGGGAGAAGAGAAAATTGCTGATTTTTTTTCTTTCTCATAGATGCATTTATGTGTGTTTAGATTTGTGTTAAAACATAGGCTGGTTTCTTGTTTGACTCATTTTATGGATCTGTGTCTATTAATGATGTTCTTACCAGTTTGATTAAAGATAGTCTGGAAATAGTATGCAACAATGAATAATCAGATTTTATTTATACCTCAGCATTTATTTAGCATGTTCTGCCTCTCCTGGATTTTGGTGACATTAGCTACTGAATTTATACCCTCCACAAACCCTGGAAAGAATGTTGGGTTTTTTACCATATATTGCTTCTTGGATATTCAGCAGAATAAACAAGTTGGGTGCCACAAGATTGAACTCCTTATGCTTAAAACATTTGATAATTTTTCAAGCCCAGCTCTTACCACACATTGTTTAAACTTGAACTGTTCAGGTTTAGTGTGATGGTAAAAATGGTGAATTGATTCTTGGTCATGGTCCACATAAGTCCAGTTGAAGCTAATTGGAACTCTTGCCAGAATCACTCAGGATCAAGGTGATGCTAAAATTCAGAGAAAGGCCATGAGGAGTTTGAAACTACTTATGTGTTTTGAAGAAAGAACACTTTTTACTTTCAATACAGGTTTCAGGAGTATAGCACTGATGCCTGTGAAATTACTTTATGAGAGAACAGCCATTCCAACCACTTACACTTAATAAAGGTATGTAGATTTATTTTGTCTTAACATTGGAGTTTTCTGCTTAAAGAAACACCCAAAAATTTATAACAAGCAAAAATCAAGAAAACTGGAGGGGGACTCATTACTGTATCAAACATGGTTTTCTTATATTACATTAGATTTTTTCTTTACTAGTAAAGTTTTCTCTATCATATCCACTAAAATGAAGCATTTCTGATGCAAACACTAATTTAATAAATTAGTTCAGTTCAGTTCAGTTCACTCAGTCATGTCTGAATCTTTGTGACCCCACGAATCGCAGCACGCCAGGCCTCCCTGTCCATCACCAACTCCTGGAGTTCACTCAAACTCATGTCCATCGACTCGGTGATACCATCCAGCCATCTCATCCTCTGTTGTCTCCTTCTCCTCCTGCCCACAATCCCTCCCAGTATCAGAGTCTTTTCCAATGAGTCAACTCTGCATGAGGTGGTCAAAGTACTGGAGTTTCAGCTTTAGCATCATTCCTTCCAAAGAGCACCCCGGGCTGATCTTCAGAATGGACTGGTTGGATCTCCTTGCAGTCCAAGGGACTCTCAAGAGTCTTATCCAACACCACAGTTCAAAAGCACCAATTCTTCGGCGCTCAGCTTTCTTCACAGTCCATCTCTCACATCCATACATGACCACAGGAAAAACCATAGCGTTGACTAGACAGACCTTTGTTGGCAAAGTAATGTCTCTGTTTTTAATATGCTATCTAGGTTGGTCATAACTTTCCTTCCAAGGAGTAAGTGTCTTTTAATTTCATGGCTCCAGTCACCATCTGCAGTGATTTTGGATGAGTACAACTCTATTTTTCTGGAGTGAAAATATTAGCATACACACACACACACACACACACACACATTTAGCATGTTCTGCCTCTATGTATATATAGGACTTCCCTGATGGCTCAGATGGTAAAGAATGTGCCCACAAGATTTGATCCCTGGGTTGGGAAGATCCCCTGGAGAGGGAAATGGCAACCCACTCCAGTACTCTTGCCTGGAGAATTCCGTGGACAGAGGAGCCTAATGGGCTACAGTCCATGGGGTTGCAAAGAGTTGGACACAACTGAGTGACTAACATATAGCAGACATAATTTTCCTGTTGTGGTCACTGTTGTATTCCCAGAACTTGGACCAGAGCCTAGAGTGTAATAGGTGAGGTTTCTTGATGCATGCTTAGTCAAGTCAGACTCTTTGCAACCCCCATGGACTGTAGCCCACCAAGCTCTTAGGTCCATGGACTTCTCCAGGCAAAAATACTGCAGTGGATTCCCATTTCCTTCTTCAGGGAATCTTCCCAACCCAGGCATCAAACCCAAGTCTCTTATGTCCCCTTCATTGGCAGGCTGGTTCTTTAATACTAGTACCACCTGGAAAGTGAAATAAGTGCTCTGTAAAACAAAAAACAAAAAAGCTATATTTTTCTGGAATGAAAATATTAGCAAATAGGGGTTGGAAAAGTCAGAGGCCTCAGCCTACATTCTACTTCCTCCACTGAATCTTGAGGACCAACAAGACAGTAGTCTACTTTATTTCTCCAAATGGAAAAGTAGGTACAACCTGTGAAATTTTACTAATGTTATAAGGGATATGAGAAACAAACCTGTCAATTTTGTGATCAAGGAGAAAGATGGTTAGCACTCTTCTTATTGGGCTCAAATTTTTAAGAGAATGAAATGAGCAAAAAATAATGATAATAATTATCTCCATTGATTTTACCATAAAATCATCATACCTTGCATTTTGTATGCATGCCAGTCATGACCGACTCTGCGACCCTAGGGACTGCAGCCCGCCAGGCTCCTACCTCCATGGGATTTTCCAGGCAAGAATACTGGAGTGGGTTGCTGTTTCTTCCTCCAGGGGATCTTCCCAACCTTGGGATCAAACCCGTATCTCCTGTGTCTCCTGCATCGCAGGCAGATTATTTACTGCTGAGCCATCTGGGAAGTCCAGCTATATCATGTATAACTCCCAAACCATGGCAAGTGAATACATGAAAGAGCTGACCTCTTCTTTCTTTCATTTAGCCTAAAAACCAGTCTAACACTTGTGCTGTTTTGAAATGAGAAACTGAAAAATCAGCCAGTGGTTGATGGACTATGGTTATAAATGTATTGAATATTTAGGTAAATGAACATTTGGTTCTCTTTCTTAATTTTTCAGGTTTTGTTGGAATATTCTACTTCACATTAGCTAGCCATCACTTCAGAGCAGAAATAAATACAAGAAGACAGGGAAATGGAAGCATCTACTTTGGAAAACTAATAATGTCACTAATTGATGCTATAAGCCCCCCTTCATTCACTCTCCCAGACAGGACTTCAATGTGAATAGAACATGCATATTCAACACCCCTTGTTCTGATAGAAGTAGCCTCTCTCTGAAGTATTCAGAGAGCAGAAAAAGAGCAGAAGCCACTTTCTATGGGTTTAAATAATTGTGATTTCTGACCAGCACAAAATTAGTGAATGATTTCTTCCTTTACTCCAAAATTCATCCCACATTTTCTCTTTAGAATCTCTGACATCAGGATTTTACTTTTTTACATACTTTAGAAAACTTATCACTTTCATTTTTATAAGAAATCAAATAAACATCATACATTTCATATCAGTTATCTACTCTTCTGTCTTAGAACATGTCCAGCCAAAATATCTGTGTGAGATGTTTTCCTACATGAGAGACTTAGATACGTAAATTCCACTGACGACAAATGTTCTAATTCTAATAACATCTGTCATAAAAAAAGTAAATATGTATTAATATGTATACCAAAACAAATATCCAGATAAACACATTTGTCTTTGTCTGAATTATTGTCTTTATTACTGCCATTATATCTATTGTTCTTCTGCTCTATCGTCAATTCTTTTGTATTGAGAGATATTTTATAATTTAACATGCCATTCACACTTAAAACAGAAAAAATGCTCCAAATTAGAAGAGAGGAGAATGTCAGTTTAATCACCAAATCTTATGATGTATCCCACTAGAAATTCTCATTGATTAATTTTTATAATTAAAAGTTATCATGATGACTGAGACATATGTTAACAGTATGTAGCTTACTGAATGCATTAACAACAAACTGGGCTTAGCCTCATATTATTTCTATTTTTTCTGATCTTACTGACTTTTATGAAGGGGAAGAATATGGGAAATAAATGTAGTAAAGATGTTTTTACTCACCATATAATTTTTCAAAATTAATCTTTTAATAGAAAATACCACATCATGAAGGGATAGTCTCCATATGTCACTCTGTTAACAATTTCATCAGGTATCAGAGTCCCACTCCAAATTCAAGGCATCTTTTTTGTGACAGATGAGCTTCTCCTCTTTTCAATGTGGATTCAATCCTCCTTCTCCTACAGGTGGTAAAATTTACAGTGAGCAATTGCTGCCTTAAGCCAGGATGTGCAGAAGCCAAGTGCAGAGTCAAAAATAGGACACAAATCTCCTGACCCCTAACCTCTCCCTCCATCCCCAGCACTGATTTTTCTCCCTGCTCCATTGTGGCAATAGTGGGCATAGCCAGATGCCAAGGTTTTGTTCCTTCTGTCATCAAGAAATAAATTTCACGGTTAAGGGAGCTCAGCCAGTCCCTGATTGCAAAGCACTTTGAAAATGAAAAACCAAATACAGTGTAAGTGCTAGGTGCTGCTATTATTCAGAAGGTAAGAGATTGAGTGCAGAGCTATCATTATGATTATTTGTGATTATTTGGATCTGGGATATAGAAGAATTTGGGAAGGGAGGCAGAAGGGGCCATACGTAGCATAACTGAACAACATGAAGAAGTTTCAGTAAGAAAATTTAACACATTTTCTGAGGCATGAAACCCTGAACAAACAACTGGGAGCTTTGATTATATTAACAGGTTAGTAGCATTCTGATTCCTAAACATTTACAGGGAATAGCAGAGCAATGAGGAACATACAGAAAGTTTATCTTTCCCATGGCACATTACAAACAAACACACTTATGAGGGAAGACATGCAGTGATCCTTAAGATAGAGACTCTGGTGAAGGAACTGGCAAATGGCGTAATGAATGATTCATAGTCCTTAAAAAGACATTTAGACAAATTCCTCCAAAATTCTCCCAGTGAGCATGGAACCTCTTATTTAGGGAAAATTGATACTACTGTAACATAGTCATAAATAAATTTTTAGACAGCTAGCTTTAATACCCTTAGCAAAGGGAATAAGACAAGTCAAAAGTGACAAGTCATTTTCATCTTAATCTCTCAAGTTTTGTTTATATTACTCCCTTTCAAGCATGACCTCACTCTTTAATTCCATCTACCTAACTTTGCTCCAGTTTTGAAAGCCCAACCAAACCTCCAAATCCTCAAAGAAGTCTTCACTAATCAATTTAATACAGCAGTGGCTCACTTTGATTTGTTGGTGGTGGGCAGTACCCAATATTAAAATATTTTTCAACTTTTTAAAATAATTTTTAAACATATAAAAAAGAAATGAATAGTTCAGTAACTACCCATATATATTTACCACCCAAATTTAACAACTTATGTACTTTCTGTATCATTTAATTTTTGCTAAAGTTTTCAAAATAATTTGCAAGTATAATAATACTTTAAGTAGAACAGTATACATCTTCTAAAAATAAACATATTCTACATAGTTGCAGCACCATTTTCATACTTATGAAAATTAAAAATTATTCTATAATCTAAAATCAAGTCTAAATTGAAATTAGTCCCATTTTCACAAATAATATACCAGGTTTTGTTAAACTAGAGGATCTAATCAACGTTCATGCTTTATATTAGGTATTTTGTTGTTATATGTTTTGGGCGAGGGGTGGTCAAAAACTGTTTACTCACTTTTAAAAATCTTAGTGAAGGTATTCAAACAAGGAAGTTTAAAAATAAAAATAATTTGTAAAATTGTCAAACATCTAGCAAAAATATCTAAAATATAGAAACATTTACTAATATCAGCAATGAAAGAGAAAGCACCTTTAAAGAGCCTTCAGATACTACAGGTTAGTAGAATATTATTTTTTAAAATGTATGCCTATAAATTCAATGGTGTAGTTGAAATGAATCAATGTCTCAAAAGATACAAACTATCAAAATAAAGAAAGTGAAGTCACTCAGTCCTGCGTGACTCTTTGCTACCCCATGGACTGTAGCCTGCCAGGCTCCTTCATCCATGGGATTTCCCAGGCAAGAATACTGGAGTGGGTTGCCATTTCCTTCTCCAGGGGATCTTCCCGACCCAGGGATTGAACCCGGGGCTCCTGCACTGCAGGCAGACTCTTTACCATCTGAGCCACCAGGGAAGCAGTTCATACAAAAAGAAATATATATGAAAATATATATGGATTAATGGGACTTATGATAGTTAAAAACATTTCAAGAAAGTAAATTCTAAGCCTCAATAATAATACAGAAAATTCAACCAAACATTTTAGAAAGAAATAATGTTAATTCCATACAGACTCTTCTAGTACATAGAAGAGAAAGAAATATTTCCAATGCACTTTATGAGGACAGCATAAAAATTCCAAGAAAGGCATTACAATAACAAAAAATTCTAAACTAAAATCATTCATGAACATAGTCACATACATACTGGAAAAATTAGCAAATCAAATCCAGCATTATATCAAAAATATATTAGCACTTATGTTTGGGGAAGCACACTGACTGAAACCGCCCCCCCTGGCCAGGCACCACAGTAACCATTTGCATGAGTTGTTTTACTACAGGAGGTCCTGGTAAGGAACAGGGAACTAATAAGCTACCACAAACCGGAAGAGTTCAGGAAAGGTCAAAAGGAGACACCACATGTCTGACCACCTCCCAGAAACCTTCTCTCTGGCATCCATCTTGGCTGAACAAGGGATGCACCACCAGGAAGGATTCTGAGTCAGAATTATTGGCTAAAGACAACCTGGAAACTAACCCCATCACCATAAAACCTGAGACTGAGAGCCACATGGCAGAGCCATTCTCCTGGGTCCCCTTACCCTACTGCTCTCCACCTGGATGCCCTTTCCCAATAAAATCTCTTGCTTTGTCAGCACATGTATCTCTTCAGACAACTCATTTCTAAGTGTTAGAGAAGAGCCTAGTTTTGGGCTCTGGAAGGGTTCCCCCTTCCTGCAACACTTATATTAAATGTAAAATATTGCAATACTTCAATTAAATGACTTAGATTGTCAGACTTACTTTAAAAAATAAAAAGTTTATATGCCTCTTATAAAAAAGACATCAATAATACATGACACAGAAATTTTGAAAAAGACTTCTCTTTCAAAGAGAAAATAAGAACTTGGAAATAAGAACTTCATGCAAATACTCTCCAAAATAAAGCTGGTGCTGTTATATTAGTGGCAACAAAGTAAGCAAGATGCATGACTATAAAAATAAGAGCAAAAATCACATAATAAAAGGGTCAATCCACCAGAAGGTATAAAAATTCTGTATTTTACTGCACCAGTGTTATGGGTTCAAAATATGTAAATAAAAAGGAAAGGAGACAAATCCATAATTACACTGGGGACTTGAACTCTTTGTTTTTAATAACTAGATAAAGTAGAAAAAATCAGAAAAGATAGAAATGATCTAAACAAAACAATACAAAAAGTTGCCCTCTTTTTCATATATAAAATATTGAAGACAATAATAAAGAACACACATTCTTAGCAAATGGCCCTATTTGCTTACATATTAGTTCATAAAGCAAGTCTCAAATGTTTTTTTAAAAAATAAATGCATTCATAAGATGTTTTTCACAACAGTGAAATTAAGTCAGGTATCAAAACAAGAAGAAATACAACAAGAAACACATATGCACATCATTTGGAAATAAACCAGACAGCAAACTATTTTTTAAAAACAAAAAAGAACTGGAAAATATTTGGAACTGAATGATAATTATGGTAGTATCTATATAAATTTTTGGAATGTAATGAAAACAGTGCTTAGAGAAAAATAGTCTTAAACGCATATAAAATAAAAGCTTGAAATTCTACAATCAAAATATCCATCTTTGAAAGTTTAGAATTTTTTTTAAAGCAGCAAATTAAACCCAAAACAAGTTAAACAAAGGGAATAATTAAGATGAGGGCACAGACTAATGAAATAGAAAAAAAATAAGCATTCAAAATACAAAAATGACAAAGTGTGTTCTCTACTTTTAAAAAACTAATAAAAATTAGGCACTCTTTCACAGGATTATTCATCAATTTTGTTAATAGTAGGAACTAAAGCATATCATTATAAATCCTCCAAGTACTAAAAAGATAGAAATTAGGCTTTATCAACAAGTTTATACCACTAACAAAAAAGATCAACTCCTAGGAAAAAAAACATTCTAATATAACCAACACAGTAAGAAAGATGATTTATAATTTTAAACCTTCCTAAAAAAGAAATCTGTCTCTAGGACCAAAATGTTAAGACATCAGTCTCACACAAACTCTTCCAGAATAAACTTTCCAACTTTTTATGAGTTGAATAAAATCTTTATAAAATACTTGACAAAAACATTCAAGGAACAAAAACTAGAGAAAAATGTCTCTAGTAAACATAGATGAAAACTCTTAAAATAGCAGCAACTTAATGTGGCAATTTATTGAATGGATAAAACAACACAATGAAGTGTGACAACTCTTGGAGTGTACGAATGGTCTAATATTTAAATTCAATCTGTAATTCACTACAGTAGCAGAATAAAGATGAAAAATCATATAATCTTCTCAAGAGATGTAGAATACATCTTTCATAAAAGTCAATACCATTTTAACACATAGCAAACTAATCAAAAAAGGGAGCCTTCTTATTCTGATCAAGTACCTTTCAACAAACTTATATTCAGTGATGAAATATAGAAAATTCTTATTCGAAGATTCAAATTAAAAAAAACACTACTGTCATCCCTTTTATACAACATTCTACTGGAGATACTAACCATCAAATGAAAAATTAAAAGTAAATAAAACATATTAACTTTGGGAAAGCAAAGACAAATTTCCCATTATTCTTAGATAACATGATTTTATATCCTAGAAAGTACAAATCAACACAGGGAAAAAAATCATTAAAATTAATAAGAAATTTAGAAAAGTCTCTGTATACAAGGTCAATATAAAAAAAAAACAATTATGTTTCTATATACCACAAAAAATAATTAGAAAATGAGTTTTTAAAACACAAAATTTAAAAATAATATCACTGATGAACATAGATGCAAAAATCCTTAACAAAATTCTAGCAATCAGAATCCAACAACACATTAAAAAGATCATACACCATGACCAACTGGGCTTTATCCCAGGGATGCAAGGATTCTTCAATATCCACGAGCCAATCAATGTAATACACCACATTAACAAATTGAAAAATAAAAGGCATATGATTATCTCAATAGATGCAGAGAAAGCCTTTGACAAAATTCAACATCCATTTATGATAAAAACTCCAGAAAGCAGGAATAGGAAGAACATACCTCAACATAATAAAAGCTATATATGACAAACCTACAGCAAACATTATCCTCAATGGTGAAAAATTGAAAGCATTTCCCCTAAAGTCAGGAACAAGACAAGGGTGCCCACTTTCACCACTACTATTCAACATAGTTTTAGAAGTTTGGCCACACCAATCAGAGCAGAAAAAGAAATAAAAGGAATCCAAATTGGAAAAGAAGAAGTAAAACTCTCACTATTTGCAGATGACATGATCTTCTACATAGAAAACCCTACAGACTCCACCAGAAAATTACTAGAGGTAATCAATGAATATAGTAAAGTTGCAGAATATAAAATCAACACAGAAATCCCTTGCATTCCTATACACTAATAATGAGAAAATAGAAAAATTAAGGAAACAATTCCATTCATGAAAAGAATAAAATACTTAGGAATATATCTACCTAAAGAAACTGGAGACCTATATATAGAAAACTATAACACACTGGTGAAAGAAATCAAAGAGGACACTAATAGATGGAGAAATATACCATGTTCATGGATCAAAAGAATCAACATAGTGAAAATGAGTATACTACCCAAAGCAATCTATAGATTCAATGCAATCCCTATCAAGCTACCAATGGTATTTTTCACAGAGCTAGAACAAATAATTTCACAATTTGTATGGAAATACAAAAAACCTCGAATAGCCAAAGCAATCTTGAGAAAGAAGACTGGAACTGGAGGAATCAACCTGCCTGACTTCACGTTCTACTACAAAGCCACAGTCATCAAGACAGTATGGTGCTGGCACAAAGACAGAAATATAGATCAATGGAACAATACAGAAAGCCCAGAGATAAATCCACACACATATGGACACCTTATCTTCCACAAAGGAGGCAAGAATATACAATGGATTGAAGACAATCTTTAACAAGTGGTGCTTGGAAAACTGGTCAACCACTTGTAAAAGAATGAAACTAGAACACTTTCTAACACCATACACAAAAATAAACTCAAAATGGATTAAAGATCTAAATGTAAGATCAGAAAATATAAAACTCCTAGAGGAGAACATAGAAAGAAAACACTATCTGACATAAATCACAGCAGTATTCTCTATGATCCACCTCCCAGAAACTGGAAATAAAAGCAAAAATAAACAAATGGGACCTAATTAAACTTAAAAGCTTCTGCACAGCAAAGGAAACTATAAGCAAGGTGAAAAGACAGCCTTCAGAATGGGAGATAATAATAGCAAATGAAGCAACTGGCAAAGGACTAATCTCAAAAATATATAAGCAACTCCGGTAGCTCAATCCCAGAAAAATAAATGACCCAATCAAAAAATGGGCCAAAGAACTAAATAAACATTTCTCCAAAAAAGACATACAGACGGCTAACAAACACATGAAAAGATGCTCAACATCACTCATTATCAGAGAAATGCAAATCAAAACCACAATGAGGTACCATTTCATGCCAGTCAGAATGGCTGCGATCCAAAAGTCTACAACCAATAAATGCTGGAGAGGGTGTGGAGAAAAGGGAACCCTCTTACACTGTTGGTGGGAATGCAAACTAGTACAGCCACTATGGAGAACAGTGTGGAGATTCCTTAAACTACTGGAAATAGAACTGCCTTATGACCCAGCAATCCCACTGCTGGGCATACACACCGAGGAAACCAGAATTGAAAGAGACACGTGTACCCCAATGTTCATTGCAGCACTGTTTATAATAGCCAGGACATGGAAGCAACCTAGATGTCCATCAGCAGATGAATGGATAAGAAAGCTGTGGTACATATACACAATGCAGTATTACTCAGCCATTAAAAAGAATACATTTGAATTCTAATGAGGTGGATGAAACTGGAGTCGATTATACAGAGTGAAGTAAGCCAGAAAGAAAAACACCAATACAGTATACTAACACATATATATGGAATTTAGAAAGATGGTAACAATAACCCTGTATGTGAGACAGTAAAAGAGACACAGATGTATAGAATAGTTTTTTGGACTCTGTGGGAGAGGGCAAGGGTGGAACGATTGGGGGAATGGCATTGAAACATGTATAATATCATATATGAAATGAATTGCCAGTCTAAGTTCAATGCATGATACTAGATGCTTGGGGCTGGTGCACTGGGACGACCCAGCTGGATGGTACGGCGAGGGATGAGGGAGGGAGGTTCAGGATGGGGAACACATGTATACCTGTGGTGGGTTCTTGTTGAGGTATGGCAAAACCAATACAATATTGTAAAGTAATTTAAAAAAAAAGAAATAAGAAATAAATAAAATAAATAAATAATAATAATAAAAATACTTAAAATATTAAATTAAAAAAACTCTCAAAAATGTTTAGTATCACTATACAATAATCTACAATACACTGGTGAAATAATAAATAGTGGAAATATATGCTATAATCATGGATTAGAAAGCTCCATACTATAAATATGTTTACTCTCCTCAGATTGATTCATATATTTAACAAAAGTCCAGTAAAATTGCTACTGATGTTTTTCTTGGGTTGGTATTTGAAAAGCTCTTTCTAACTATATACAGAAATGCAAAGGGCCAAGAAAAGACAAGATAATTTTGAAGAAAAGCAAAGCAGGAGGACTTTCAAAACTTATTAAAGTTAAAATAATCATAGTGATGTTCAGCTAGGTAATATACCAGAGAAACATAATACAGAATTAGAAACAGACCCAAGCTTACATAGTCATCTCAGTCATAATAAAGATTACATTGCAGTACAATAGGAAAGATTAGTCTTTTCAACAAGTGATGCTGGGTCAAAGGAAAAATACATAATATGTATATTAATACCCAACTCACACTATAATTCAAAACTGATTCAAGATAAACTATGAACCTAAATATGGAAGATAAAACAATGAAACTTTTAGGAGAAGCAGACAAAAATATCTTCATAGCCTTGGAATAAGCAAGAATTTCTTAACAAGACCCAAAAGCCCTAAAAATAAAGAAAAATGTTATAAATTTGGCCACACTAAGAATTTCTATTCATTAAAAGACTGTCAAAAGGATGGAAAAAATAAGCCACAACTGAGAAAAGATATCAGTAGAAAAACATACCTTACAAAATACACATGTCCAAAATATACAAAATACATTTGAAAATCAGTATAAAGATGAAAAAAGCCATGGGAAAAATGAGTAAAAATTGTTGAACAGGTACAACAAAACAGAACAATATGACCAGTATGAGAAATGCAATCACAATGAGATATCACTATATACATATGAGAAGTATCCAAAATTCCTGTTGTTGAGGGTGTAAAGCAATAGGAACTTTCATATACTGCTACTCTCATGGCCTTTGAAAAAGTGACAAAATCCATTAATATAACATCAAATTTTAAAAGTGACAAAATTCATTTCATATTTTGTATGACTCAATTCCAGTCACATATATATATATATATATATATGTCATCACAAATGTATGCATATGTGACATAATGATGTTCATAGGGTTACTATTTGTAAATTCAAAAAAATGTAGGCTAGGCATTGGGTATATTAATACAATATATAGCAATAAACAAGTGTGGACTATTACTAGATACAACAACAAAACAGAATTCTACAACCTAATATAAAAATAATGTCAGGCCTACACTAATCTTTTAGGTGATAGATATCAGAACAGTGACTTAATTTGGAGAGGATGGTACTCTGGAAGTATGTGAGGGAGGGTGCTTCTGTTCTGCAGGTGATTTTCTATTTCATGATCTGGGTGATGTATACATAGTTCACCTTGTGAGAATTCACTAATCCACACTTCTAGTATCTGTGTCCATTGCTGTAGGTCTATTCTTGGAACTAAAGAGCCTCTTGATGAACGTGAAAGAGGAGAGTGAAAAAGCTGGCTTAAAACTCAACATTCAAAAACCTAAGATCATGGCATCTGGTCCCATCACTTCATGGCAAATAGATGTGGAAGCAATGGAAACAGTGACAGACTTTATTTCGGGGGGCTCCAAAATCACTGCATATGGTGACTGCAGCTATGAAATTAAAAGATGCTTACTACTTGGAAGAAAAGTTATGACCAACTTAGACACCATATTAAAAAGCAGAGACATTACTTTGCCAACAAAGGTCCGTATAGTCAGAGCTATGGTTTCTCCAGTAGTCATGTATGGACGTGAGAGCTGGACCATAAAGAAAGCTGAGCGCCGAAGAATTGATGTTTTTGAACTGTGGTGTTGGAGAAGACTCTTGAGAGTCCCTTGGACTGCAAGGAGATCCAACCAGTTCATCCTAAAGGAAATCAGTCCTGAATATTCATTGGAAAGATTGATGCTGAAACTGAAACTGAAGCTCCAATACTTTGGCCAATTGATGTGAAGAACCAACTCATTGGAAAAGACCCTGATGCTGGGCAATATTGAAGGCAGGAGGAGAAGGGGACGGGTGACAGAGGATGAGATGGTTGGATGGCATCACTGACTCAATGGACATGAGTTAAAGTAAGCTCTGGGAGTTGGTGATGGACAGGGAAGCCTGGCATGCTGCATTCCATGGGCTCGCTAAGAGTTGGACACGACCAAGCAACTGAACTGAACTGAATTCCTTTACAAAGTTGATCCATAAAGTACATAACTCAAACACCCCTAAGTCCCTGGCCCTCTGCCCTTTGATCTACTGGCATGCCTTCTGTGCAGACGGCCATCAGCAAAGTAAGTCACTAGTCCAATGTACATGTTCATTCCCAGGTCTTTGAGTATTTCTGGAGCTAATGTTACAATCCTTGCTCTCCAAGTCATCTTGGCCTCAGCTGGACTCAAAATGCCCACAAAACCCTGTCCTCTCTCCAAACTAGCTCTCTATCTTTTTCTCTCTCTCTCTTTTTTTTAAATTTCAAATTATCACTACCTTAACAAATTCACTACTCTAGCTCTTCTTTTCTCATCAGTTCATATTGCTTCCTCTGCTTTTATAAAACAGAAGCACCATGGAGACCTCCCCACATCACACTCAAAACCAGGAAATTAAGCACAGAAATCCCACCTCTGTTAGCAGGAGATACCAGGCTGAGGAGAGCAAACTACCAGTGCATACCTCAAATTCCTCACTTATCAGGTAGTGTATGAGTCTTTCTTTGACTGTATGTGAGCAGTAAGATTCAACAGGGATCCCACCATAATTTAAAGGACTTGGACAAATAGAAATAAACAACCTTGCCCTTTCATCTTCTGGTTTCATAGTCAAAAAACGTATTTACTTTCCTGCTAATCTTCTTTTCCCCACTAAAATCTTTTCTCCTTTGTAAGACAAATGCTTTGCCTCTGCTTTAGATTCACTATCCTTCTCGTGATCCAGGATTATCCTTCACTAATGATTCCCTATTTGCCTTTTATCTTCAATCTATCTCTTGTACAATTCAAAAGGCAAGTATGCTTATTCCACTCTCAATTAAAAGGAAAAACTCTGCCTTTCTGTCAATAAAAGCCTAGTTTTTATCACATGCCTGAGCTCCAAATCTTTTCATCCAGTACCTACTAGATATGATCAACTTAAAGTTATAAAGGCAACTCAAACAGATCCATTAGAAATCCCTACATCTTTGTTTACCCACTCCATATAATGATTCCCATTGCTCTGATGGGAAGTCATCCTTGAATCTTCACCTGATGCAGTCAAAATACTCAGGTAAAGTCCATTCCATCTCCTACAATCTCTTTCAAATACATCTGATCAACTTCATCTGCTACTGCTTTAATCTGGGTCTTGTTACCTTTAAAAAATTCAGCTGAGCTGAAAACAAATCTAGATATACTGTTTTTAATATACAAAATGATTCACAAACTTTGAAAGTTAAAACAAGGCAAATATATGACAGTCTGTACTGTACTATATTCTTACTACCCTATACTTTTAACATGACGTATTTAATTGACATCTGTCAAATGAAAAATAGTACTTTCTATCAAAGGCTCATAGAATAGTTACCAAAATGGATTAAATGTTAGACCACAGGTTAAAAAATATCCTTTATCATTTTCAGAATATAAAATCACATATGTCCCTTTGTATGCATACAATAAAAAGCCACAGAAACAAAATAAATTTTAAGTAAACCTTATCAAAAAATGTCTCATGTAAATAAGTCCTCAGTAAGGGTCAAATAGCTCTGTATTAGAGAATACTCAAAAATAATTAAAAGTAGAGCACTATAAATCAAAACACAAGACAATGTAAAAGCAGACAGAAGCAAATCTTAACAACAATTTTCAATGTTAAATGAAGAAAAAAAATAAAATTAGTGAACTGGGCATTCAACTAAATAATAAACACAACATAAATAAACCTGAAACAAAACTAAAGAAAGCAAGAATTAATACAAATAAAAGCATTTTTTTAAAAAGAGGCAGGGTATCAGAACAATTGGGGAAAAGAAGGAGACTAACAAAAGTAGCAATGGCTTTCCCATTTACCATAAATAACTATGTAAAACATAATGATAAAACATCTCATTAATAATAGCATCCATGCTGCTGCTGCTAAGTCGCTTCAGTAGTGTCCGACTCTGTGCGACCCCATAGGCGGCAGCCCACCAGGCTCCGCCGTCCCTGGGATTCTCCAGGCAAGAACACTGGAGTGGGGTGCCATTTTCTTCTCCAGTGCATGAAAGTGAAAAGTGAGAGTGAAGTCGTTCAGTCATGTCTGACTCTTCACAACCCCATGGACTGCAGCCCACCAGGCTCCTCCGTCCATGGGATTTTCCAGGCAAGAGTACTGGAGTGGGGTGCCGTTGCCTTCTCCATCCATATAATCTAAATTATTTGGATTAACTTTACACAGAATATAAGATATTCATGTTAAAAACAAACACTTGGCTTGAGGGGCATGGAAGCATATCTGAATCAAAGCTGTGGCATATTATGCTCTTGAAAGACAAGTTTAGTATTATGATGAGGTCAGTTCCCTCTTTATTACTTTTTTATTGTTGCTGTAATAGATTACCACAAATTTTGTGGGTAAAAGCAACATAAATGGATTCTCTCATAGTTTTGAAGGTCAGAAGTCTGAAGTGGATTGAAATCAAGCTCCGCCTCCCTTCTAGAGGCTCTAGAGGAGGATCCATTTCCTCGCTCTATGCATCTTCTAGTGGCCACCTGCTTGCCTTGATTTGTGGCTCCTTCCTCCATCTGCAATAACAGCAGTAAGACACCATCGACTCTCTCTTCTCTCTGTCCCCTGCTTCCATTATCTCCTCCTTCGCCTGTAACTCTGCCACTTCCTCTTTCCCTTACAAGGACTTTGTTATTGCATTGGACTCCGATAGGACATATTTATTTAGATGTCTGATACCAGTCAATACTGCCTTAATTTGACAGAGTAATTCTAAAGTATAACTGCGAATTCAAACAGATAAAACTAACTTTGAAATTTTATAAGAATAATAAAAGGAGAGGACTTTCCTTCTCAGAGATGAAAACGTGGTGGTGGTGGTTTAGTTGCTAAGTCATATCCAACTCTGTCGCAACCCCATAGCGGGTAGCCTGCCAGGCTCCTCTATCCATGGGATTTCCCAGACAAGAATACTGGAAATGCTGCCATTTCCTTCTCCAGGAGATCCTCCCAACCCAGGGACTGAACCAGCATCTCCTGTATTGCAGGCAGCCTCCTGCATTGCAGGCAAATTCTTTACCAACTGAGCCACCAGGGAAGCCCATGAAAATATATGGCACCACAATTATAAAGACAGTGTAGTAGTAGAATAAGAGTAAATATATCTTGGAAGATAATTTTCAATATATATATGTAATTAGTTTTATAATACGCAATAAGAACTGACATTTAACATCCAAAAGGAAAGAGTTGATTATTCAGTAACTTATGCTTGGAGAGTAGATTAATTATTTGGGGGAAAAAATTAGGATTAAAGCTAGATGTGTACGTTGCACCATACATCAAAATAAATTCATGATGGATAATACCTTAACAAACAAACAAAAAATTAAATCATTAGATTGAAACTAAAATATAAATGTTTATCTTTTTCTTTTATTTTTTCCCACCTAAAAAGGGAGGAAATCAAAGGAAAATTGATAGCTTTGACCATATAAACCTATGGACATACAAACTTGAAAACAGAAAAAAAAAAAAAAGGCAATAAACAGAAGTAAAAAAAAAACATTAAAGTAATGGAAAAATATTTTCAATTATATGACAAATGTTTCTGACATATTAAAAAATCCCATTAGAAAAATGGGCAGAGAAATTTTTAATAATTTATTAAATTAACACTTGTTAAGTGGAGCACAGCACGCCAGATGGTGAGTCTCAATTGAACAAGAGACAAGGAGAGAAATTGAGTTACAAAAGTCTATTACTCACAGTTCTTGGAGGAAACACCTTGAAGGGCCACACAGGGAATAGTTTGGGGCACATGCCTTTCTTCGGGTCTTCCCTGGTGGCTCAGACAGTAAAGAATCTGCCTACAGTGTGGGACGCCTGGGCTCAATCCCTGGTTTGGGAAGATCCCCTGAGGAGGGCATGGCAACCCACTCCAGTATTCTTGCCTGGAGAATCCCCATGGATGGAGAAGCCTGGCAAGCCAGAGTCCATGGGGTTACAAAGAGTCAGACACAACTGATCAACTACGCATTACCTTTATTAGGGTCCATGGGTAGGGTGCTTTATAGTTACTGGGCTAAGATTGGTCAATGCAAACAAAAAGTGATTTCTGATAAGGCAAATCATGGTCTTATCTAAAAGGCACACATGGGGAAAGCCCTAGGAGGCAGGGGAGAATGTTGATCACAAGGGCTGCTGGGAAAGTTATACCAGGGACTGACATTTGCTTGTGACTCTGCAGGCAGCACTCTAAGGCCCCTGCTTGCATGAGGATTAGTGTCAGTTTCAGGTCCCTGCCGGCTGCTTGGCCAAACCAAATGGATGGCAAAACAGCAACACCAAGGAGTAGCTTAGCTAAATTCTCAGCTGAAGTGTTAACTGGCAAAAGGAAGATGAAAATGATCAACAAATACATTTTGAAAATAAACTACCCTGCTAATTAAAGAAATGTATATTAAAAATACCTAGACAGTGCCATATTTTCCTACCAAATGAACAAAGCTTGTTTTCTTTTTTCTGATGATATTCTTTGTTGCTTTCAATGAGGAGGAAGAAATAAACACTCATATACCAATCTAGCACAGACCTAAACTGGTATAAGATTTCTGGAAGATATTTAAGTGCATTAAAAATTACATATACTTTAACTCTCTGATGTGAACAGAAATACTTTTAAAGAAGAGTGTTATTTATAATTGCAAAAAAAGAAATGTAACAACCAAAACTTTCATCAATAAAGGATGGGCTAAATAAATTATGTTACATTCATAGAAGTAAATATATATGGTAATTAAATATCACATTTACAGGTATATTTAAAGATATGGGAGAATATTCATTGAATATTATGTAAAAAAATGTTATATAACTTTCTGAATAAGTTTTTAAAGTATATAAATACATTATATTTATGATAAGGTTAAACAAGAAAATAATTTAGAGTGTCTTTATACTAACCTTTTAGATTTTAATTTTTTAGTTTTATTTCTTTGTGGTTTACCCTATTTTCAGTGTAGATTATCATTATTATTATTATTAATACAATGAGTATTAATTTTTTTGTAATTTTATCAATACTTGTCGATTTGAGAGCCTGTTTCCAGAGCCATCTTAATAACAGAGCAAAAATAATATAGAATATAAAACAAATAGATTATCCACAATCATGTATTAAATTTTTAAAAGTAATTTTTCTGGCTTTTCCCCCTATCTGAAGTGATTCTGCTTTAATGTTTAAATTGTTTAAATGCCTCTGGACTCATGTTATTGCTGTGTTCTGAAAGTCGCTTAGCCATGTCTGATACTTTGCAACCCCATGAAATGTAGGCCACCAGGCTCCACTGTCCATGAACTTCTCCAGGCAAGAATACTGGAGTGGGTTGCCATTCCTTTTCCAGGGGTCTGGACCCATAATACCTTGCATTGATCAACCTGGTCTAACCAACAGAGATTCAGTTACATGCTTCTTACTGAAGAAATTTTTTTTTTTTTTAATACATCTTAGGTAGGATTTGAGGTAAACCTTGCCAGCAAGAATAATAACTTCAAGAATTCAAGACATTTTCCTATTTCATATCCTTTATATATTTTCACTGGACCCTGGAATATAGCCATAACTCTATTTGGTATGGATGATAATATAAGCTCAGCTCAGTTCAGCTACAAGAAGAAACTCTTTAAAACAGACAATAAATGAGAAGGAAAATTGAGAAGGAGAATAGGATCTCTGTTGAGTTCATCGTGTTTAAATGTGTACTTCAACTTTAGTGTGGCTTGTGAAACTATATCAGACGTAATTTCTCTATTTGTCCTCCCGCCTTCAATCTTTCCCAGCATCAGGGTCTTTTCAAACGAGTCAGTTCTTCACATCAGGTGGCCAAAGTATTGGAGTTTCAGCTTTAGCATCAGCCCTTTCAATGAATATTCAGGACTGATTTCGTTTAGGATGGACTGGTTGGATCTCCTTGCTATTCAAGGGACTCTCAAGAGTCTTCTCCAACACCACAGTTCAAAAGCATCAGTTCTTCGGTGCTCAGCTTTCTTTATAGTCCAACTCTCACATCCATACATGACTACTGGAAAAAACACAGCTTTGACTAGATGGACCTTTGTTGGCAAAGTATGTCTCTGCTTTTTAATAAGCTTTCTAGGTTGGTCATATCTTTTCTTCCAAGGAGGAAGCATCTTTTAATTTCACATTGATTTACTTTTTAACTATCTTCCCTTTTGAAATTCTTTCTATTTCCACTTACATATAATTATCTAAATATGACTTGCATAGTATATTTAGGCTTTAAACTTAAAATTAAAAACCCACTTTGTTTGCTTTTTTTTTTTCATTGCTCAGATTACTAACACCTAATATTGAAGATTTTAAGATGCTCTCCAGCTAGTGTAGAACTCCTCTGCATTAGCAAGGGATCAATAGCCACACTGTGGCTTCCATAAGAATGACATTCTCACAATTATGACAGGCAATGCAGTCAGAAAGTACTGTAGTACACCCAACAATAAATGCTATAAACATGTGATATATAAGGGCAGGAATAGGACATTAATACATAAACACGACTCACTTTGGATTATGAAATGAGAGCATTCTAAGGAACAAACATGGTTATCCTATGGAAAAAAAAATTCTATCATGTGGTGTTTGACTTGAGGAGGCCATAATTATTAGTTTTAATATCAGTTCTCATATTTTGCTTGTATCATTTTGTGAAATATCACTAGAAAATATTTTTATTTCATTGTCTCTTCAATTCCAGAGGTAACTCTCAAATCTTTAGTAAAAGAGGACTTTGTTTTAAGAAACTTGACTTGGAGAACTGTCTCAAGCATTGGTAGAATTTACTGCCCCAAGAAAAAGCAATGCAAAAAAGCAAAATGGCTGTCTGAAGAGACCTTACAAATAGCTGTGAAAAGAGGAGAAGTGAAAAGGAAAGATATACCCATTCAAATGTAGAGTTCCAAAGAATAGCAAAGAGATAAGAAAACCTTCCTCTGTCATCAGTGCAAACAAATAGAGGAAAACAACAGAATGAGAAAGACTAGAGATCTCTTCAAGAAAATTAGAGATATCAAGGGAACATTTCATGTAAAGATGGGCTCAATAAAGGACAGAAATGGTTTGGATCTAACAGAAGCAGAAGATATTAAGAAGAGGTGGCAAGAATATACAGAAGAACTGTAAAAAAAAGTTTTCACAACCCAGATAATCATGATGGTGTGATCACTCACACTCACCTAAAGCCAGACATCCTGGAATGTGAAGTCAAGTGGGCCTTAGGAAGCATCACTACCAACAAAGCTAGTGGAGGTGATGGCATTCCAGTTGAGCTATTTCAAATCCTAAAAGACGATGCTGTGATGCTGCACTCAATATGCCAGCAAATTTGGAAAACTCAGCAGTGGCCACAGGATTGGAAAAGGTAAGTTTTCATTCCAATCCCAAAGAAAGGCAATGCCAAAAAATGTTCAGACTACCACACAATTGCACTCATCTCACACGCTAGTAAAGTAATGCTCAAAATTCTCCAAGCCAGGCTTCAGCAATATGTGAACTGTGAACTCCCCGACGTTCAAGCTGGTTTTAGAAAAGGCAGAGGAACCAGAGATCAAATTACCAACATCTGCTGGATCATGGAAAAAGCAAGAGAGTTCCAGAAAAACATCTATTTCTGCTTTATTTACTATAACAAAACCTTTGACTGTGTGGATCACAATAAACTGTAGAAAATTCTGAAAGAGATGGGAATACCAGACCACCTGACCTGCCTCTTGAGAATCCTGTATGCAGGTCAGAAAACAACAGTTAGAACTGGATATGGAACAACAGACTGGTTCCAAATAGGAAAAGGAGGTCAAGGCTGTATATTGTCACCCTGCTTATTTAACTTCTATGCAGATTACATCATGAGAAACGATGGGCTGGAGGAAGCACAAGCTGGAATCAAGATTGCCAGAAATATCAATGACCTCAGACATGCAGATGACACCACCCATATGGCAGAAAGTGAAGAGGAACTAAAAAGCCTCTTGATGAAAGTGAAAGAGGAGCGTGAAAAAGTTGGCTTAAAGCTCAACATTCAGAAAATGAAGATCATGGCATCTGGTCCCATCACTTCATGGGAAATAGATGGGGAAACAGTGGAAACAGTGGCTGACTTTATTTTGGGGGGGCTCCAAAATCACTGCAGATGGTGATTGCAACCATGAAAATTAAAAGACGCTTACTCCTTGGAAGGAAAATTATGACCAACCTAGACAACATATTAAAAAGCAGAGACATTACTTTGTCAACAGAGGTCCATCTAGTCAAGGCTATGGTTTTTCCAATAGTCATGTATAGATGTGAGAGTTGGACTGTAAAGAAAGCTGAGAGCCGAAGAATTGATGCTTTTGAACTGTGGTGTTGGAGAACTCTTGAGAGTCCCTTGGACTGCAAGGAGATCCAACCACTCCATCCTAAAGGAGATCAGTCCTGGGTGTTCATTGGAAGGACTGATGTTGAAGATGTAATTCCAATTATTGGCCACCTGATGTGAAGAGCTGATTTACTTGAAAAGACTCTGATGCTGGGAGGGATTGGGGGCAGAAGGAGAAGGGGACGACAGAGGATGAGATAGTTGGATGGCATCACCGACTCAATGGACATGAGTTTGGGTAAACTCCAGGAGTTGGTGATGGACAGGGAGGCCAGGCGTTCTGCAGTTCATGGGGTTGCAAAGACTCGGACACGACTGAGTGACTGAAATGAACTGAACTGCACTGCAATATGAAACATTATGCTGTTAGGCTATTTTAATAGATTACAAATATTTTAAAAGTAAAAATGTTCTTTTCTGCCTTTCTTTTATCAGTCCCTCATCTGATTCTGAATGGAAGTTTAGGCTGGATCTTGTAAACTTAGAGCCTTATAAAAAAGCTATAATTTGTACCTGTAACAAAGAACTTTGAGGTTAATAAATTGAAATATGATCTAGTTATTTAGAAAGTTTCCCTAATATGTCTGTTTGTTTGTTTTTAAATTCTCCTAATCTATACCTCAATGATCTGGTCAGCTCAGTCAATTCTATTGACTAACATATTCATTGCCAGTCAATTTAATCTGAATAGTGGGTTTGTGTGAATAGATAGGACATAGTCAAATGCAAATTTGGATGTCCATCCATGTAATTTGATCTGGAAACAGAGTAAACGATTACCATTATTGTGAAGTTTGGGGTCTACATAGCCAGACTTTCTATATTGGTCAGGGTAAAATAATTGCCAAGTCCTAAACATTTTTTGCTGTGTAGATCTGTTGTATAGCCACAAGCAATTTCACTTGGCTTATTCATTCTTCCTTTCTTCACTTCTAGAACATTATGGTTAAAATTGCAACCAACCTTTTGCACATTTGTTCTGACTTCTTTACGTTGTAACTACAATATAGCACATTTGAGGTCAAATCTGTACATTCTAATTACACAGAACCAAAAGCAGACAGGCCCCTGTGCACTTGTGAACCAAATACAACCAAATGTTTCCATTTGTGAACCCAAGATTACTGGGGAATTTCAAATATTTCTGTTTCTCAAGGACAAAAGGGGCTTGCTTTCAGCATTAAGACAAAAAGTAGCCTTTTTTTTTTTTTTAACAAGGCTTGTAATAAATAAAAAATGTTTCTTTCCATGTGCTTGCCTAGAGTCTGGTTTTAAGTATTTCTTATGTTTTCAGTAGAAATGTAGAAATGTTGTAGCTCCCTGAAATCTAAGAGGTGAAACTGACCAGCAATAAAAAGGAAATTGACTAGTCCAATTCCATTGCCTAAAGGAAAAGAAATTTGAGAATGTGGAGAAAAGCAGAAAAGTGTTTTAAAAAAATACATTTGTATTTTAAAAGTCCATTTTCATCTTCTAAATCCTTATTGAAAACAAGGCAATAAAATTTACATGATATAAATATATATGTGGTCAGGTATTTAGGAATAAAAACAAGTCTGGCACTGATTTATGGAATTCTTTGTGCTTTGACGTGACTAAGGGTGAAAGGTTCCTTTTGCTAAAAATAATGACACCCATACCTAAGAAAGCATCTGGATGCCATTCTTGGAACTTGAACAGTTTGCTAAAAATCAGGCCTGTGACCCTAGTAACCAGTCAGTCAGTCCATAATAAGTTTCTTTCTTTTTCTTTTAAATGTCTTTTTGGCATACCCTTCTTAGTCATAGTTTTCTTTTTGAATACTGAGTGTTGGTATGTGAAGAAACTCTTTCCTATGTGATGTTTTACATTATAGACTTGAATAGATATTTACTACATGATTTTAATTCTCTAAGATGCATTTTTTCCTGCTGTTAAATAAGTTGACATATATGTCAAAGTGTGTGTGTATGAATATGTGTCGTCATTGGCAAAAGAGTTAAAATTTCTGGACCTAAGTTTCTAATCCAAAAATTCTCAATATGGTATTCCAGGTGCTTTTCTTATAGTGTAAATGTGAGAGTGGAAGTGGTTGCTGGTGATATATATAGGAATATATAAGGAATATAAGATGTAAAGTTTTCACACGTCTATTTTATTTTATAATACTTATACACAAAAGTTATTTAATTGCATATTTAAGGCATAAAATAAATTTTAAAATAGATAAAGAATATCAGGCAGCTGGCTTCAAGTGCTATAGAGTATTTCCTACCTGTCTTTTCTAGTGAAATTTTGTTCTGAAACTACATGAGTGAATTTTTGGCCTAACCCTATATTCACAGTCTAAATTTGTTGTCTAATTAAATAAACAGTAAATGAAGAGCATAACAAAAAAGAAGTCATGGAAAGTCTGAATACTTATCCTGGTTTTAGAGATCACAGAGGAAATAAGCAATTTGGGAACTGGTTTTCTTAATGTGAATTTAAAATAGGCAAACCAGGAATTTTGTCCCTGTTGGTAACCATTTATCAGATGGTAAAGAATCTGCCTGCAATGCAGGAGACTGGGGTTTGATCCCTGGGTTGGGAATATCCTCTGGAGAAGGGAATGGCAATCCATTCCAGTGTTCTTACCTGGAGAATCCCATGGACGGAGACTAGTGGGCTACAGTCAATGGTGTCACAAAAAGCCAGACACGACTGAGCGACTAACACTACAGATAGGGGAAAAGGATAGTTATTGGCAATAAGCTTTTCTTTTCTTCTAGTTCTGCCACGAGGCTTTTGGGGATCTTAGCTCCCAGTTAGGGATCAAACCCAGCTCCAGCAGTGAAAGCACCAAGTCCTAACTACTGGACTGCCAGGGAATTCCCAGTAGTGAGCTTTAAACTCTCTCTTTTTTCACTTTATAAATTCAAATCTTTATGATTAGCACATATAGTAAGAAACATGAATATAATATGCTATTTGAGTAAGTATTACACCTTATGGTTATCTTAATGATAAATTTTGTCACTAAACCTTGATATCAGTATTTACATTCAAATTTTATTTACATATTTCTTTAATATATTCACATACTCTTGAGCAACAAATAGTTGTCTTGGGCATAAAGGTGTCTTTTTTTGTGTGAGACTATTCCTTCTAAAAGTGTATATTACTAAGCAAAGAAGGAAAAAGAGGATGATGCTTCCTAGGTAAGATAAATCAACAGTGATCCCAAATGACTCCCTTCTACTCAGGTATCTATGATTTGTATATCACCAGCTACAGACACAGAACTCTTTTTAGAAGTCATGTGTCTGGCATGTTGTAGGCTCTCAATGCATTCATTTAACAAAATGAGTTTTACTGAGCACTTTTAACTCTCTAGGCTCTGGTCCAAGTGCTGGGAATAGAGCAATGACCACAACAGGAAAATTATACCTGCTATAAGTTAGTCAGTCAGTCATGTCCAACTCTTTATGACCCCATGGACTGTAGTCTGCCATGTTCCTCTGTCCATGGAATTCTCTAGGCAAGAATACTGGAGTGGGTTGCCATTTTCTTCTCAACCTTCTCCAGGGGACCTTTTCAACCCAAGGATTGAACCCAGGTCTCCTGCTTTGCAGGCAGATTCTTTACCATCTGAGACACCAGAGAAGTCCTGCTATAGTGAGTTTAATTAGAGCCTCCAAAAGACAAGTTTATTCTGAACCTCAGAATGTAAACTTATTTGAAATAAGAGGCTTTGCAGATGAAATTAAGGTAAGAATCTCAGGATAAGATTAGGGTGAGTTCTAAATCCAATAATTTATAGGACAGATAAGGAGAAGATACAGACAGAAGAAGGCCATGTGAGAAATAAATTTCTGTTGTTTATAAGACACTCAGACTAGAATATTTTGTTATAGAAGCCCAAATGGAATAAGTACATTCAATATTCACTTCCTACATTTCCTGACAGATATGACCAATGCTAATAAATAATGAATGAATACTCAAGGCAGTTGGATATTCATAGAATACTATATGGGAATAGTCATTTCGTTTTATGTTCTGTACTTCTTAGTCGGGGCAATCAGAAATGAGAACTATGGTGAAAAGTGGTGTTGGTACTAAGATATTATTTTTTATTATTTTAGTAACAGTATATTAATCAGATAGGTTACCATATCTAAAATTTCTGAATTTTTTTAAAACTTTAGTGGACTGCTAAAAGTTGAAAGGCATTTTCATTTAAAACTAATAATATACTCTCATTTTCTAAAATAGTACTTGTCATCATTGTAATTCCATATTTTATTTGAATAGCTGTTTGCTTAATAATTATCTCTCATAGATAGTAAGATTACAGAAGGGGTCCAACATATAACTTTGGGTTTTCTTTTTCACTCCCATAGTACCCAGACTATACCTAAAACATAACATAGTATGGGTTCAAAATACTTATTCACTGAATTACAAGTTAATAATGTCTATAGTCACTGACTCTGGTGATGTCATGTTCTTGTCTCTAAACCAGTTCCGGGCAGGGGCAAGGCAGAGATGGAGGACTGGATGCATTCAGGTTTAGGTGTGCACCACCTGCTCCATCCTTGGAAGTGACAAGATCAGTCATCTTCAACCAAAGCAGATCCACTGGGAACAGGAAAACATATCCTCACTGACTTTCCTCTAGAGGCCAATCTTGAGACAAAGATTCAAGTGCAAATAGATTATTTGGAAGGCAATCTCACAAACACTCATGGAGTGATAAAAGAACAGACTCTGTACGATTTCAATACCTCTGGACCATGAAAATTTTGCACCTTGCTTTATGTCCCTGGATATGTTCCAGTGTCTCCTAGTTTATGGTCAATGAATAGAATTTGTTTCCTAGTGTTGTGTGAAAATTGTATAAATCTTAATTATGTTTAATTGGTTCGTGGTGCTTTTCAGATCTACTATATCCTTCTACTTTTCTGTATATTCATTCTAATGATTTTTTTGAGAGTTTGATATTAAAACTCCAACTAAAAAAAAAAAAAAAATAAAAAAAAATAAAACTCCAACTAAAAATCTTAATGTATTTACTTAAACAATTGTAATATATAGTGGAACTATATGTATGTTTGTTCTGTATTTTCCAAGCCTCCTGAAATATGTTATCACACTTTCATAATTTAAAAATAAAAAAGCTGCTGCTGCTGCTGCTGCTAAGTCACTTCAGTCGTGTCCGACTCTGTGCGACCCCATAGACGGCAGCCCACCAGGCTCCCCCATCCCAGGGATTCTCCAGGCAAGAACACTGGAGTGGGTTGCCATTTCCTTCTCCAATGCATGAAAGTGAAAAGTGAAAGGGAAGTCGCTCAGTCATGTCCGACTCCTAGCGACCCCATGGACTGCGGCCCACCAGGCTCCTCCGTCCATGGGGTTTTCCAGGCAAGAGTACTGGAGTGGGCTGCCATCGCCTTCTCTGAAAAATAAAAAAGAGAAAACAGAAAAAAATAGAAAAAAGAAAAGAGCAAAGAGAAACACTGGTGGGGAAGTCATGAAGATAGACAGGAAGATAAGGTTGCCAGTAAGTTCACTAATTGAGCAAGTTGCCACAATTGGTAACTGAGGCTTAATCCTACTGGGAAACTCTGATTACCTCCATCTGAGAGAGAAGGGAAATTTATACCCCAACTTCTATCAGTCATTGACTGAGACACATTCCTGAAGAAGTTAACTCCTCAGCACCTTGTCCTATCAGACACAAAGAGAGGAGAAACTCTGGAAACCAGAGGAAGTCCCTCAGGCAGAGATGAACTTGTTGGCACTTAGGAGCTGGACCATTTTGTACTGAGTTGGTAAAATACAAGCATACATGGTCCAGGTACCAATAACGTCTACTACAGGCGACACCCTCAAAACAAACAAAGGAGTGTGATTGCCTCAGTAAGGGAAAATGGAACCTGGGCAGAAACATAAATA
The DNA here is from genome assembly GCF_014754425.2 of Oryx dammah. Lineage (NCBI taxonomy): Eukaryota > Metazoa > Chordata > Mammalia > Artiodactyla > Bovidae > Oryx > Oryx dammah. The sequence goes on along the minus strand of NW_024070211.1, from coordinate 103,354,065 downwards.
AGAAATTGTACTGCTTCTTGGTGTTTAACATCTGACTCTGTTTAAGTGTAAAGCAAATGTTAATTCCATTGGGACTCCACCCTTATGGCAGGAAAGTGAAGAGGAACTAAAAAGCCTCTTGATGAAAGTGAAAGAGGAGAATGAAAAAGTTGGCTTAAAGCTCAACATTCAGAAAACCAAGATCATAGCATCCCGTCCCATCACTTCATGGGAAATAGATGGGGGAACGGTGGAAACAGTGGAAACAGTGTCAGACTTTATTTTGGGGGGCTCCAAAATCACTGCAGATGGTGATTGCAGCCATGAAATTAAAGAAAAGTTATGACCAACCTAGATAGCATATTCAAAAGCAGAGACATTACTTTGCTGACTAAGGTCCGTCTAGTCAAGGCTATGGTTTTTCCTGTGGTCATGTATGGATGTGAGAGTTGGACTGTGAAGAAGGCTGAGCACCGAAGAATTGATGCTTCTGAACTGTGGTGTTGGAGCAGACTCTTGAGAGCCCCTTGGACTGCAAGGAGATCCAACCAGTCCATCCTAATGGAAATCAGTCCTGCGTGTTCTTTGGAAGGAATGATGCTGAAGCTGAAACTCCAGTACTTTGGCCACCTCATGCGAAGAGTTGACTCATTGGAAAAGACTCTGATGCTGGGAGGGATTGGGGGCAGGAGGAGAAGGGGACGACAGAGGATGAGATGGCTGGATGGCATCACTGACTCGATGGACGTGAGTCTGAGTGAACTCCGGGAGTTGGTGATGGACGGGGAGGCCTGGCGTGCTGCGATTCATGGGGTCGCAAAGAGTCAGACACGACTGAGCGACTGAACTGAACTGAACTGAACTTGGGAGAAAGCAAGACATAGTTATTAATGTGAATGCAGATGATCTTTGATCAAAAAATGAATGTTCTCTCCAGTAATATAAGTTGTTTTTGAGCTGTCTCTGAGAACTATCACATTTCACTGGGGGAAGGTGTATGCAAAGAAGGAAGTCAAGAAATACCTGGAGTAACAGGCAAATTTGGCCTTGGAGTATAGCAAGAAGCAGGGCAAAGGCTGATAGAGTTTTGCCAAGAGAATGCACTGGTCATAGCAAACACACTCTTCCAACAACACAAGACAAGACTCTACACGTGGACATCACTAGATGGTCAATATTGAAATCAGATTGATTATATTCTTTGCAGCCAAAGATGGAGAAGCTCTATAGAGTCAGCAAACACAAGACCTGGAGCTGACTGTGGCTCAGATCATAAATTCCTTATTGCCAAATTTGGACTTAAATTGAAGAAAGTAGGGAAAAAAACACTGGACAATTCAGATATGATCTAAATCAAATCTCTTATGATTATATAGTGAAAGTGACAAATAGATTCAAGGAATTAGATCTGATAGAGTGCCTGAAGAACTATGGATAGAAGTTCATGACTTTGTACAGGAGGCAGGGATCAAGACCATCACCAAGAAAAAGAAATGCAAAAAGGCAAAATGGTTGTCTGAGGAGCCCTTACAAATAGCTATGAAAAGAAGAAAAGTGAAAGGCAAAGAAGAAAAGGAAAGATATACCCATTTGAATGCAGAATTCCAAAGAATAAGGAAGAGAGATAAGAAAGCCTTCCTTGGTGATCAATGCAAAGAAATAGAGGAAAACAATAAATGAGAAAGACTAGAGATCTGTTCAAAAAAATTAGAGATACCAAAGGAATATTTCATGCAAAGATGGGCTTGATAAAGGACAGAAATGCTATGGACCGAACCAAAGCAAAAGATATTAAGAAGAGGTAGCAAGAATACACAGAAGAACTGTACAGAAAAGATCTTCATGACACAGATAATCACGATGGTATGATCACTGACCTAGAGATAGACATCCTGAAATGTGAAGTCAAGTGGGCCTTAGGAAGCATCACTACCAACAAAGCTAGTGGAGGTAATTGAATTCCAGTTGAGCTATTTTAAATCCTTAAAGATGATGCTGTGATGCTGCACTCAATATGCCAGCAAATTTGGAAAACTCAGCAGTGGTCACAGGACTGGAAAAGGTCCGTTTTCATTCCAATCCCTAAGAAAGGCAATGGCAAAGAATGCTCAAACTACCTCACATATCCACTCATCTCACATGATAGTAAAGTAATGCTTAAAATTCTCCAAGCCAGGCTTCAACAGCAGATGAACCATGAAATTCCAGATATTCAAGCTGGTTTTAGAAAAGGCAGAGGAACTAGAGATCAAATTGCCAACATCTGCTGGGTTATTGAAAAAGCAAAAGAGTTCCAGAAAAACATCTATTTCTGCTTTATTGACTATGCCAAAGCCTTTGACTGTGTGGATCACAATAAACTGTGGAAAATTCTGAAAGAGATGGGAATACCAGACCACCTGACCTGCCTCTTGAGAAATCTGTATGTAGGTCAGGAAGAAACAGTTAGAACTGGACATGGAACAACAGACTGGTTCCAAATAGGAAAAGGAGTACGTCAAGGCTGTATATTGTCACCCTGCTTATTTAACTTATATGTAGAGTGATTTCTCCAAAATCATGAGAAATGCTGGGCTGGATGAAGCACAAGCTAGAATCAAGATTTCTGGGAGAAATATCAATAACCTCAGAAATGCAGATGACAACACTCTTATAGCAGAAAGTGAAGAACTAAAGAGCCTCTTGATGAAAGAGGAGAATGAAAAAGTTGGCTTAAAATTCAACAATCAGAAAATTAAGATCATGGCATCTAGTCCCATCACTTTATGGCAAAGAGATGAGGAAGCAAGGGAAACAGTGACAGACTTTATTTTGGGGGGTTCCAAAATCACTGCAGATGCTGACTGGAGCCATGAAATTAAAAGGTGCTTGCTCCTTGGAAGAAAAGTTATGACCAACCTAGACAGCATATTAAAAAGTAGAGACATTACTTTGCCAACAAAATTTGTCTAGTCAAAGCTATGGTTTTTCCAGTGGTCATGTATGAATGTGAGAGTTGGACTATAAAGAATGCTCAACACCAAAGAATTGATGCTTCTGAACTGTGGTGTTGGAGAAGACTTTTGAGAGTCCCTTGGACTGCTAGCAGATCCAACCAGTCTATCCTAAAGGAAATCAGTCCTGAGTGTTCATTGGAAGGACTGATGCTGAAACTGAAACTCAAATACTTTGGCCACTTGACGCAAAGAACTGACTCATTGGAAAAGACCCTGCTGCTGGGTAAGATGAAGGCAGGAGGCAAAGGGGACGACACAGGATGAAATGATTGGATGGCATCACTGACTCAATGGACATGAGTCTGAGTAAACTCTGGTAGTTGGTGACGGATTGGGAGTCCTGGTGTGCTGCAGTCCATGGGGTCACAAAGAGTTAGACATGACTGAGCAACTGAACTGAACTGCACTCCGGGTAGGTATGATAAAGAGCAAAATTTGTATATTTTCTGTAAAGAATTATGCTTCACTGCATTCCCTATCAGTCGTGGAAGAGGCAGGTCCCAAAAAAGAATGTGAAGAGTTGGAAGTCTGCCTTTAAATTACACTAAGGTTATGGTACGTTAAGAGTCATTTTTCTGAAACTGATGGCAGTAGGCCATGGACACAGAGGAGGGCCGGCATGCCTCAGGGTACTCCTAGTAAAATGGAAATATCCTCTGTGGGCCAAGAGCTAAACTTAGAATTAGTCTTATAATGACAAAAGTAATAGCTAATTGCTTTTAGTGTTTTGTTGTTGTTGTTACACATCAGATACAGTAATGCATTCTTATATTTAATACTCTCTACATCATTTTAAGGTAAACATTATTTTTATTCCCATTTGTATTGGTTTTCTATTCCTGCAGTGAAAATTACCACAAACTCAGTTACTGAAAACTTAGAAAGTTTCTCCTCTTACAGTTCTGAGGGTCAGATTGTGTTGGGGAGAATCTGTTTTCTGGCTCATTCATGTAATTGGCAGAAATCAGTTCTTGGCAATTGTGAGATTGATATCCTGGTTTCCTCAGCTCTCAGCTAAGGCCAGTTCCCAGCTTCTAGAGATCACACATTCCATGGCTTGGCTCCTTCTTTTTCCAGATGCAAAGTCAGCTCTGTGGGTTGAGTTCTACTCAAGCTTCAACTTTCTCCTGCCTTTTCCTCTGCTACACTGTTATCGATGACTTCTTTCACTTTTAAGGGCCTATGGTGTATACTGGGCTTTCCTATTGGCTCGGATGGTAAAGAATTTGCCTGCAATGCAGGAAACCGGGGTTTGATCCTTGGGTTGGGAAGATCCCCTGGAGAAGGGAATGGCTACTCACTTCAGTATTTTTGCCTGGAGAATTCCATGGAAAGAGGAGCCCGGTGGGCTACAGTCCATATTGTTCACTAGGTCTATCCAGATAATCTAGCATAATTTCCCTATTTGAAGGTCCATAACCTTAGTTCCATCCACAGAGTTCCATTTGCTATGTAACATAACATAGTCACAGTTTACAGAGATATGGGCATGGATAGCTATGTGGGAGGGCTGGCTTTCTTCGGCTGACCACAGTCCACACTCTGGCTCCCAAAGATTCATGTCTACCCCAACATGCAAACCACTTGGTGTGGAATGTGCCATAATTATCTTTATACCCTAAGAACCTGGAATATTCTTGACACTCAAGAGATTAATAAGTGAATGATATTTTTGAATTCTTGCTTTGAGTATTGCCTTCCATGAAGCAATCTTCTTTCACCCTTCCAGTAGTGTTGGAAAGATTTACTCACTGAGTCACTGGTATTTAAGTGTGAATTGAACAGCTCGCTTCTTCTCACATTAGATGCCCAGGTACAGAGGAGCAATAAAAAAATTTTTAAATATTAAAAGAAAATTTAAAAGGGCATTAAAATGGAAGCTATCATGAAGGAAAACTATATCCTGGCTGAATTTTCCTAGGACCTCCTTGAAAGGAAAAAAAAGAAAAACTGAAGTGTTTTTAAATCAACATAGTTTCAATCTGTGGAAACTAAACTATTTGGTATAAACCTTACTCTATCTTCAGGGATATAGAAGAGGAAAATAAACTTCTTCTTTTCTTCTTTCATGACTTTTATATTTGCAGTTACCCATGGTGAAAACAAATTCTGTTGATTTTATTGCAAGAAGTCAACTGAAACTATCCTCTGTTTCCATTGTTTTTCCTCCTGTCAAGGTAATCTCACATGGGTTAGTAAAAGAGCCTCATAATTTACATGTTGACCTCAAATCTCCTTGATTCTAATTTGACCCTCTACATCATGACCCAAACTCCTTTCCTAAATTAATGATCTGATTGCCTCCTCCTCTAGTTGAAAACTGTTCAATACTTCTTCAGTTCCTTTATGCCATGCAAGGCCCTCCCAACCTCATTTTAGCCCAACTTGGAGTTCAGGCTTTAGACATCAATAGACCTAGTCTAAAATTCCAGCCCCACTACTTATCTGCTAGGTGATATGGGCCAAGTCACATAACATCTTTAATGTAACTTCCTTAAATCATCCCTTAAATGATAGATATAGTGTAGGATTTTACCAAGAATTTGGGATACATGTCAAGCTCCTAGAACCTAGAAAATGTTTGTAAATTGTAGTTGTCACAGTAACCTGTATATTCTCACTCCCTACACTGCTCACTGTGTACCCTCAAATCTAGGTGAACGGGATTGACACTCGTGGTACTCATAAAGATCCATATACTCTTGTGTGTGTGTGTGTGTGTTAGTTGCTCAGTCATGTCCAACTCTTTGCATTCCCATGGACTGTAGCCCACCAGGCTTCTCTGTTCATGGAATCCTCCAGGCAAGAATACTGAGGTGGGTAGCCATTCCCTTTTCCAGGCACCTTCCCAAGCCAGGGATTGAACATGAGTCTCCTGCATTGCAGGTGGATTCTTTATCATCTGAGCCACCAGGGAAGCCCTATACCATTATGCCTCCAAGATTTTATTCATATAACTAACTTCTTACATTTCAAAACCTTTCTACTGATATTTTAAGCCTGGCAAGATTCTCTTCATCCTGAGAGACACAGAAGTTTCTCTTCTCTCTAAGTTTTGCCACCTCTCTGAAGACATCCTGCTCTTTCTTGGTCCATAGGGCCACTCACTTCCACCTCCATCCTCCTACTGCACTTCTTTCAAACCAGTGGCATTTGCCACCCATGTCAAAACTTATCATATGAGTGAATTTCTTCTCACCAGAGGGTAAGTTTCCCACAGCCAGATCTGGTGTCTTACTCATTATGGTTTCATCACTCTCAGGTGTGATGGTGGACTCGCAGTGGGTGCTCAGCAAATATTTGTGGTACTAAATGATAGCACATCACCTAAAGACAGTGTGTTGATGCTGGTCTGTAACACTTCATCCAAAGCCAAAATAATGAATCATCATTTTTCATAGTGTTTATTATTACTATTGTTAAAAATATTATTTTGGATTCTCTTAAAGTACAATGGGCTAAACAGTCACTGATGATGACTTTCCTGGAGCTTTCTTCACAAGTGAATTCAATATTTAATTCATATTTTGTTCCCCAAACCAAATGCCCACATTAAAAATGTATGTATGTAAGTAAATATGAATAGTGGCATTCTATGAACAATTCTATGATAAAAGGAAGTTAGATGACAGAAAGATTCTGGTCAGAAAACACATTTCACAAGTAAGAGTCTAGGAGGTTATTTTAAACAACACTGAGGGGAAAAATTATTTGAAACATGAAAAATGCCTTTCTACTGTCCCTCTAATGGATGTACTTTAAAGAAAGCCAAGGGGAATTTTAAACTCCACATACATTTTATGAACATTCACATGAATATCTATGACTAATCTCAAGTGCATTTGAATAAAAATTAGAACAATTTTGATGTTCCAAGTTGAATTATTAAGTAAAAATATTCAGTTATCAGATAGTTAATTAAGTGGAACTGACTGTATTCATTAAAATATTTGTTCCAAACAAATGTATTTAACATTCAGATATTATGCAGAATAGGTGACAATTGCATATCTCCATGGAGATCAATAATGGGATTCAGATCATTGTGTAAAGAGTCTGCAAGTTTAATGCAGAGAGAATGTCATTATTATTTCTCTCTTAATGATGGTCATTATGCGCAAACACTGATTGAATTCCATTTGTTACCTGCATTTGAGCTGAGAGGAATAATTACAATTTAAGTGTCTCCATTAAAATTCATAAAAGAATATGAATGCAAAAACTGTACTTGAAACTGACAAAATATACTTTGAGGATATAAATTGTGTTTTCTGATAGGCCTTTTAAAAGTATTAAAAATAGCTTCATTTTAATAAGATGACATATAAAGATCATGTGTTATCCTCACCTTTATGTAAATTTTAATGCTGCAATACATGACTAATAATAAAAGGTAAAGAAATTAATTTTAAAAAAGTAAAATCAATTAAACAATGTGCAGTTAGCACTCATATTTTTGAGGACTGGGTCATAGTCATCCTTTTTTTAAGTGTTTTTAATTGCTGTATGATATTAAAGTCATGTTCTGTCATTACATATATTGGTGATATCTTTCTACCACCTACCACAGTTGGTAGCTAATAGATTTAAGGAATGGACAGATGTAAATTAAATGTGCTCTGTTCACTTTCACTTATTGGGCATATACTTTTTCAATCTGTTTTGCCCTGCTCTACATCTGTATGATTTCAGGTGCTAACAGTTAGCAATTTATGAGCCACACAAATGCAGTTTTCAGTTGATTAACCAGCATTTTTCCCAGAGTGAAGTGAAATGTATTAAGATGTCATATGAGTAAGTAACCTAGGTGAGTTTGCTAAGTCTGATGAGAGAAGGTTGAGTATTTGATGCCACAGAAGCCAAAAATGAAATGACCACATGGAGGTGTGACGCATTTGTGCCGCTCATCAAGTCAGAGAAGCCTCTGAAGAGAAACATGATGTTTTCTTTCTGTACCAGACATTCTTCTCTGACTCTGCTTCAGAACTTCAAAAGTACAGTGTCATGAATTTAGTGTTTCTATTATAATACTATGTGTTTTTACACTGTTAAGCAAGAATAAGGAGGTCACAGATTTTTGTGTGATGAAGTTCTTTACGCCTTATCTCATCCACTTTCATCATTTTACAGATGAGAAAACCAAGGGCAAGAGATGCTCATGATTAAGACACTTTCAAATGTTAGTGGTTACCTGAACTCAGGTCCTTTGCCATTGACCACAACATTCTTTATAAGGAGAGTTTTTGGACATTATCATCTGTCAACATGTTCATATACATTCATTCTTGTCATTTTATTTTGTCATCTACATATGGAATTTTTTAAAACCCTGTTCACTTAGAGTGTCATGTTTTGAAGCAATATGAAGAATAAGAACTTTGTGGCTATGTTTGTGATGGCTAAAATGGCTGTAGATGTAATAAAATTAGTGTGCTACAATCAGAAACCATAAACTGTAGTCCTCTAATGCGTGAATATTTTTAGACTGCCTAAGTATGTATATCCATAATTTTCTTGAGTTTCTCTGTTTCCAATCTTGCCAGTTGATCACTGGGAGGCAAAATGCAAAGATTAGAGTTACACTGGGCAGTGTCTACACTGGCAATAATAATTGACAATTTTGAGATGAGATCTAGTATGAGATACTGGTTCTCTGGAAACAGGAGAAAAGACAGGGAAAAAGTGGGGACTTAGAGCAGGGAACAGACAAGGTTCCCATGAAGCCTCTGTCCTTCCTTGCTGAGATACCTACAACCATTAAAAAAAATAGGAGAGAGGAGAGGACAGGACAAAAGGAAAAAACAAAGGAACTTGAAAATACTGGACTTTAGAAATCAATGATTTTTTGCTAAAATAGGAGATAGGACACAAATGCTTGCACAGCATCTGTCTTTATTTGTGAATACTCTTAGAGCCTAGAACCTTCTACAAACAGAGTATCCATATAGCAACTGAGCACAGACTAGTGAAAAGTATTAGAACTGAGGCTGACATAAATTAGCAATGATTATGGTACTATCATTTTAAATGGGAGGGAAAAGACCTTTGTCCTTTTTAAAGAAACGAACATACTTACCTTAAAGAAGTCGAACCATGTTTAACAGGCTAATGTGTGAATGTAACCTAAGCTTTTGATTCTATCAGTACCTACTAATAGCAGTTCAGCTCAACTGGGATTAAATCATAAGTATAAAAAAAGCATGAGGAAAATAGCTGCCAATTGAATATCTTAACTAGTTCTTCTTGATTGACCTCACACTCTGCTGTTTGAACCTCCATTCCTTAGGTATGCAAATCTCACTGGATGCCTAAGCACAGTGCTGTGTGGTGAAACTTACACCAATCATTTTTCCAGCATGTTCAAGCTAATCAGACGCTATCCTTCATCACGTCTTATTTCTCAGTCCTCTGACATGGCAAGAGAAGTTCATGGCAACCATAATTTATCCTTATAATTCTTTTGGAATTATTCAATGCATGCAACAGGAAGTGGGCAGTTTCTGGAATGAAGAATCAGTCTTAATTGGTTAAAAAGACTGAAATGGCTAAATTTAAATCAAGTCATATACTGCAGCCAGGAAGGGGACGGGGGAAAGTGTTCTTGTCTGATGTTATCTTCCCAGGTACTGAATTGAGGAGCATGAGCTCCAAACGTGAGAAATATGCCTTATGTTGATTATCACCCAGTGAAGTAAGAAACCATAAATAATCTAAAGTAAAGGG
>NW_024070211.1:103139367-103339367 GCF_014754425.2 Oryx dammah | reverse complement strand
TTGGGAAACCCAAATATGAAAGATATTATTGCTTAATTTTTAACTATTTTAAAAATAGGTTCTTTGTTAAAAGTAAAACCAATTACAATGTATGTTTGCTTTCATAACATACGTAGAAATATAATTTATAATGACAATGACATAAAGGCTGTAAAGAGAAAAAATGAAGTATATTACTTAAAGCTAAATTGTGATAAGTTAAAGATATGTATAATATACCCTAAAACTATAAAGAAGAAGAAAGAGTGATAGCATATAAGTCAACAAAGAAGATACATTGGAATTTCTTTTTTAAAAAAACCTTTCATCTAATAGAAGGAAGAAAATGAGGTGAAAAAGGTAATAAAGCATTCAAGATTTCAGTGCCAGCCAGAGCCACATGAGGCTGACTCTTTCTGGAACAATTTCAGTTCAGTTCAGTTCAGTCAATCAGTCGTGTCCGATTCTTTGTGACCCCATGGACTGCAGCACACCAGGCTTCCCTGTCTATCACCAACTCCTGGAGTTTACTCAAACTCATGTACATTGAATCAGTGATGTTGTCCAACCATCTCAACCTCTGTTGTCCCCTCCTCCTCCTGCCTTCAATCTGTCCCAGCATCAGGGTCTTTTCCAATGAGTCAGCTCTTCACATCAGGTGGCCAAAGTTTCTGCTTCAGCATCGGTCCTTCCAGTGAATATTCAGGACTGATTTCCTTTAGGATGGACTGGTTGGATCTCCTTGCAGTCCAAGAGTCTTCTCCAACACCACAGTCCAAAGGCATCAATTCTTCGGTGCTCAGCTTTCTTTATAGTCCAACTCTCACATCCATACATGACTACTGGAAAAAACATAGCCTTGACTAGACGGACCTTTGTTGGCCAAGTCACATCTCTGCTTTTTAATATGCTGTCTAGGTTGGTCATAGCTTTTCTCCCAAGGAGTAAGAGACTTTTAATTTCATGCCTGCAGTCACTATCTATAGTGATTTTGGAGTCTGAAAAAATAAAGTTTGCCTCTGTTTCCACTGTTTCTCCATCTATTTGCCATGAAGTGATGGGACCGTATGCCATGATCTTTGTTTTCTGAATGTTGAGTTTTAATTCAACTTTTTCACTCTCCTCTTTCTCTTTCATCAAGAGGCTCTTTAGTTCTTCTTCACTTTCTGCCATAAGGGTGGTGTCATCTGCATATTTGAGGTTATTGATATTTCTCCCGGCAATCTTGATTCCAGCTTGTGTTTCATCTAGCCCAGTGTTTCTCATGATGTACTCTGCATATAAGTTAAACAAGCATGGTGACAATATATAGCCTTGACGTACTCCTTTTCCTATTTGGAACCAGTCTGTTCCATGTCCAGTTCTAACTGTTGCTTCCTGACCTACATACAGATTTCTCAAGAGGCAGGTCAGGTGGTCTGGCATTCCCATCTCTTTCAGAATTTTCCACAGTTTATTGTGATCCACACAGTCAAAGGCTTTGGCATAGTCAATAAAGCAGAAATAGATGTTCTTCTGGAACTCTCTTGCTTTTTCCATGAGCCAGTGGATGTTGGCAATTTGATCTCTGGTTCTTCTGCCTTTTCTATAACCAGCTTGAACATCTGAAAGTTCACGGTTCACGTATTGCTGAAGCCTGGCTTGGAGAATTTTAAGCATTACTTTACTAGCGTGTGAGATGAGTGCAATTGTGCAGTAGTTTTAGAGTTCTTTGGTATTGCCTTTCTTTGGGATTGGAATGAAAACTGACGTTTTCTATTCCTGTGGCCATTGCTGAGTTTTCCAAATTTGCTGGCATATTGAGTGCAGCATTTTCTTAGCATCATCTTTTAGGATTTGAAATAGCTCTATTGGAATTCCATCACCTCCACTAGCTCTGATGCTTCCTAAGGCCCACTTGACTTCACATTCCAGGATGTCTGGCTCTAGGTGAGTGATCCCACCATCCTGATTATCTGGGTCATGAAGATCATTTTTGTACAGTTCTGTGTATTCTTGGTGCCTCTTCTTAATATCTTCTGCTTCTGTTAGGTCCATACCATTTCTGTCTTTTATTGAGCCCATCTTTGCATGAAATCTTCCCTTGGTATCTCTAATTTTCTTGAAGATATCTTTAGTCTTTCCCATTCTATTGTTTTCCTCTATTTCTTTGCACTGATGACTAAGGAAAGCTTTCTCATCTCTCCTTGCTATTCTTTGGAACTCTACATTCAAATGGGTATATCTTTCCTTTTAGAAATCTTTTTTTTTCCATATCTTACAACATTGTAATTCTTGATCCAACTTTGAATCTATTGTGAGTTAACAGCCAATGATCACATAACCAGAGCCGTGTCTCAAAGTAAAAAGTTTGAATTAGTACACATTCATAGTTCTTCTCAAGCTGAAACATACTTTATGAGAAACTGTTCACATACCCATCTGTGGATAACAAGCCAACTGAAAGATAGAGTCGCCAGGGTGGAATCTAATGGAGGGAAGTAGGGAGCAAGGGTGTCTGGTCAAGAACACTTGTCTGATCCACCATTATGTGCTAGTTACTGAATTCCTCCTCAGGGGTACAGAGGAACTCACTTCAGCCTGAGCTGGCCCATAGATTCATTATCAGCTATAGATAATAATTTAAGATCTTATACTTGATTGGAAAGTCAGGATTCTAGTTAATGAGATGACTTTTTCATAGACCTAAGATGATAGATACAGGTTACATTCAGAAATAAATCAGGAAGGAATCAGAATATAAATCATCAAGTACACTCACCAATGTCCAAGGTAAAGAAACTAAGAAATAGTACTAATCAGGTCACCTGATTTCTTTCTCCCACTTCCTCAACAACCTCATTAATCCTCTCTAAATTTGCCTTTTTGTGAGAATACAGTGAGTCAGTGTGCCTGGCTAAGAACAGGTCATTTATTTGACAGTGCTAGCCAATAGATTCAAATGGCTGAATTTCTGCCAAAGGGCATTGTACCCCCTCAGTAGCAACTACATCAAATTGCCCTGTCCTCCGGGACTCTTCTCAGTACCTGGCAGATAGTTGACAAATGAAAACCAGAACAATACAATGTAGTTAATATGAGGACTCACCCCTGATCATTGGCATTATTAGCAATATGCAGTATCCCCTTAGATAACCCACTTTTCCTTTTATAGCTCCTTGAAGCAATGGAGTAATGAGAGAACAAAGTTTGATTCATTTAACTGTCCTCCCATGGATGACTTTCATGTAAATCATAGATGATCACTATTTGAGAGTGTTGGGGGTTCAAAAACAAGTGTGTAATATTTGAGGTAAGGAGGGAGCAATATTGAAGAAGGAAGACAGATCAACAATTACATTTGCTGAAAGGAACATCATAATTGTCCACAGAGTAGTCACACTCTCCTTCCTTTTCCCAAACAGAATCTTGGTTTCGTTTGGGTACCCATGGTCTATTTTGGTCATGTTAAAGGAAAGGTGGATTCATCCCCAATCACAGGGCAAGACTGGTATAGTTTAAGTCAATCATGGGGTCCTATTCTCCTTGCCAAGTATTAGACAGGAGCATATGACACAACTGTGACCAGAAACTTCAGGGGAAGTCTATTTGGGAGGTGAGAGGACCAATACTATTCACTCTTATGAAAGACACAGGAAGTAATGTCCATCTTATTCAACTACACTGATCATGAACTTCCCACGTGTAGAGAGTAGAACCAAGAAACTCACAAAGAAGTGGAACCAGGGTCTTCATCTATCATTCCTTAAGACTATCCTCCCTATGGGCCTCTTGTCATATGTTATATAAAAAGTCCTTAGTTCCTAGGCCAGTTAAATAGGATTTTTCTGATTCCTGAAGCAGAAATTATTCTGATAGAATTTTTCAGCTTACATATTTCACAAAGAAATAAAACAAACCCAGGAAGTAAAGTGATTTAACCAAGGCCATACAGCCAGTTAACAGCAAAGATCAGGCCAGACTAACCACCTTTGTGTTCTGAGCACACTTCAATCCAAAGTTACTATAGGAATATCAAATTTAGAAACACTCACATATTCATTATTAATGTGATTAATCCATGATAATCATTTTACCTAAAGAAATTAACATCACCCCTATCTTTGAGTCACTTGTTTTAACCTGATTTTCTAAGAGTTTTTGCAATTCTTAGTGTTAATAATAGGCACCTCCAGGGTGATAATCAAAATATTCAACAACTGAGATGATGAGAAATCCATCCAGTCAGAATGGATACTGGCTATACCCTAGGGCAAGGTTCCAGAGGCTCTTGTGTGCCAGGCCTTATTCATTCACTTACCAAAATATGCAGATGTCCTGCATTCTCAGAGAAAGGTATGGGGGCCAGGGAGCTAAACAGAGGAGGAAACTAGTTCAGCATTTAAAAAACAGTTTGGCTGGACCATTGCACCTGGCTAGCTATTAATGCTGTGTTTCACAAAATAAGTACCTAACAATCTCAGGTGTGTTTGTTTCATCCCTTCCTCCATACAGACTATAAATTCTTTGAGAAGAAAAATAATAATGACATTTTATTCTGTTTTACCAATAATACTTAGTACCTGGGGGTTCAATAATTAACAAATAATATTTTCCCCGATGCTAAAATACACATGGGACTAAAACACTACCTAGTCTCATTCATTCATCCTATATTTGTATTTGCTGTTGTTCAGTCACTCAGTCGTGTCTGACTCTTTGCCACCCCATAGACTGCAGCACACCAGGCTTCCCTGTCCTTTACTATCTCCCAGAGCTTGCTCAAACTCATGTCTATTGAGTCAGTGATGCCATCCAAACATCTCATCCTCTGTCCTCCCCTTCTCCTGTTTTAAATCTTTTCTAGCATCAGAGTCTTTTCCAATGAGTTGGCTCTTCCTCTTCACATCAGGTGGCCAAAGTATTGGAGCTTCAATTTCAGCATCAGTGCTTACAATGAATATTCAGGACTTATTTCTTTCAGGATTGACTGATTTGATCTTCTTGCAGTCCAAGGGACTCTCAAGAGTCTTCTCCAACACCACAGTTCAAAAGCATCAATTCTTTGGTGCTCAGCTTTCCTTATGGTCCAACTCTCACATCCATACATGGACTACTAGAAAAACCATAGCTTTGACTAAGACAGACCTTTGTTGGCAAAGTAATGTCTCTGCTTTTTAATATGCTGTCTAGGTTGGTTATTTCTTTTCTTCCAAGGAGCAAGTGTCTTTTAATTTCATGGCTGCAGTCACCATCTGCAGTGATTTTGGAGCCCAAGAAAATAAAGTCTGACACTGTTTCTTTGTTTCCCCCTCTATTTGCCATGAAGTGATGGGACCAGATGCCATGATCTTAGTTTTTTTAATGTTGAGTTTTAAGCCAGCTTTTTCACTCTTCTCTTTCACTTTCATCAAGAGGCTGTTTAGTTCCTCTTGGCTTTCTGCCGTAAGGGTGGTGTCATTTGCATATCTGAGGTTATTGATATTTCTGCCAGCAATCTTGATTCCAGCTTGTGCTTCATTCAGCCTGGCATTTCACATGATGTACTCTGCATATAAGTTAAATAAGCAGGGTGACAATATAGAGTCTTGACTTACTCCTTTCTCAATTTGGAACCGGTCTGTTGTTCCATGTTCGGTTCTAACTGCTGCTTCTTGACCTGCATACAGGTTTCTCAGGAGGCAGGTAAGGTGGTTTGGTATTCCCATCTGTTTAAGAATTTTCCACAATTTGTTGTGATCCACACAGTCAAAAGCTTTAGCATAGTCAATGTAGACTTTTTCCGGAATTTTCTTGCTTTAATGATCCAGTGGATGTTGACAATTTGATCTCTGGTTCCTCTCCCTTTTCTAAATCCAGCTTGAACATCTTAAATTTCTTAGTTCACATACCGTTGAAGCCTAGCTTGGAGAATTTTGAGCATTACCTTGCTAGCGTGTGAATTGAGTGCAATTGTGCATAGTTTGAGCATTCTTTGGGATTGCTTTTCTTTGGGATTGGAATGAAAACTGACCTTTTCCAGTCCTGTGGCCACTGCTGAGTTTTCCAAATTTCCAAATATGCACTCAAGTGCATATTGAGTACAGCACTTTCACAGCATTATCTCTTAGGATTTGAAATAGCTCAACTGGGATTCCATCACTTCCACTAGCTTTGTTCCTGGTGATGCTTCCTAAGGCCCACTTGACTTTGTACTCCAGGATGTCTGGCTCTAAGTGAGTGATCACACCATCATGCTTATCTGGGTCATTAAGATATCTTTTGTATAGTTCTGTGTATTCTTGCCACCTCCTTTTAATATCTTCTGCTTCTGTTAGGCCCATACCATGTCTGTCCTTTATTGTGCCCATCTTTGCATGAAATGTTCCCTTGGTATCTCTAATTTCCTTGAAGAGATCTCTAGTCTTTCATTAAGTGCTACTAAATCCAGCCATAGACCAGTGCTAAAAATAAGGAGATAAGACTGATTCAGCATCATGAAAGTCATAAGGTCTATTTCAAAAGTGCTCAGATCATCTTCACCTTAATTCCTGAAAAAAGCAATTGGTATGCATGACAGTATAGGCCTAGGAACATAGGGGAGGGCCTTGAGAAAATATAAAGTTTGAGGAAATTTTCAGATTTCTATATAGTTGTGATTCCTCTCTTTTAAGAATTACTAAACTTTTTCCAACAGGGAACTCTTCATTCTTATCGCTAGCTCTTCATCCTTTTTTCTTTCTATAGAATTTGACACTGGTGACCACCACCTACTTGATATTGTTTCCTCCTTCTTCTCTAACACTTCACTGATCTTTTAAGTGGCTTCTCTTTTCTTCCTGAGACCTAAAAATGCTTCTTTCCTAAGATTTTAATTACATGCCTTTATTTGTACATTCTTTTCTTTGATGACCCACCCAATTCCAGCCTCAGTCATTAGATTTTGCAATTGGCTTCCACATCTGTTCCCATCCTAAGCATTTAGTCTTTCCCTTAGTTCCAAATCCTCACTGCTATCTTCCTCCCTGACTAGTTTATACATCCATTCACTACCTTCAAGCTAATTCTCTGCCTGACTAAACCGCTTCTGGTTATGGCACTGCCGCCTTTCAGTCATCGTGTTTTGTGGCCTTGAACCATTTTTGATTCCCCCTTATTCCTTCACCAGCATAGTGATATAGAACATACCTGTGGTCAGGAGTCAGGTCCACCTGGATCCAACCCTAGTAAGCACTACCTATTAGTCAGGTGAACTTGGGTATATTAAATAACCCCAGAGTCTTAACTGTGTCCATTATGAAGTAGAGGCAATATGTCCCAGCTTGGGAGCCCAATGAGGAAGTGTATATAAAAGACCTGATGCCCCTTAAACTCATCCAGGAAATCCACTGCACAGTCTAATAATACTTCTTCATCCTTCAAATCTACACGAACCTATTGTTTTAAAATTTTCTCAATGGAGATATTTCACTTCTCTGAGGCTTAAAGAATTATGTTTGTGCTTAACTGGCAGCATTAATCCTCTTTTGAAATTGTCAGTGCTTACCTCGCAAGCTTGATTTTTGGATTTTCCAGACATTCTCTGTCTAGTATGGTAGCTATTCAAACTTCCATGCATGGGAGTGAAGAGGGTGCTGCTAGCAGGTGACGGGTGTTATCCTTGGCCAGGGCTCTCCCCTGGTTCACCTGGCCACACCCATGCACTGAGGCTGCTGGGAGCCAACCTGACACCTCCGGAAGCCTTGGCGCAGCTGCATAGGCAGCAGCTGTGCGTGATCCCTGGCAACCAGGCCTTTTCTGGCTGGAGCTGCTGGGTGCACGCGCCTGGGTGTCAGTGAAGCG
Organism: Oryx dammah; assembly: GCF_014754425.2. Classification (NCBI taxonomy): domain Eukaryota; kingdom Metazoa; phylum Chordata; class Mammalia; order Artiodactyla; family Bovidae; genus Oryx; species Oryx dammah. The sequence goes on along the minus strand of NW_024070211.1, from coordinate 103,331,588 downwards.
TTGAGGGGCACCGGAGACCTGGCTCTTCCATTTGCCAGCTAGCTGCATGCCCCTGAGCAGTCAATTTTTCTTACTTCTATGAAAACTTCTGTAAAATGCCCTCTGTAAAATGGGGATGATGCTAGTACAGTAAGCCACCTACATAGGAACAGTTAAGTTGTGAACTTTCAAAAATGCAAACATGCTTTCACATGTCCAGTCAGGTAAATGTTTCACTTGTCTGGTATACATTGTCACATGCATGCATCCTATACAAGCGGTTGTGCTTTTGTGTACTTTACTGTGTAATAACATATAAAGTACAGTAGTATAGTATCTTTACTTCAAGCCCCAGATATCCAGAAACAAGCAGAAAAAGCAGCAGTGATGTAGCTGGTACAGTATTAGTGAGACATCACTGGATTGTTTATTCAAGAGGGTGGATAGAACTGAATCCAGCAAGGAACCTGTGCCACCAACATCAGGCATGAGTGAAATTGAAGCTCACCCTCTCTTATTGCTGATGACCCTTCAGCTCTACCATCTCCCCCCTCGTCTCCCTCCTGCAATCAGTGACTCTCCTTGCCTATTCACTTGATGCCAGCCCCTGTATGCCCGCTGTCGTACTGCACTAGTGTACTTGTCAAGGTGTGTGTGCGTGTGTGCATGCTAAGTCGCTTCATTCGTGTCCAACTCTTTGCAACCCTATGGACTATAACCGGCCAGGCTCCTCTGTCCTTGGGATTCTCCAAGGATACGGGAATGGGCTGCCATGCCCTCCTCCAGGGGACCTTCCCAACCCAGGGATCGAACCTGCATCTCTATGTCTCCTGCATTGGCAGGCAGGTTCTTTACCACTAACACCACCTGGGAAGCCCATTTCTCAAAGTACTGTATTGTAAGAGTAAAACTGTTTTCTTTTTTTGTTAGTTTTTTAATATATTATTGGAGTGAAAAGTGTTATAAACCTATTAGAGTATAGTAATATATAATCGATTGTGTTAGTTAGGTACCTAGCTAACTTTGTCAGAACAGAACTTGTTCATTCATAGGGAACTTGCTATGCCCACCTTCACAGGACTACTGTGAAGGTTTCATAAGATGATACAAGTGAAGGGCATAGGACAGTGAAAGTAGCCTCCAAATGTTACTTCGTATTTCTCTGATCATCACACAGATGTGCTACAGGGAGACACGGAGCCCAGGCTCTCCGCCTCCACAGGTCAGGTCAGTTTGCAGTGGCCCTGGGAGTCAGTCTCCTGCCTCATATGAGGCCACAATCAGCGTGAGCTGCAGCTTCCACCCAGAGGGCCTGGGACCCTCAGCATGCACTTCACCAAACTTCAGGAAGCCCAGCGGTGGGCAGTCCTGGTCTGAGGTGCCATGGGAGAATAGAATGGTCAGTGCCCTGGAGCAAGGATTCATTTGGCCAGGGACTGTGGCAGTGCTGGAAGAGAACAGGAGTAGCCCTAACAACCGCCCCACCCCAGCCTGGGTGGGGTAAGTAGTGAGAAAAACTGGGCCCACCCTACCCACTACTGGGGTTCTGAGAAGGCTCCAAGGAGGGAGAGAGTAAAGAAAAGGAATAGAAGCCAAAGAGCTGGAGCCTGGAGAACCAGACAAATATGGAGGGGTAGAGCCTGCAGGCCCTCAGGACCTGGATGAGAAGACAGACTCTGCCAAAAACAAGGGGAAGGTATTCAGTGCAAGAGGGACAGGCTCAGCTTTGAGCTACTTAAGACTGGTGGAGACCTGCATTTGCATGGGTGGTATAGGTAGGGCTGGCGAGAAGGAGGCTGTTTCTAGAAATGCTTAGGAGATGCAATTGGCTGGATTTCATGAAGGTTTAAATGGAAGAGTTAGTGGTTGAGATAGAAAGCTGGAAGGGCCAGATACTATGGCTCTCCCAGGGGGAGGTCCTGTTTGTAACAGCCCGGAGGGGGGGTCAAGTTCTTAAACATGGGCGAGGGAAGGTGGATCTAAGCTGGAGCTAGGACTCTTTGAGTCATTTGTTCACTAGATGTGTATTCAGCACCTGTACTAAGCATTCCTTTTAAGCTTAGAGATTTCGCTTGAATAAAACTTCAAATCTCTAAAGAATAAAAGAATATATATTTTTAATTTGAATGTATGGCTATTCCAGTTTAAATGTAAATTAAATGTAATTAGAAACTACCATTTTCTGTTACTTCAGCCATATTTCAGGTGCTTTAAAAGTCCATGTAGCTGATGGTTACCACAATGCTTTATAAAACGATGTTATAGAACATTTCCATCATCTAAAATTTTTAATGTGGAAAGTATAAAATATGTTCATTTATTAAATTTATTTGTATATAATTGGCAGATAATTGCTTTACAATACTGTAATGGTTTCTGCCATTCATCAACAAGAATCAGCCATAGGCATTCATATGTCTCCTCCTTCATGAATGTCCCTCCTACCTCCCACCCCATCCCACCCCTCTAGGTTTTTAAAACTCCTTCTTTGATAGCAGAAGATATATCTCTGTGTTTTTCATTTTTATATTCTCTGTGGTTCTTTGTGTGTGTGTTTGTACGCATTCAGTCATGTCCAACTCTTTGAGACTCCCTGGACTATAGCCCACCAGGCTCCTCTGTGCATGGAATTCTCCAGGCAAGAATACTGGAGTGGGTTGCCATTTCCTACTTCAGGGGATCTCCCCGACCCAGCAATCAAACTCACATCTCCTGCACTGGCAGGCAGATTCTTTACTACTGAGCTACCTGGGAAGTCCAGGCTTCTTTGTACTTGGCAATTAAATATGCACATTGTAAAATGTTTGCAAATTTGTAAAAATGAATATATGCATGATATCCAATACATGCTTTCAAAAACCTCCATTATTATGTACTACTACTGATTACCATTTACTTTGTGTTTACCTTCTGCTGAGGTAGGTAGATCACAATCACGGCCTGGCCTCCTCAGTCTCCTGCCCACACCACCTCCTCACAGGTACATCCCACCTAACCAGACTGTTTGTAAGACATTTAAAAGAAAACACGAGGAAAGAAGATAAATACAACATAGGTATTCAAGAGTAAGTGGAGGATTTTTGGAGCGCAGCCATTTAGAGGTTGCTGAAGTATGTGAGGGTTGTAAATTTAAAAAGAAAAATGGGGATTTTAACAAGTATTACAAAGGCCTATGTGCCACCTTCCCCATGTGAAAGAAATAGGAAGCAAAGACTTGAGATATTAGAATTATCATTATTGCATGGACTTTGCTTTTTTTAACTACATTAATACTATTCTAGGTCTGAAAGCATATGGATCATCATTCTATAAGCATTCTAATTAGATAACATCTATTTCACGTATTATTTAGCTTATAGTCTCCTCATTTTTATAAGTCTAGATTTATATGGAGGTAAAAATGCATGACTGTGCATTTTCATGCCATGATTAACCATAGACAAACCAAAGTACCAACCTAAAGTTTTATAAATGTCCGTAATGACACTGGTTAATATCAGCATTCAGAATTTCCAGAAAAGGAATGGACTTCTCTCACAACAGGCCAACACAGGTGCATTCTCTAAGAGGGGCATGAGGAATAGAGCCCCTTGACTCCTTCTGACATTAATGGGCGTCCCACAGCCAGATCTTGGTGCCCTGCCTTGAGAATTTACCCAACTGTAAAATTACACTCTACATAGTTTCATGAGGGAAGATGACGCATGTCACTCCTGGAAACTATCACATGTTCCCTATAAATTATGTCACTAAAGAGCTTTTACCATGGGTAGTCAGTCTGGGCCTGACAATTTTTTTACTTTTGCTTCAACCTCCTAACAACAGAAAGGAGAGGTATTTTCACTGCTGCAAAATCTAAGATATAAAGGTCAAGCAAACACTGAATTACTATTGCTTTAAGAGGTTTTTTTTTTTTTTTGGCAGTAAGAGAACTGGCATATAATTTGACTGAATGCAAAATCAATCATAGCAAGCACTTTGACAGTTTTTAACCAAACGGATTACTAGGCTCAGTACATTAAATGCTCTACATGGCAACCCAAATGTTTTACATGGTCAATTCCTCTTTATCTGGATTTTTCACTGGGATTTTTTGTTTTTGTTTTCTATTGAAATATAGTTGATTTATAATGTTGCATTAATTTCTGGTATACAGCAAAGTGATTCAGTTTTATATGTGTGTGTGTGTATTCTTTTTTTGGATTCTTTTCCATTATAGGTTATTACAAGGTATTGAATATAGTACCCTGTTCTGTATAGTAGGACATTACTGTTTACTATTTTCTTATAGTAGTTTGCATCTGCTAATACCAAACTCGTAATTTATCCCTACCTCCTCTTTCCCTTTGGTAACAATAAGTTTGTTTTCTATGTCTGTGAGTCTGTTTTTGTTTTGTCAATAAGTTCATCTGTATTATTTTTTTAGATTCCACATATAAGTGATATCATATGATATATGCCTTTGTCTGTCTGACATACTTCACTTAGTAGGATAATCTCTAAGTCCATCCATGTTGCTTCAAGTGGCATTATTTCATTCTTTTTATGATTGAGTAATATTCCATTGTGTATATATACCACATCTTCTTTATCCATTCATCTGTCTAGGATGTTTACATTGCTTCCATATCTTGACTATTGTAAATAGTGCTGCAATGACCGTTGAGGTGTATGTATCTTTCAGAATTATGGTTTCTGGATATATACACAAGAGTGGAATTGCAGGATCATATGGTAGCTCTAATTTTAGTTTTTTAAGGAACCTCCATATTATTCTCCAGAGTGGCTGTACCAGTTTACTTTCCTATCAATAGTATAGGAGGGTTCCTTTTTCTCTACACTCCCTCCAGCATTTTTTATGTGCAGACTTTTTAATGATGGTCATTCTGACTGGTGTGAGGTGATACTTCACTGTAGTTTTGATTTGCATTTCTCTAGTAAATAGCAAGTCTGAATTGGGTAATAAGGAGTTCATGATCTGAGCCACAGTCAGCTCCCAGTCTTGTTTTTGTTGACTGTATACAGCTTCTCCATCTTTGGCTGCAAAGAATATAATCAATCTGATTTCAGTGTTGACCATCTGGTGATGTCCATGTGTAGAATATTCTCTTGTGTTGTTGGAAGAGGGTGTTTGCTATGACCAGTGCGTTTTCTTGGGAAAACTCTATTAGTCTTTGCCCTGCTTCATTCCACATTCTAAGGCCAAATTTGCCTGTTACTCCAGGTGTTTCTTGACTTCCTACTTTTGCATTCCAGTGCCCTATAATGAAAAGGACATCTTTTTCGGGTGTTAGTTCTAAAAGGTCTTATAGGTCTTCACAGAACCGTTCAACTTGAGCTTCTTCAGCGTTACTGGTTGGGGCATAGACTTGGATAACTGTGATATTGAATGGTTTGCTTTGGAGACGAACAGAGATTATTCTGTCGTTTTTGAGATTGCATCCAAGTACTGCATTTAGGACTCTTTTGTTGACCATGATGGCTACTCCATTTCTTCTGAGGGATTTTTGCCCACAGTAGTAGATATAATAGCCATCTGAGTGAAATTCACCCATTCCAGTCCATTCCAGTTGGCTGATTCCTAGAATGTCGATGTTCACCCTTGCCATCTCTTGTTTGACCACTTCCAATTTGCTTTGATTCATGGACCTGACATTCCAGGTTCCTATGCAATATTGCTCTTTACAGCATTGGATCTTACTTCTATCACCAGTCACATGCATAACTGGGTATTGTTTTTGCTTTGGCTCCATCCCTTCATTCTTTCTGGAGTTATTTCTCCACTGATCTCCAGTAGCATATTGGGCAACTAATGACCTGGGGAGTTCCTCTTTTGGTATCCTATCATTTTGCCTTTTCATACTGTTCATGGTGTTCTCAAGGCAAGAATACTGAAGTGGCTTGCCATTCCCTTCTCCAGTGGACCACGTTCTGTCAGACGTTCTGAATTATTACCAACTTCAGACTTAAATTGAAGAAAGTAGGGAAAACCGCTAGACCATTCAGGTATGACCTCAATCAAATCCCTTATGATTATACAGTGAAAGTGAGAAATAGACTTAAGGGCCTAGATCTGATAGATAGAGTGCCTGATGAACTATGGAATGAGGTTCATGACACTGTACAGGAGATAGGGATCAAGACCATCCCCATGGAAAAGAAATGCAAAAAAGCAAAATGGCTGTCTGGGAAGGCCTTACAAATAGCTGTGAAAAGAAGAGAGGCAAAAAGTAAAGGAGAAAAGGAAAGATATAAGCATCTGAATACAGAGTTCCAAAGAATAGCAAGAAGAGATAAGAAAGCCTTCTTCAGCGATTAATGCAAAGAAATAGAGGAAAACAACAGAATGGGAAAGACTAGAGATCTCTTCAAGAAAATTAGAGATACCAAGGGAACATTTCATGCAAAGATGGGCTCGATCAAGGACAGAAATGGAACAGAAGCAGAAAATATTAAGAAGAGATGGCAAGAATACACAGAAGAACTGTACAAAAAAGATCTTCACAACCCAGATAATCATGATGATGTGATCACTAATCAGGTGGGCCTTAGAAAGCATCACTATGAACAAAGCTAGTGGAGGAGATGGAATTCCAGTTGAGCTATTTCAAATCCTGAAAGATGATGCTGTGAAAGTGCTGCACTCAATATGCCAGCAAATTTGGAAAACTTATCAGTGGCCACAGGACTGGAAAAGCTCAGTTTTCATTCCAATCCCAAAGAAAGGCAATGACAAAGAATGCTCAAACTACCGCACAATTGCACTCATCTCACATGCTAGTAAAGTAATGCTCAAAATTCTCCAAGCCAGGCTTCAGCAATACGTGAACTTCCTGATGTTCCAGCTGGTTTTAGAAAAGACAGAGGAACCAGAGATCAAATTGCCAACATCTGCTGGATCATCAAAAAAGCAAGAGAGTTCCAGAAAAACATCTATTTCTGCTTTATTGACTATGCCAAAGCCTTTGACTGTGTGGATCACAATAAACTGTGGAAAATTCTGAAAGAGATGGGAATACCAGACCACCTAACCTGCCTCTTGAGAAATCTGTATGCAGGTCAGGAAGCAACAGTTAGAACTGGACATGGAACAACAGACTGGTTCCAAATAGGAAAAGGAGTACATCAAGGCTTTATATTGTCACCCTGCTTATTTAACTTCTATGCAGAGTACATCATGAGAAATGCTGGGATGGAAGAAACACAAGCTGGAATCAAGATTGCCGGGAGAAATATCCATAACCTCAGATATGCAGATGACACCACCCTTATGGCAGAAAGTGAAGAGGAGCTAAAAAGCCTCTTAATGAAAGTGAAAGAGGAGCGTGAAAAAGTTGGCTTAAAGCTCAACATTCAGAAAATGAAGATCACGGCATCCGGTCCCACCACTTCATGGGAAATAGATGGGGAAACAGTGGAAACAGTGTCAGACTTTATTTTTGGGGGCTCCAAAAATCACTGCAGATAGTGACTGCAGCCATGAAATTAAAAGACGCTTACTCCTTGGAAGAAAAGTTATGACCAACCTAGATAGCATATTCAAAAGCAGAGACATTACTTTGCCAACAAATGTCCGTCTAGTCAAGGCTATGATTTTTCCTGTGGTCATGTATGGATGTGAGAGTTGGATTGTGAAGAAGGCTGAGCACTGAAGAATTGATGCTTTTGAACTGTGGTGTTGGAGAAGACTCTTGAGAGTCCCTTGGGCTGCAAGGAGATCCAACCAGTCCATCCTAATGGAAATCAGTCCTGGGTGTTCTTTGGAAGGCATGATGCTAAAGCTGAAATTCCAATACTTTGGCCACCTCATGCGAAGAGTTGACTCACTGGAAAAGACTCTGATGCTGGGAGGGATTGGGGGCAGGAGGAAAAGGGGACGACCAAGGATGAGATGGCTGGATGGCATCACGGACTCGATAGACATGAGTCTGAGTGAACTCCGGGAGATGGTGATGAACAGGGAGGCCTGGTGTGCTGCAATTCATGGGGTCACAAAGAGTCGGACACGACTGGGTGACTGAACTGACTGAGTAAATAGCAATGCTGAGTATCTTTTCATATGCCTATTAGCCATCTAAATGGTATTCTTTGGAAAAATGTCTGTATAGGTCTTCTGTCCATTTTTTTGATTGAGTTGTATGTTTTTTTATTATTGAGTTGTATGAACTGTTTGGGTATTTTAGAGATTAAGCCCTTGTCAGTCGCATCATTTGCAAACATTTTCTCCCAGTTCAAAGGCTGTCTTTTGAACAGTGCTAAAGCTTGTAAATTTGATTAAATTCCATTGTTTATTTTTGCTTTTATTTCTATTGTCTTGGGAAACTTACCTAAGAAAACACTGGTATGATTTATGTCAGAGAATGGTTTGCCTAAAATCACTTCTAAAAGTTTTATGGTGCTATGCCTTACATTTAAGTCTTTAAGCCATTTTGGGTTTATTTTCATGTATGGTATAAGGGTGTGTTCTCACTTCATTATGGCTGGCCAGTTTTTACAACACCACTTGCTGAAGAGACTCTCTTTTTCCCATTGTATATTCTTGTCCCCTTTGTCTAAGATGAACTGCTCCCAGATATATGTGTGTATTTATTGGCCCTCTACTCTGTTCGGTTGATCCATATGTCTGTGTTTTTTTGCCAATATCACACTGTTTTGATTTCTATAACTTTGTAGTATTATCTAATGTCTGCAAGAATTATGCCTCCTGCTTTGTTCTTTTTCCACAAGATTGCTTTGGAATTCTGAGTCTTTTATGATTTTGTGTAAATTTTAAGATTATTTGTTGTTCATCAAAGATACTGGCCTATAATTTTCTTTTTTGGTAGTGTCTTTGTCTGGTTTTGGTATCAGAGTGATAGTAGCTTCATACAATGTCTTTTGGAAGAGTCTGAGAGAATTGGTACAAGTCCTTCCTAGTGTGTTTGGTAGAATTCCCCAGTGAAGCCATTCAGTCCTGGATATTTGTTTATAGGGAATTTTTAAAACTACAGATTCTATTTCACCTCTAGTGATCATCTGTTCAAGTTATCTATGTCTTCTTGATTCATTTTGGTGGGCTATATGCTTCTAGAAACTTGTCCATTTCTTCTAGGTTGATTTATTTTTCTAATGTTCATTTTTGCAGATACCAAAAAAAAAAGAATATTGTATTAATTGCTCCACAGATCTCCTTTAAGAATTTAACAAGATAATATATAAAAAATACTTAACAAGATTTTACATATAAGAAATATAGTAAGTATTCATTAAGTTTTAAATTAGCATACTTTTAATATATAGAGAGAAAATCTATCAGTCAAACCCATCTTCTCATTTCTTTTCTAATCCCAACTACCTTTCTTCAACTTCACTTCAGTACTCAATAAATGTTTGTAAGCTTTCTGTTATTTTGTTTATTCTTTCCTTTGTTCTTTTGGTTGTATTTTCATTATTATTTTTGACACACATAGGAAGACATTTCAGAAGAAAATATTGAACATAAAAGTAACTCAGATTTGACATCTTATCAGCTTTTCAAAAAAGTGTAAATTTCACTTAACTATTGTGATATTGCCAAGCCCACAATAAACGGAGTTAAAGTAGGAACTGGAGAAAGGCAAGAAAACTGTCCTTTCAGGAAATGGTTTAGATATCACACTTTAGAGCAAGACCTGCAAGAGACTGAGTAGCTTGAATTTATCTTCAGTGAACCAAATTTCTTTCAGTTTCATTGGAAAGAAGTGGTTGTTTCCTACTATCTAATGTATTTTTTGTCATTTCCTTTGATCTAAATGACAAAATCTGGTTCCATTTCATACAGCATCTAAAATTCTGAAATAAGATGGGGAAGGTCAAGATATAAAGGTAGATGCTGCTGCTACTGCTAAGTCAATTCATTCGTGTCCGACTCTGTGTGACCCCATAGACAGCAGCCCACCAGGCTCCCCCATCCCTGAGATTCTCCAGGCAAGAATACTGGAGTGGGTTGCCATTTCCCTCTCCAAGGCATGAAAGTGAAAAGTGAAAGTGAAGTAGCTCAATCGTGTCTGACTTGGCGACCCCATGGGCTGCAGCCTACCAGACTCCTCCATCCATGGGATTTTCCAGGCAAGAATACTGGAGTGGGTTGCCGTTGCCTTCTCCAATAAAGGTAGATAATTATCTGCAAAATATACTTCTTAACGAAACATCACAAGATGCTTTAGTAGGACTAGTGAAGTGTCAGTTTTTACTACACAGAAATTCTTCAGTTAAACATAGTGTTGAGCAAAGGCAGAACCAAGTGGTACCTTCCCATCTTTCTTCTCACAGTACCTGATGAAATACTAAGTATAAGAGGTGCTCACTAAGTATTTGTTGAATGGAATGGAATGTTTGTTGATCAAACTGTATTTGTTGGGTTTTTCTTCCTGAGTCCTTTGGTGGGTCCCATAGGCCAATTCCACTGAATTATGATAGATTTTTAGTCTAAGATTTTTCCAAGGACATGGGAAATCCATATTAATTCATGTACATCAGTTTGCATCCTTAAAACTGAAGCCCAATTCTGAGGTACTTTGTTTTCTTGACAAACTTTCTATCTTTGCCAAATCAAGTTATAGAACCCTTCAACTCACCTAATTTCCGCTCAGAACATACACACAATTAGATGAACTATAGAATTTAGCCAAATTAACTCAGTTTGGGGAATATGCTGAGTCAAACTCTTTGAATCTTGATGTTAAGCTTAAATCAAAACTATCAACAATTTTATTTCTTGTCCTCAGTCCAGATTTAGCCCCAGCAATGGACCATAAATTACTCTCTGATTAAAGGAAGTCAAATTTCTCTTTTTCCAATATGCAATAGTCATTCATATCTTTGGTCATTCCTTTCACAGGGCCTGATATAACCTTCTTTCTCTAGGTTTCCATTCCAGAACTTTAAGGTTTATTCCTATCACACCTTCCTTAACAATGTACTGCTTTGTGACTCATTCTTGCCACTTCCTTCCCCTAGTCCATAACACTTCACAATATTCCAACTGGTTTAAATGCTATTGTACAAAGCTTAACAAGTGTAAACTAAAAGTTTTCTAAGGGTAAAATATATATCAGATACTTTCTTTATTTTTGCATTTCTACCATAACACCCATCAGAGTACCCAGTACTTTAAGTGTTTAATGGATACATGTGAATTTTAATAGAATAAAACAGAACTGAGTGGCAAGATTTTTCAAGGACAGAGAAGAAAGGTTTGTGCTGCTACTGCTGCTAAGTCACTTCAGTTGTGTCCGACTCTGTGCGACCCCATAGACGGTAGCCCACCAGGCTCCCCCGTCCCTGGGATTCTCCAGGCAAGAACACTGGAGTGGGTTGCCATTTCCTTCTCCAATGCATGAAAGTGAAAAGTGAAAGTGAAGTCCCTCAGTCGTGTCTGACTCATAGCGACCCCATGGACTGCAGCCCACCAGGCTCCTCCGTCCATGGGATTTTCCAGGCAAGAGTACTGGAGTGGGGTGCCATTGCCTTCTCTGAGAAAGGTTTGTAGGTAGAGGGTTATACTAAAATTATGCATGTTAACTAAAAAGGCTAAACTTAAGATAGATTGCACCCAATAACTAAGATCTAAATACCATAAATTTGAATTTTTTGTAACTTTTGTCCCTTTAGATTATAAACTTCATTAGGACAGAAATTGTGGCAGACTTTTGCTCACTGCTTTATTTCCAATGTGAAGTATAGTGCCTGGCACATAGTAGGTTCTGAATATGCATTTATTGAATGATAAATTAAGGAATGAATTAAGGGAAATAAGTTAAACATAAAAAATACTGCTTCTTCTTGTTTTATCTGATAGTCTATGCATTTCCTTTCTCATAAGAATGAAGTTACTCAAAGCACATCTGATCCAAACACCTAGCCTTTCTTTCTCATAAGAGCTCTCCGGCTGCAAAAGGCTAGAAGAAAAACCTACCAAACAAGAAGGAACATGAGTTTTCTGTGAGTAATTTTGGGAGAAGAAATGAGAGAAAGTAGTCACATGACTGGTTTTTGTATTTGTTAACATTTTCAAATATGCTTTTTGTTAATTTCATATTTTTTATACAGCTTAATTCAGAGTACTTTAGTGAGACAGTTATGAATACTGCATGTTCCCTGCAATGCCATTTTCAGTCATTACTGAGAACTAGTACCACAACTCTAAGGAGAAGTAGGTGGAGGAAATAATAATTCTCATAACAGCAAATAAAACTATATGCAAAGACTGAAGAGAAACTATGATAGTTCATATACTTGGGTGGCGGAGCTGGTAAATGATCTGTTTATTGTTCAGAAGATGCAAAACAGTGCTCAGATTCATAGGTTCCCACATCCACCGTTATCTTCTCTTTTTGGATAAGATGGCAGATGATACCCAGACACACAGTCACTACCCAAGTTACTTTCTTTATCTCTCCAACTCCCATTAACAGTAACAAAATCTAACATTAAAACATGAAACATTGAGGCCATTCATAAAATTTTTACTAGGGGAGCAAGCCATGGTAATCTCCACTGCTTGCAGAATGGGATGGGACAGAAAAATGAGATCAAACTGATATTCAGATTTTCTTTCTTTTGACCTGTAGCCTCAGATAAAATAAAAGCTGGAAATTGATTTTGGAGGTCAGGTTTGTGGAGACAGTGTCAGCCATGAGGGACTTGGTGGGTATGGGCTTGGCCCAAAAGGACAGTGGAAAACTTGTGAGACTTTGGAGGAATTTGGTTGGACCAGAAGCAAGACTGCTGCTGCTGCTAAGTTGCTTCAGTCGTGTCCGACTCTGTGCGACCCCATAGACAGCAGCCCACCAGGCTTCTCCATCCCTGGGATTCTCCAGGCAAGAACACTGGAGTGGGTTGCCATTTCCTTCTCCAATGCATGAAAGTGAAAAGTGAAAGTGAAGTCCCTCAGTCGTGTCCGACCCTCCGTGACCCCATGGACTGCAGCCTACCAGACTCCTCCATCCATGGGATTTTCCAGGCAAGAGTACTGGAGTGGGGTGCCATTGCCTTCTCCGAGAAGCAAGGTTGAGGTCACATGGAGTGGTTCAGGGTAAGACGACTACATTAAATCCTTTGACCCCTGAAGAGGCTGGATGGGAATGGAAAGGTACAGTACCTCTCTATTCACAGTGCCGAGCCCATAGCCCTTCACCCCACACTGATCTTGTCATTTCTAGTCATTTTAAAGTTTCAATTCACTGTCAATTGTGTGCTTATGTCTTTGTCCATATTTCTCTCACATTATTTTGATGGAATTATAGGCAGATATGTGTTATTTGAAAGAATTTGAATAAAAAATTGTGATTATTTTGAAGCTAAAAATGAAAAGAAAGTGAAAATGTTCATATATTTTATAAAAAAGATTTCTGTTATGTGGAGTTTTATTTTTATTTTTTATTTTGAGATTTTCATTGTCTTGGTTATAACCTGGCATGAATATCTGATGAGTCATCAAAAATTCATTTCCCTAAAAATAGATTATGGTTTTTGTGGGTATGCTTTACACTTGTGTTTAAAATGATACATAGTTTAATTTTTTTAAAGAAAAAAACCCTTTAAGATGGTAATACAATTTAGCTCAATATATTGATCACCTACCATGAGACACACATATGCATTTCCTATTGTGTTTTGAATTTGTTTTTCCTTCTTTCATTAGAAACTTTGCAGGTTCCTAGGTACCATGCACTACACTTAACACTTGAAGCAGCAGAATATAAAATTACTATTATCCTTGATTCTCACACAGGGTGGGAACCTCACAGGTCATCTCAACCGATATCCTATTCAATGCTTAAAACTTCTCTACAGCTTCACTACAAGGTGAATCAGTGGAAAACCATCCTCTAATGACAGGGTCATACCCAAGGCAGTTGCTGTTTGTTTTTATTTATATTTCTTTTCTTTCCTCTTTTTCTCTTTTTATCTCTATACCCTATAGAGATAGTTCTATAATAGTATGACTTTGGGAAAATGATGTGGCAAAGTAGAACTTAGAAATCATTATGGCTTTGCTTTTCAAAAGCTTAAGACTTTAGAAGAATTTAAGTTAAGGTCCTAGAGAACATAAATGGATAAATATTCTTTCCAATATTAAAAAGAAAATTTCCAGAGCCTGGGAGAAGAGAGGGAGGCAGCTCTATGTCAGAGAGAGTTGAGTAGTCTCTCGGGAGATAATGCCAGAATCAACTTCACCCCAGGTTTCCCTGCCCTTAAATGGCAAAGCAGCAGCCAAGTGTAGCTAAACTGGAAGAGGAACTTGTGAACAATCACTATCTCATTAGTTACCTGGGGGACTGATGACTACAAAAAAGTCCAATGAATACAAAATTGTGTAGCCCCCAACATCAGTACAAGCCTAAGACCCCAGAATTGAAAAACAACTTGTGAGGTATCTTTTTTTTGGACTGTTTCTTTCCACCAACTCAGTAGAGCAGAGTCTAAAAACCAGGCAATATGTTATAACAGAAGACTAAGAAGTCATATTCTTTTTGCACACCTGCATTGTGAATTATTTCATACCCTGGTCTGTTATATCAAGCTTCTTCCTGTGACATGGTTTTCTTCATTGAATGTTGCCCACTTTGCCAAAGTTTAAACTTTGGCAACCAGAACTGATTATCATCATCAAGATGTGATTTAATAAGTGGAAGTACATTATATTCTTTGTTCTGGTCATTATGTTTCCTTTGATGTAACCAGAGTTATTTTTGATTTCTTTGACACCTGCATGACAGTGATGACCCAAACTACAGACAACTCAAACCTCAAAATCTTTTTCATTAGTATCAGTGTTAAGGAATGGCTTCTCAGCTAGATTTGTACCAACATTTGGAGCTTAATATTAGTTTCTAGTAAATGCATTTGTTTTCTGTTTCTTTTTTTTTCCTTTGGACTTCAAGTGCAAAGTTGTGACATTCATATTCTTCAATTCTTGGCATGTTATCACCAAAACCTATAATAACACTCTTCTGTTTTAGTTTATTAATATTCCCTTATCGCTGGATTCTCACTCCCATGTCATCCTACAGAAACTCATTTAAAGTTGTATGACATAAATTCATATGTAGGTATATGTATCCTTGATATATTTACTCACCCTTGATATTTAACATGGCTTTGACCCTTCAAACTTTACCTGCAGGCCCAGGATCTTGCCTATGGCCACCATCCCAGCTGGGGTTTTGATCTGGCCTCAGGCCTCCTGGCTTCAAGCCTGAATTCAGCCCTCTTGCCCTGCAGGTCTTTTGGCATTCCCAGGCTTACTCTGGAAAGAGTCCAAGGCTTTCCCTGGTCACTGGATACTTTACCAAGGCCATTTTCTTTTTTTCCAGATGCTGGAGTCTTTTTTAGAATTCCATGAAACAGTTTTATTTACTTCCCTTCCTATTTCATTTCTGGGAATTAAAAAATTATTTATGAATTTATTTACTCAATCAAGCAAATATTTAGTAAGCAAATTCAATGGCTCCAGCATTGTTAGTTACATGTACAGAATATATCTTAACAGAACATATGGATTTTTTTCCAAATTAGCTCTTTATAAACTAAAAACTGAGTTTATGTTCCTTTAAAACAAATTTTGATTGCACAATTCAAAATAAAAAGTAAAAATATTTTAACAACTGCTTTTATTCTATTCCTCAGTAAAAAAATTAATGATATTAAGAAATGTATATACAACTTAACTTTTTTTGAAACACATAAATAGTTATAAAGAATGAGGTAAATCCAAGGATACACAAATTTCAATTATTGTAAAAAGCAGGTGTCAAAGGATTTCAAAAATTATTCCATTTGCAACTTTCTAAATAAAAGCAAGTCAGTCTTTTTTAAAAAAACATATCTGAGAGCAACAAAATGTATATATTAAGGCTAATATGGTCATTAATACATGAACTGCATAGATTATTATAGAGATAGTTTACCTCTTTTTTTTCCTATTTGTTTCAAAAGTTTTCTAATAAAATAACTAGGGTTCCATATACTGACAGGTAACATCTGACAAAATCAGTCTTGTTTCAATTGAATTGGCATCTATTTCAAGCCTTGTAATATTATTGTCAGATGTACCAATAAGTCATTATTTCCAGGAATGAAACCTACAATATGGTGGCATATCCCATCCTCTTGGTTACAAAAAAAGACTAATACAGATGGAAAGAATAAATAAATCCACAGAGGCCTTGTGAGTATGTGAGTCACTTGGTCATGTCTGACTCTTTGCAATCCCATGAATTGTGTAGCCCTCCAGGCTTCTCTGTCCATGGAATTCTCCAGGCAAGAATACTGGAGTGGGTACCCATTTGCTTCTCCAGAGGATCTTCCCAACCTAGGGATCAGAACCAGGTCTCCCACGTTGTAGAGCCACCATTTGAGCTACCAGGGAAGCCCATGAAACCTTGTGGTCAACACTAAATCAGAGTGATTTGACAACCAGAAAAATACTGGAAAGAGAAAAAGCATCACATCTGTGTTTTAGGTTTCAGAAGATTCATAACTTGATATATTTCTAAATTCTGCTAAAAACTTAGAAATAGAAATAAAACATCATGCAAATCTTAGAATTCTCTGATGGAAAAAGTATGAACAATGAATATGTTGCTGAATGAATAGCATAGCCCTTTGCAAACAAATGAGACTGTCAAATGAGAGAGAAATTGTTTTATCAGAAAATCTGTTAGACATCAAGTGTGATGAGTGAATAAACATTAGTTTTCTTGTTGCTTAGTTCTTCTCTAAAGCAAGAGCATTTTCTTCATAAAAGCACACTAAATCCATTCTCCAGTTGACTCATTTTCAAACTAGATGGCATATGTGTGGGAGAAACCCACAAAAGTCTGATTAAACTAGTGAGAGGGGCTATCTGATTTATCTATGAAACGATAGAGGCTGTATTTGTTCTAATAATGCATCTAAGATTCCATTTCTAGTTGCTTGACATTATTTATTTATTTAGTGGCCACCCCACGTGCCTTGCAGGATCTTAGTTCCCCAATGAGAGATTGAATCCTCACCCTCAGCAGTGAGAGCATAGAGTCCTAACCATTGGATCTCCAGGCAATTCCCTCCAATTGCTTGTTTTAGATGGTGATTTTGGATCTTCTCTCTAGAAAAATATATAAAAGTCCAGTTGAAATAACCCCCTTTTTTCCTGACCTTAATCTTGAAATCTAGAAACTTTCTAAACTATGAAACTGCTGGAGGAAAGCAGCATTGGAGAAGACAGTGGCAGAATTATGCCAAGTCCAGGGAAATGAAGAGGGCTAGGAAATGACTGTATGAGAGTGCAGGGTTTGGAACTTACACATAGATAGATATTGAAACACTGTAATTCATATGCAGTCCAGCAAGAGATCTGCTGGTACACATTGTATAGGACTGTCTTTTTTTTTTTTTGCTTGTGCCTTTATATATATATTGTTGGTCCAGTGCAATCTGTTGAAAGTTTCCTAATAGATCTTGGTTCTATTAAACTTTCTGGTCTAATACACTCCTTAACATGTTCCTCTTTTCCTTTTCCCTTAAAGAAACAGTGAGCCAAATCACATTTGCTATAGTTTCTAAGAATCTGTAACAGTATATAAATGTAAGGATATTTGAAATTTATCATATGATAAATAAAGTAACTTCCCAAGTTAAATCTCATTCCTGATAATGAGTATTATATGCATTAATAAAATGGTAACCAGTAGAAGCCTACGAATGCCATTTAAAGGTAGAATAAATATCTTTTCTCCATACCATTGAATACCCAGTGCTCAAAGTAAATATTCAAACACTGGCCAATATTAGCCCCAAAATCATTGATATAGATTATATGGAAATAAGTTCAATTTGAATTTAATGTTAACAGTACCTTATTCCAAATACATTGACTTATAACAGTTCGGAATACAGTGGTATAAACTATATAAGAAGTAAGTATAATATGTATTTATGCTGCTGCTACTGCTGCTAAGTCGCTTCAGTCGTGTCCGACTCATAGCGACCCCATGGACTGCAGCCCACCAGGCTCCTCCGTGCATGGGATTTTCCAGGCAAGAGTACTGGAGTGGGGTGCCATTACCTTCTCCATATATATATATGTAAATATAAGAATAATAAAGTATAAAGTATTCCTCATTCATGTGAGGAATATTAGCTCTGAAATTTTTACTTAAAATGTAAAATTGCCTGATTACAGGGGATTTCTTATTTTGTTCCCAATGGAGTATCACATATAGATTACATCTAAATGTGACCAGATGTTAGAATAAAATGTGAAAAAGCATAGATTATTTTAGTTTTCACTTTTCTTGAGAATTTTGGCTGCAGCAAACTATGCTAAAATAAAAATTTCTCAATAGATTGTTCTAAATATTTGGTTATATTAGACAATTTAATGAGAATATTGAATTGACTTTATGGTGATCTAACTCACAACTGACATTGGGCTGAGAAAATTAGAAAGTCCATTTGATTCTTTTGTGGCTGATTTGGTCATGATTAAAATCTAGGAAGAAAGGAGCTATAACAATACACAGGCTATCAAATCACTCTACATGATGAACAAGTAAATAAGCACAATTCGAGTGGGAATTCTTATTTCAACCTTTATAAATCTCTTTACTCAGTTCTCATATCTGTAAATGGAGATTGTAATGACCACTTCATTTACTTGCTCTGAGAATTAACTGAAGTAATAATATAAAGCATTTAGCATAGAACCTATATCTATAAACATTTAAAAATATTACTTTCTGTTTATCCACTTATGTTCTAAAGAAACAAAGTCCATTTTTTTCTCAAAGTCTTGTATCATGTTGAATACCAACCTCTTCTTAATGATTAAATCCCTGCTGATCTTTTATTCCATGATGTTCATGTTTAATTGAATAATGACTCAAGATGTCTACACACTACAATTAGAGATGTCACGATAATCTAACATAGGCCCCCTTCTTTTTTATGAATGGTTTGTGCTCTAAAAGCCAATTCATTAATATGCTATTAAGAATTCAAAGCACATATTTCCAAGGAAACAGTGCTTGTATCATTTATCATTTACTAGATGTATTATACAAACATATCTGAAGAACTTAATGTCTTTTGATAACATTCTATGGGAAAATACATTCAAAATTCCAAGTTAGGGCTTTGGGTAATGTATGTTCAGGTGGTGCAGTGGTTAAGAATCTGTCTGCAGTGCAGGAGGCACAAAAGACACAGATTTGATCTCTTGGTCAGGAAGATCTTCTGGAGAAGGAAATGGCAACCCACTCTAGTATGTTTGCCTGGAAACTTAAACGGACCAAGGAGCCTGGTGTACTACAGTTCATGGTGTTGCAAACAGTTGGACACAACTAACGCACACGCACACACACACACACACACACACACACACACAATATATGCTCACCACAGAAAGTGAGAAGGGGATATGTCTTCGCTGAAAGCTGCTATAGGATTCTCTGCAGGCTGGCATGGTAAGACTTTGGCCAAGGGAGGCCTTCTTGCTGCCTCCACTGTCATCGTCTTTTCCAGTCGCTGCTAGTCTAGCTTTCCTTTTAGTCCCGTTTCTACAGACACTTACACATAAACACAGACACACACACACACTCTTACTCTTTTCCTTTAAGAGCTATTGACTCTCCACTACTACCACTCCTCACCACTATTTCTGTCCCTCCTGGTCATTGTAGAACTTGATGTAAACTTATGATCCCTATATATACCCCCCAAGTCGCTAAACACAGTAGCCCTTTTGAGGGGTAGGAAAAACAGTTAGGGTTTATTGCCAGGAAATGCCTGGAACTAATGATCATCAACTATCCTAGCCCATTCATTTATAGCTACAACCTGCCCTTACCTCATCACATTTCTCATTTTTTCACTTAGGCCTTGGAGAAAATTAAGGAGGTATGAAAGAATGTGGAAAAAATTATCCACCTCATAGAATAAACTAGAATCATAAGAGCTGAAATTTGATGAATAGGAGAGGGAACGAGGACAGGACTAGCTCTCTAATGTGGACAGGTCAAGATGCTGGTGGAAAAGATCTCACTAATAAATTCTTTTTTTTTTTTTTTTACTAATAAATTCTTGAATAAATACATGAAGGAATAAACAATGGAGTGAGATTTCTTTTAGTTAATGTGCTTTGAAAACTATAAATTAATATAAAATTTAGATGCCTCCGCCTCTCCCTGATCCACCTTGGTAAATGGGAAGGGTTTGGGGATTTCTGGCATGTGTAGTTGATATTATGGCAGACAGACAGGTAATCTGATGCTTACAGTATTTATATAGGTAGTATTGTATGGGAAAAAGCTTTTAATTGAAAGTCATCTGAAGTCAAGGTAATGTTTTGTGACTTCCTAATGCAGGTGACTTTGGGTAATTCCTTCACCTTTCTAGGCCTCTGTTCTAGCATTTTTGAGGTCGTGAAACTAGAATACTAAATGAAAAATATGCAAGTACATTTTTAATTTGTAAAAAGTGTCCTGCAATGCAATTCATTGAAGCATTTGAAATGGGTAGTTTTTTCCTCCTTCTAATTGTCCCAGAAGCATTACCTATACAACGAGGAACACCCACACGAATCCGTGACATTCAATCAGCCAGCTGGGGGACTCCAGACCTAGAGGTGTGTAGTGTCCTGCGTTAGAGCATCTGTGTGGCTGATATTTTCCTTTCCTAAATGAATGTTTGGGCATTCTAGTGGCACAGACTAAGAAGGACCCAATTAGCTTCTACTGTTTAGTTGAGAGTCTATCTTGCATAAAGGAAATAATAAGAAAATCATTTTGCGCCTGCACTTCCATTCAAACCAAGTCACTGAAGGCATTCACTTGAACAGAGTACATCCTTTACTGAAGAATAAGGAAGATGAACACACATTCTTTTAGCATAAAAACACTGGTAAGGGTCAAGTAGCACATTGCTAGCTGAGTTGTGGCCCAATGTGGCTTATTATGGCTATTTGCTGAGAGAGTGTATCAAGTCACTTGGCTCATCTTTAAACTTTTTTTTTCCCGTCCTTAACAAGTGCCAGACATGTGAGGCCATAATGAGTTTAATTAAAGTCAATGGCAGCCAATAATTTAAACCTTATAAAGGCAATTTTGGAGCAAATAAAATTTCTAACTCAAAATATGCAATATTCTACTTAAGCAAAAGTTTAAATAATATTTGTAGAGTAAAAATGCCATGTGTATCACAGGTTAGTATTATGCAAAGACTTGATTTCTAATGCTTGATCCACCTCTAGCTGACTGTGTTATTTAGAGCAAGTAAAATTTTTAATTAGGAGAACTTTTTTAGCACCTAGCACCATGCTTGTATGAAACTGGCACTTAATAAATATTTATTAAGCATATCAGTGTTTTAAAATGTACAGTGCTAACATGAGTAAACATAAGGACAACATGAAACAAAGACAACAAACAGCTAGAGAGGAGGAAAGGCAGATAAAGGAAGGAAAGAGACTTACTTCATTAACTCATAATCTTTGTGCTTCTCCTATGAAGCTAGGTTGTCACCACTTCCTAGAAAGACTTAATGTGAGCTATAATGAATTTAAATATTATGAAGAATTTATCACTTTTGCAGGATGTACTATTAAGTGTCATACATAATTAAAATAATAATTTGGAAGTGATTTATTTCCCAAACAAATGGATCCAGTCTATAAAGGGATTCAAGACTCTGGCTTGCTATGTGTAGGCTGCCTCTCAAATGTGTGGCATTTAAACTCATTGAAGTCACTCTACTAACAGAATAGGTGTCGTCCTACAAAAGACAGTAGCTAAAGGCTTGTATTATTTATGTATCTTGTTAAGAGAAAATTTTTAATTGGATCCAGTCTCATTCTGTCACCACTGACTTTAACATTTTATTGAAATCTACCCTCCTGTTTGAGAGAAGTTTGGGGAATTAAATGACAAATGGGGAATGCAAATCATAATGGCTACACTGCTCACATCTTCACTTGGGCTGCAATGTTTTCTGTTCTTCACTTGGGCTGCAATGTTTTCTATTCTTACCAGGTTTCAAGAACCAATATTCAAAATCACCTTTTATAGGAAACCAAAACATGCTCTTGAAACATGTAAGATGAGAAGATGGAACAGGCAATCAATTTTTGAATTCAGAAAACTGTGTGGTGAAATTATGATGAACCTAGCCTTTCTCTACCATAAAAATG
Source organism: Oryx dammah (assembly GCF_014754425.2). Classification (NCBI taxonomy): domain Eukaryota; kingdom Metazoa; phylum Chordata; class Mammalia; order Artiodactyla; family Bovidae; genus Oryx; species Oryx dammah. The sequence goes on along the minus strand of NW_024070211.1, from coordinate 103,309,417 downwards.
ATAGTCCCCTTGGATAGGGAATTAAATGTTCATTTCACTAAAGTAAAGAGCTCAGTCTCATCTACTTGAAAGAGAACGTGATTAAAAGTCTGAATTTTGAAATATTTAAAATTGAGTTCCATGTTACAGAACTCCAGATACCTCTTTGAGTACATATTGATGGTTCTAAGTAAATTTATTATGTGTTGTTTATATACATGAATATTTTGAACACATACTTCATATTCCATCATAAAAATATTCTACATAATTTTTGAATAATAAATGATGAACTATGATCCTCTTCACGCATAGTAAATGTTAAATGCTGCATTGTTTGCAGACATTAAGCCGTAAGTGTTATTTGAGATGTTGCAAAATCCTGACCCCTTTAAAAGCCAAACAGCACGACGGCAGGCCTTCCCTAGCAACTGTATTCATAATGGCAATCTCCGACAGCCAGTCAAACTAAATAAACCATCAAGAATTCCAAGCTAGAAATGAGTTGTTGAGGGCTCCCGTTATCATGTCGGGACTGAGGTCATGAAGGGAACTGGAATGTTATTTTCACTAGTGCGGGCCTGCCAGTTAGTGCTGGAATTAGATTTTAGTGAAGGTGAACTTCACCATTGCTGATACTGGCAGAAATGCACTCAAAATCCTTGTAAGGGCATCAGAAAGGTTTGTGGATTACAGAGAGGTGACTCTACCCCCCTCTCCTGTCTCTCTGTTTCTTGTCTTGAGTGTCTCCTGTTGATCTAGAAAACCATTGCCTTATACCAGGATTTATGATCCACAATTTGTCTGCCAGTGCTGGAAATCAAACCAAAATTTCCTGGGCACAGCATGTCAGCACACTTGAGAGGCGTAAGCCTTGATGCACACTGGTTAAGTTGGACAATCCTTAACAAGATATTATTTAAAGCAAGATGTTCAAAAGATGATATTTTTTGCTTTTAGAGTGTAGGTGCTTTATTTTATTTTAAAAGCTTTATAAAACATTACTGTTTAATCTCATTTTGGATCAATAAAGCATCTTAGCTGGTGAAAAAGGCATCCAGGGAAGATTCTGACAGTCTTCCTAAGTACAATATCCTTGACTCTGAGATGTTTCTGGAGGTGACATAGGACCTGGAGATAGACAGGTAGAGTAAGTAAATTTCCACTCTGTACACAGAAGTTGAAAAATAGCTATGCACTCAGACTCTTGCTGTATTTTCTTTTCTTTCTGGTGATAAAAACTAATTCAGTTCTGATTTTATGTCACTTGGTTTAACAATGAAAACTCAAAGGAAAGGATAAAAATCTACATTTATAAAATGTCGTGTGTTACAATGGCAGTGTGTGATACAGGTTGTTGTTAAATTATGTAACTGAGCTAATGAGTTTTAGTTATGAATAGAACATGTGACTACAGGATAATATAGCTCATATCACCCAATTTTTCTTCTACCAATGGAAAGAATACAGGGATGGGATTTAAAGTCACTACCAAGTCCACGAGAGTTTTGCATTTCACTTCTACAAGATCATCTATGAAGCAGTGAGGCAGATGCAAATAGCCTGTAGTTTCCTTCATTCTAGACCAACCCTCAAGATACTATTATTTTTACAGAAATAAACCCTCACAAAAGGTCCTATGAATTCAGATTAATGGTGGTTTCTTTCTTGTAGCTGTATTAGCTTTAGCAGTGCTTTCATACAAATGGCCTCAGTGTATCATCAGAAATGCATTATTTATCACAGTTCACGATATTGCAGATACAGTGGGCAAGATGGAGAATCCTTATTGACAAATTAATGTAACAGAGAGAATTAGTACAATTAAACTGTATCTGACATGAATAGAGGGTTTTGAAAGAATGGCTGAAACTTTGATAAACAAGTCTTGGTGAGCAGAGGTGGACCTCTCTAGGCGGCTGAAATGTCAGGCCAGAGGCAGGAGCCTTTGTTATACCTGCTGGGTTGGCAATAATAAGCCAACATAGACTTGAAGGCTTGACAAGTTATAATATTTTATATTCTTATTTTAAGACAATATTTCAGAATTATTTATTGCTTTCTATTGAACTTTGTGGAAATAACCTTTGTCCTAGATTTTGAGCACAAACGGGCATTTTCATATCAGTCTAACATCAACATTTGAAATACACCCAAAACAAAATACTCTCAAGATTAGAAATAGAACAGCCTATTACATCATTTCCTCAAAAAATTATAGCCTGAGATGCAAAGGGTCTTTTCTAACTGATTTCTGAAGGTTACAGTTGAAAAAAAAGAAGAAGAAAAAGAAAAAAAGGAAACTAGAAAAATAAGTGGTCTCTCTGATAAATGCCATTTTCTCTCTCTCAGTCCACAACAATCAGCAGAGTACAAGGAGGTTCTGCTGCTCATGCTATAAGACCTGGGCAATGGTTTAGCAGAGTTGATTTTTTATTCTGTGCATATGTTGAAGGCTAATGGGTATGTTTGCTGTCTGAATCCTGCCACTGGTCCCTCTTCACCTCCAGGTGACAGTCGTTTGAGTATGCACGCAAAGAACTCAGCCACAGGGTAGAAGCAGGACAGCTGTGGTGTCTAAGGTAAGGAGCTGCCTAGTAAAGCTGGACCAGAGAAGAAGGCAGAACTTCCCTCTGGCCAAGGACAGAAGTCCTATCCTTCTGAAGAACCAACAGAGGAGGAGGAAAGGAAGACACCCTCTCTCTTACAGGCTAGTGGTCCAAGGGAGGGAATGAAAAGAATGGCCTAGTTCCAGATCTGGGGGTAAGAGTAAGCTCACACACTATAACCAGGACATGGCCAAACCAGAGAAGTTACTCCTGCCTCTGGGGTGAAGCAAGTAACTGGATGGAGAAAAGAGCCAAATCTTTTTCCCTAACATTGACTGGAGGGACAAAGTGGAACGTCTGTGATGGCTGTTCCCTCCCTGTATGGAAACTCTAAACAAGTTTACCTTTTAACGTGTAAAGACTTAAATAAATTCTTTGCATGTTCAAGAATTAATCCTGGCTTTCCCATTTAGAGAATGTAATATAGAGTTAAGAGGTAATGCCTGTTAGTGTTTTCCAGAATACTCTGCATGGAACACTGGTTCTTCATGATGTAATTATAAAGGAGGAGAAAAGTTCAGTAATAAACTAAGTGTGGTTAGCTTTGAATTAAAATATTGAATTATTCATTTTCTTTACTAAAAGTCCTCTCAGAGCTTTTAATATGTGAATGTGTATAGTGATCACTTAAAGGGTGGGGGAGCATATGTGTTATTTCCCATAATTATTTGATAACAAGATACTACTTTTTTTTTTTTTTCAGGAATATCTCATAGGACCAGTGTCCCTTGAAAACATTCTTTGGTAAGTGTTGCTGCTGCTGCTGCTGCTGCTGCTAAGTCACTTCAGTCATGTCTGACTCTGTGCGACCCCAGACACGGCAGCCCACCAGGCTCCCCTGTCCCTGGAATTCTCCAGGCAAGAACACTGGAGTGGGTTGCCATTTCCTTCTCCAGTGCATGAAAGTGAAAAGTGAAAGTGAAGTCTCTCAGTCGTGTCTGACTCTTAGCGACCCCATGGACTGCAGCCCACCAGGCTCCTCCATCCATGGGCTTTTCCAGGCAAGAGTACTGGAGTGGGGTGCCATTAGGCCAGTAGATATTCTCTCACTTCTCATTTCCAGAACACCAAGGCCCCTGGGAGAAAACAGATCAAAGAGAATGATAACAGACCTGGGCAATGAGAAACCAAGGTCATGTGGGGTCTAGAACTGGATACCTTGATGCTGGACACCAAGGCTGTGAATTGGAAGCCCTAGATCTGAATTCAGTTCCAGGCTGGATAATTTTAAAAACACATATCATATAGAAAATACACATGACAATGTTTATAGGGGAGCACATTCTGTCCACATTAGTTTCCAAACAGTATCTCATACCTGTCACACTCAATTCATTTATATTGCCTGCTAGATCCCTGAAGGCATTTGAGTTTGTAATGCCTCCCCTAGAAAGTCTGCAACTAACCAAGAGGAAAGCTTAACTGCCCAGTCAGTTTCTGAATCATGCTAGCCTCTGAAATGCACAGGATCAGCTATGACTGTGGGCTTCCCATATGGAGCAGTCTTGATGGGTGAATTTAACTCAGATGACCATTATATATATTACAGTGGGCAAGAATCCCTTAGAAGAAATGGAGTAGCAATCATAGTCAACAAGACTCTGAAATGCAGTACTTGGATGCAATCTCAAAAACAACAGAAAGATCTCTGTTCATTTCCAAGGCAAAGCATTCAATATCACAGTAATTCAAGTCTATGCTCCAATCAGTAATGCCGAAGAGGCTGAAGTTGGACGGTTCTATGAAGACCTACAAGATCTTCTTGAGCTAACATCCAAAAATATGTCCTTTCTATTATAGGAGACTGGAATGCAAAAGTAGGAAGTCAAGAGACACCTGGAGTAACAGGTAAGTAACTTTGCCTTGGAGTACAAAATGAAGTAGGGCAAAGGCTAACAGAGTTTTGCGAAGAGAATGCATTTATCATAGCAAACACCCTCTTCCAACAACTCAAGAGAAGACTCTACACATAGACATCACCAGATAGTCAACACTGAAATCAGATTGATTATATTCTTTGCAGCTGAAGATGGAGAAGCTCTATACAGTCAGCAAAAACAAGATCAGAGGCTGACTGTGGCTCAGATCATGAACTCCTTATTAACAAATTCAGATTTAAATTGAAGAAAGTAGGGAAGAACACTGGACCATTCAGGTATGATCTAAATCAAATCCCTTATGATTATACAGTGGAAGTGACAAATCGATTCAAGGGATTAGATCTGATAAAGTGCCTGAAGAGCTATGGATGGAGGTTCATGACATTGTACAGGAGGTAGGGATCAAGACCATCCTCAAGAAAAAGAAATGCAAAAAGGCAAAATGGTTGTCTGAGGATGCCTTACAAATAGCTGTGAAAAAAAAGAGAAGTGAAAGGCAAGGGAAAAAAAGAAAGATATACCCATTTGAATGCAGAGTTCCAAAGAACAGCAAGGAGAGATTAAAAAAAAAAGCCTTCCTCAGTGATCAATGCAAAGAAATAGAGGAAAGCAATAGAATGGGAAAGACTAGAGATATCTTCAAGAAACTTAGAGATACCAAGGGACTATTTCATGTAAATATAGGCACAATAAAGGACAAAAATGGTATGGACCTAACAGAAGCAGAAAATATTAAGGAGAGGTGGCAACAATACACAGAAGAACTATATAAAAAAGATCTTCATGACCCAGATCTTCATCACACAATGATGTGATCACTTGCCTAGAGCAAGACATTCTGGAATGCAAAGTCAAGTGGGCCTTGTGAAGCATCACTGTGAACAAAACTAGTGGAGGTGATGGAATTTCAGTTGAGCTATTTCAAATCCTAAAAGATGATGCTGTGAAAGTGCTGCACTCAATATGCCAGCAAATTTGGAAATTCAGCAGTGGGCACGAGACTGGAAAAGGTCAGTTTTCATTCCAATCCCAAAGAAAGGCAATGCCAAAGAATGTTCAAACTACTGCAAACTTGTGCTCATCTTACATGCTTGCAAAATAATGCTTGAAATTCACCAAGCCAGGCTTCAACATTACATGAACCGTGAACTTCCAGATGTTCAACCTGGATTTAGAAATGGCAGAGGAACCAGAGATCAAATTGCCAACATCTCTTGTATCATCAAAAAAGCAAGAGAGTTCCAGAAAAACATCTACTTCTGCTTTATTGACTATGCCAAAGCCTTTGACTGTGTGGATCACAACAAACTACAGAAAATTCTGAAAGAGATGGGAATACCAGACCACCTGACCTGCCTCCTGAGAAACCTGTATGCAGGTCAAAAAGCAACGGGTAGAACTAGACATGGAACAACAGACTGGTTCCAAATTGGGAAAGGAGTATGTCTAGGCTGTATATTGTAACGCAACTTATTTCACTTATATGCAGAGTACATCATGTGAAATGCCAGGATGGATGAAGCACAAGCTGGAATCAAGATTGCTGGGAGAAATATTCATAACTTCAAATATGCAGATGACACTACCCTTATGGCAGAAAGCAATGAGGAAGTAAAGATCTTTGTGATGAAATGACAAAGAGGAGAGTGAAAAATTTGGCTTAAAACTCAACATTCAGAAAACTAAGATCATGGCATCTGGTCCCATCACTTCATAGCAAATAGATGGATAAACGATGGAAACAGTGACAGAGTTTCATTTTTTGAGCTCCAAAATCACTGCAGATGGTGACTGCAGCCATGAAATTAAAAGAGACTTGCTCCTTGGAAGAAAAGCGATAACCAATCTAGACAGCATATTAAAAAGTAGAGACATTACTTTGCCAGCAAATGTCCATCTAACCAAAGCTATGGCTTTTCCAGTAATCATGTATGAATGTGAGAGCTGGACTATAAACAAAGCTGAGTGTCATAGAACTGATGCTTCTGAACTGTGGTGTTGGAGAAGACACTTGAGAGTCCCTTTGACTGCAAGGACATCAACCAGTCAATCCTAAAGGAAATCAGTACTGAATATTCATTGGAAAGACTGATGCTGAAGCTGAAACTCCAATAGTTTGGCCACTGATATGAAGAACTGACTCATTTGAAAAGACCCTGATGCTGCATGCAGGAAGAGAAAGGGATGACAGAGGATGAGGTGGTTGGATGGCATCCCTGACTCAATGGACATGAGCTTGAGCAAGTTCTGGAAGTTGCTGATGGGCAGGGAAGCCTGGTGTCCTGCAGTCCATGGGGCTGCAAAGAATCAGACACGACTGAGTGACTGAACTGAACTGATGGGAAAAGTGCTAGAGCCTATTTCTCTAGATTCATACAACTCTGGAACACTGTAAACCCAGTTTTGTTTCTAAGTGCTAAATAAGGGGCCAAGTTCTAGACATTATGACCATACCAGCCCAGCATTTTTATCTCCTTCCTCAGCACTGAGATTCTAAACATGTATCTGCCATTCACTTGCATGTCAGCAAAACGTGCCAAAAATGCTCATGGGCTCTATCACTGTCAATTAAGTTCGGTAAATAGTTTGGTTTTATCATTTAATATTTTTAACAATTTTGGAGCAAACTCTAAATATGTTGCAAATGTGTCTGTTTTATTAAATATAACATATTGATCAAAATCTAAATGTTTCTCCATATCTTGGGGTCATTGCACTGAACATCAGTTATTATATTGTAAGGAATCAGGTTCCTAGAGCCTGACGAAGCATATGGGACTCCCTCCACAGTGCATGACTCCAGAAGTAACGAATGTCCAAACCTCCTATTCCCTTTCTCCTTCACGTCTCTTCTTTTATCGTCAGGGTTTTGCTTATTATTCTCACTGCTTTCAATATGCCTGACTAATCTGTAGAAGATAGGAAAATCAAATGGATATGATTGCTACAATTACATGCTGATAGTTCAGTTCAGTTCAGTTCAGTCACTCAGTCGTGTCTGACTCTTTGCGACCCCATGAATCACAGCACACCAGGCCTCCCTGTCCATCACCAACTCCCGGAGTTTACTCAAACTCACGTCCATTGAGTCGGTGATGCCATCCAGGCATCTCATCCTCTGTCGTCTCCGTCTCCTCCTGCCCCCAATCCCTCCCAGCATCAGAGTCTTTTCCAATGAGTCAGCTCTTCGCATGAGGTGGCCAAAATACTGGAGTTTCAGCTTTAGCGTCATTCCTTCCAAAGAAATCCCAGGGCTGATCTCCTTCAGAGTGGACTGGTTGGATCTCCTTGCAGTCCAAGGGACTCTCAAGAGTCTTCTCCAACACCACAGTTCAAAAGCATCAATTCTTCGGTGCTTGGCTTTCTTCACAGTCCAACTCTCACATCCATACCTGACTACTGGAAAAACCATAGCCTTGACTAGACAGACCTTTGTTGGCAAAGTAATGTCTCTGCTTTTGAATATGCTATCTAGGTTGGTCATAACTTTCCTTCCAATGAGTGATAGGAGTTAATAGGTTATTAAAGTGCTTTTCCACAAGGAAACCACATGCATATATAGTACAGACTTGGAAACATTACTTTGCAGTTTGGTGGAGGGGTGGGGATGTGGGGGAGGATGGGGTATTGTGAGGGGTGGCACAGAAGTATTTTTGTTTTCTTCTTGGTGGTTGATTGTGTTTTAAGGTAAAAACAATATATTTCTGTGTTTGCTTCTGAACATGTATAATATCCAAAATCCTTCAATTCAATTGTGATGTCTTTGAAGATAGATTATATGGTGCTTATCTAGTAATCTACATTGTAGCACACATGAAGTGTGGCCAATCTAATTCTTAATTCTTTCCTTCTTCCCTGTACTTGACAACACCATCAGATTTATTCTGACTTTCACTAGAATTGCTTATTTTACTTAGCATAAGCAGTGTAATATATATTATGGGGTAAATTGTGTACCCCTAAAAGATATGTTGAAGTCTTAACCTCAGGACGTGAGAATGTAATCTCACTTGGAAATAGAGTTGTTGCAAATATAATTCATTGAGTTAAAATGAGGTCATACTGGACTATGCTGGGCCCTTAGTCCAATATGACTCTTGTCCTAATAAAGAGAAGAAGAGACACACGGAAGAGAAGAGACAACGGGGAAGAAGATGGCCTTGTTATGACAGAGGCAGAGATGGAGTGACAGATCGGCAAGGCAGGAAACATGGAGAAACACCAGCAAACACCAGAAGGTATAAAAGACAAGTATGGGCGGAATATCACAATCATATAAAAGAAATTAATACTTTAAAAATGATGGGTTCCTTAAAAGGAATATCCATCTGGGGGAAGCTAAATTTGGAATCTAAATAAATCAGAGCTCTTTTAAAGGAAAATTACTACTTTTCCCAATTTCCCATTAGAAAAATGCCAAATTTTTTCCTTGGAATTTTTCTTTTGCTTCATTTTAGGATATTTTTAAAGTCTTTGGGTCTAAGGAGCAATGCTGAGCAGTCACTTAAAAAGAAAATCAAGTCAAAAGTTCTATACAAAAGGAACAGACTTCAGACAAGCTATACAAACAAGTATATTGTAGTTTGAACTGCAAGAAACTCAATAGTATTTTTGTGTTGTCATTGCTCAGGAAAACATTTTATTCCTAGAACTTGGTCAATACAAGGAAAAAAAAAAAAGATACAGATTTGTCTGGGTTTCTCTGCATGTGAGTTAGAGAAAATAGACAGGTCTGACAAACATCTGGGAAATGGTTATATAGCTAGCTCCGGGGTTTTTATCCACTTCACATATTGCCTGGAATTAACAACAGTGTCCTCTGTCTTCTAATGTGATTGGCTACAATGGTTCCAGTAATTTAAAATACAAATAGTGCTGATAAGGCACGGTAAGGATTGGCCTGTTTTAGTTCTGGAAACACTGAACCTTACAAGTGATGTAGCGGTAAAATGAAAGAAATATTGCCAGAAAATATTGATAGTGGATTGAATCTAAATTCACAGAGAGAGGAATTGCCTGGCAGAAAGGTCCCCCACCCTTTTACACTGCAGTTTTTTAACGACTGATTTTCTTTATGAAGAAAAATGCATTTTACTTTCAATGCAAAGCATCCCTTTTCACTACTTATCAGTTAATGTTTTGATTGGCATATGTTGAAGCTCTGTAGTTCAGAGCACAGACTTTGGAGTCAGATAGACTTGAGTGAAATCTCAGCCTGTCTACTTGCCCTGGATCTGTTACTCTCTCAGTCTCAGTCTCATTCTCCACATCTGTAAACTGGGCAAATATGAATGCTTCTCTCATGCTGTGGCCATGAGCAGTAAATGAGAAAACGCATGTCAGAGACCAGCAGAGTACCTAGCACTTGAATGTCCTTATTGAATGGTATTTGCATTTATTCTTGACTATGCCTTTTCTCAGCCTGTATATGCTTGTCTAGACCTTGGGAATCCTGTAAGTCTAAAACAATATCTCAAAACATGGCTGAAAAAAAAATCACCATGTTAGCAATTATATACCAATTATTAAGGATTCTACACTTTAACGGTAATAGGGCCATGTGGAATTGATAGGTCTAAAATAATTCTTCTATTTTTATGTTTAGCCTGTAGAATATATAATGTTGTCAACAATGCAAGTCAGGATGATGGTGATTTTGTGGGCCATAGTAAAATGAATTAAATTTGTTCACATCAAGGAAAACTCTAAGACACCCAAAACAAGATAAGAACTTTGGATGGATTAAAACTAATCCTGTCAACCTGAGGGAGGGACAAGATTCACCAGGAGGACTTGCAAGGAAGGAGCTAGAAGAGAAAGAAACTTGGTAAAGTATCCTCTTATTCTCCCACATCCTTTCCACTCTTTATCTTTTCCACCATTCCATACCTCATCCAAAACCGGATCTTGAATAGAATGAGGACCAAAGGTTTGATTTAGAAATTGGAGAGATTTCAATTATTGAGCTTCCCTGGTGGCTCAGATGGTAAAGTGTCTGCCTGCAATGCAGGAGATCCAGGTTCAATTTCTGGGTCGGGAAGATCCCCTGGAGAAGGAAATGGCAACTCACTCCAGTACCCTTACCTGAAAAATTCCATGGACGGAGGAGCCTGGTAGGCTACAGTCCCTGGGGCTGCAAAGAATCATACACGACCAAGCAACTTCACTTTCTTTCTTTATTATCAGGGCATCTCCACGTGAATGTAGTTACTGACATGAGCAAAGTTATTAAAACAGAAAGATAAGAATTAGGCACATCAAAGAAATACAGACTATAATAATCTACTATGATAACTCTTCTAAATTTAGATTAATTCTGCATTATTAAAATTGAAAGCCAAGTTCTCTGTTTTGATTTTGTTTGATTTTAAGCAAAACTATGTTTCCAAAATGGTTTTATGGTCATGATTGCTTTTAAGTCAATGAGACAAACATAATCATCTCCAATTTTAGGTTTCCTTTCTTAGCTATAAATATATTTAGGATAAGGAATAGAATCTATGTACATAATTAGGTTATAAATATATCTTAGTAGTTAAAACAAAGGAGAGCATGCTTAAAAAAAAGGAGAACATAGTGTAACACTGAAGTTTCTAAAGCAGAATTCCCTAGCTCATTAATAGTTTATATTGTTTGATCAGATTATATGAGTGCTATCAACCAAAATTGTCAGATTTCTATGTTTTATTCTTTAAAAGAATTAACTTTTACTCATGTGCAGTGATTCAACATTTTTCAGATAGGAGGCCTTGGGCATACTGAATACTTTCTTGTTGATCCACATCCAGCCCCGTACAGCAGCCCAGGGATATGGAGAAAGAGACAGCATGTCAGAGATGGGGGCAGCACTTTGACCTTGAACACAACATCTGGACGCCAGGATTTCCATGGCAGGAATTCTGCAGCCTGCAGTCTGGGGTCACCTGGTTACCCTGTTCTGTGCTTCATTCACAGGTAAAAATTAGGGTCTCCTTCTGTAACCTCTAACAGCTGGAGGAGATTTCTTTAAGAAGTATAAGAATATATTCTTTCTTTCCCCTCTCTCCACCTTCTCTCCCATTCTATACACACACACACACACAAACACACACCAACAATAACCCCTACCCCCCAAATTCCAATGGTTTAAAAGAAAAATAGATTAATCAGCAGGTAACTCCCAGTTTTAAACTGTCCCACTATTTAATGATTGACTAGGCATTGCTGGCATGTAATTTTCTAAAGCAGCAAAGTCAAATGCTGTAATAGTTTAATACTAGGTCCCACTTGACTTGAATGCTATTTGTCCACATGAAAGTATCACCAATGACACCTTTGTTGGCCAGTTTCAGCAAAAGCACCAAGCTCTTAATGAGCATTTATTATTTATTTGACCTTCAGAGGTCTCAGGGTATATGCAGTTATAAAGTCATATGCATAAAACCATCTCTGCAATAAATTAAAATTAAACTAACCATGGCAGTGGTATTCCAGGAGCATAGCTTTACGTACTTGGGTAGGCCAGGTGGAAGCGATGAGTTCTGCTCCGTGTCTTGAAGGTCAGGAGAATTGGATTCTGTCAAACAAGGGAAGCCAGAAAACTGCAGAGTCCAGCAAGAATCGCTGTCCAGCCTGTGGCCTGTCAGGAGCAGAATCTAAGCAAGGGGCACCATCCAGCCCATTCAGGAAGCATCAAGCTCAAGTCCAAGCATGGTAATGTGGGGCTTCAGGAGACCTGCAATGAAGTGCCTCCATCCCCGCCTGTTCACCTGCTCCATAACGCAGGACAGCCTTCCCCAGGGACACGCATTCTACTCCGTGTACAAGACATTTTCAGTGGAGCATATCAGCGATGATATTTTCATCATTTGAACATCCTGACAACGAAGAGTCTAAAATACGCCTTCCCCCACTTAATCAGGGCTTCTTCAGTGAAGAAAGAAAATGCCTTCCAAGACAAAAGGAAAAGCAGAGAAATTAATTGAATGAGCTTCCTGTCATGTATAGACTACTAAGTGTGTAATTTAATACTGAAGTGAAGTCGTTCAGTCGTGTCCAACTCTTTGTGACCCCATGGACTGTAGCCTCCCAGGCTCCTCCGTCCATGGAATCTTCCAGGCAAGAGTACTGGAGTAGGTTGCCATTTCCTTCTCCAGGGGATATTCCCAACCCAGAGATCGAAGCCAGGTCTTCCACATTGCAGGCAGACGCTTTACCATCTGAGCCACCAGGGAAGCTACTAGAGCCGTATTACATACAGTTGGATGGTCAAGTGGTCAACTGCAAGGTTAATTTTTCTATGAAAAACAGCCCCAAACCTCCTCTTTTGAGTTTCAGAGGGGATTCAGGAGCTAGGTCTCCCTACATTTGTTGCCCTGAACTTCCATTGTCTGTAGGTGGACAGTAATGGGACCAAGAGGATAGATAAGCAGGAAGTAGCTGTCTTGCTGAAACACACAAGAAAGACCATTAGTGCGACAGAGAGAGCTGTTAAAGCTCTCCATGTCCAACAGCTGATAGAAAAATAGCACAAACTTCTGAAAACTGTTTTCCTAGTAATATGAGTTTATTGGCCATACTAGCACTCAACCAGTCAGCTTAGGAAAAGACATGGGCACCTTCCCTACTTAAGGTATTATTTTAAGCTGGTGCTACAGAGCTATCCATTTGCGTGTCTTATCAAGTACAGCAACTGTGCCAATATTTTTAAAAACTAGAAGGCTTTTGTTTTTGTTTTAACACAAGCATAACAGCACTGTGGAATATTTATACCTCCACATCCTTTGCAGTAGATTAGAGTAGGTCAATTAAACAGGCCTGAACTTCTTAAACAAATACAAAGATGGAACTTAATTATCCTGTACAATTTCTCCCTTTCCCTTCTTCCCCTCCTCCAAAATTGTCTAAATACCACACTTGCTTTTTAAAATTTCCTTCCAATAATCAATTCAGAATCATCTAGTTCGCAAAAGCAAATGCCGAACTATTTAAAGCAGTCTGTGAAGGTAGAGCCTAGGAGAAAGACCATTTTTTGGATTTTATTTCCCTGATTTTTTAGGATAAAATACCAAAATATCAAGCACAGTCACATAATGCAGTGCAATACAATGCATTAGTTTTAGAATAACCCTTCATAGTGTCTTGCTCCTCAGAATTAGCTAATTAATATATAAATTAAGAGGAGTTGGAACACTAAGGTGTGAAAAGATTTGCACCTTAATTTTTTAAAGCCATCAAAGCCAAACTAGTAACAATGGCTATAGAAAGTGATTACTCATCTTGAGAGTGCCAAAGGTCCTCATTAATACTGCAATCTAGCCCTCCCACTGCACACTCCTTTCGGTAAGGTTAGGCTCCTCATAGCCCTTCCCCTGAACATATGCTTAGCACCTGCCTTGCAACTTTCCCCAACACTCTCCAGGGAGGGGCAAACAGGACTTTCACCCTTTCCCACCACTCTGAGCATCCACTGTCTCTCCCGTTGTTTTGGCACTTGATTATATTTAGCCTATTAGTATATACTGACTGTCAAATATTTTTCTTAAATCACAAGCATGTAAGGAAAGGGGCACTGCATATGGAAATCTCTCTCATTGAGGGAACAGGACATCAGATCAGTACAGAACTCAAACTTTTCTGCTGTTGCCAGCCGAGCTTCCCTTGTGGCTCAGCTGGTAAAGAATCTGCCTGCTATGCAGGAGACCTGGGTTTGATCCCTGGGTTGGGAAGATCCCCTGGAGACGGGAAAGGCTACCCACTCCAGTATTCTGGCCTGGAGAATTCCATGGATGGTACATTCCATGGGGTCGCAAAGAGTCGGACACGAATGAATAAGTACACACATTGCTAGGGCAGATGTTGCTGGATCATTAAATGAGACAATGCATACAAGTCACTTAGCACTAAGCTGGTGTGTAGGCTGGCCCATTAGGGCTTCCCAGGTGGCGCTGGTGGTAAAGAACCATGCTGCCAGTGCAGGAGATGCTAAGGGACATGGGTTCGATTCCTGATTCGGGAAGATCCCCTGGAGGAGGGCATGACAACTCACTCCAGTATTCTTGCCTGGAAAATCCCATGTTCAGAGGAGCCTGGCAGGCTACAGTCCATGGGGTCACAAAGAGTCAGATACAACTGAAGTACTTAGGACACATGCACACACACATGATGCCCTGGAATTCCTCACCTTAGGAAGTAATATGAAACTGCCCTGTACTCTCTGACTGGGGCTTCAGAATCTGCTATCCAACTGACAGGAGCCTGGGAGCCAGCCTGGTCTGGACCTCAGGACTCTGAAGACCCTGGTCCATCATAGATGGATGGATCTTGCTCTCATTGGTCTCTTCAGCTGTCTAATGGTTTTGATACTCAGAAAGGCAATAGGCTTTGGAATGATTCCTGGTGGTTTTGGAGGCCACCAGTAGAATAGCCTCTTGGAGAGTTATTATAAATTATAAATCCCTGGCCATTTTAATTAATATATTTGCATTAATCTCATTTTTACCAAAACTGTTTTTAAAGCAGTGTGGGAAAGTCTGCGATGAGTATAGATAACTGTTTATTATCAAGCTCTTTGTGTTGTTGTTGCCAAGATCATTTACCTAAAAACAAGCTCTTCTCGCTGGTTTATGAGTTGCTGTTTCTACCTGAGCAAGGGAATGTGACATCAAAGACAGAAAAAACAATGAACTCCTAAGAGAGAAAGATTATATTCTCATGTTTGATAATGAAAAAAGAAGACAAGTGCAATAACTGTCCCAGAAATGATAAGCATTTATTAATTTGAAATTTAACTAAAGTGAATTTAGTATTTTATACACTTTGCCCTATTTGTTAGGCACATATCTGTACCATGTTGTTACTTTTTCTTCTACTTCTAAATATGATAATGCATATATTTAAAGAAAGTTATTTTGTCTTTATTACTTTATACGATATAAAGTCTTTAAAAAGGGAAAGCAATTCCAAAGATTTTACATATTATGGTTGATTATATGGTAATGACTAAATTTGTAACCAGATGTAAAAATCTATAAAAAACTGGATTTGGCTATTTGGTAAGCTCAGATATGAATATTGTGGTTCTCGTGGTATATAAGAATATTTATCTGAGGGAAATGCCAAAAATTATGAAAAACCTAAATATGCAAAAATTAAAATGATTATATGTGAAAGCAGAGAGTTTTAGCAATGGTGAATAAAGTACTGGCATCATAATTCAGAAGGAACTACTACTAATTGGACTGTAAGTGAAAAAAATTCAGATTTTTAGTTATTCATATTCTCTAGAATAGATGCTTATAATGGGTTCCAATTACTTCAATAATTAAGTGCCATATTGAAACATTTTGTTTTCATTCATTTCAACTTTCATTCCAAAAGCTTTTTCTAGCCTCATTCACTTCCGCATTCATTCCAAGAGCATGTTTTTAGTGTCTACAGAAAATATAAATGAAGTGAAAGTTATTTCCCTTGAGAAACTTGAGGAAAGTCAAAACAACTGATGACTAGTAAACATAAGTGAGCAAATGACTATACATGTTATCAATAACCAATATTTATTGATTTGATTACAAAGTGCCAGGCACTGTGCTCAGAGCAAAACAGCAAGTTATTTTGTTTCATTCTCACAACTGTATAAGGTTGTTACCGAGAGTTTCTCCAGTTTACATGGACTAAGATGTTAAATGTCTTACCCAAGGTTTATCCAAGTGTCAAGATTCAAACCCAGGTCATGTGACCTCAAAGCTCTTAACCTTGAGTATTCAATAGGGAAAATGGTTTAGCATTGGAAAAAGCCTGGGTTTTAGGGTCAGAAAATGTTAAGTCCACTCTGTGTCATTCAACAAGTTTTGAGATCTTAGACAAATCACTTAATTTCCTTGAGCCTCAAGTTCTTTTTTAAATAGAGTGGGATACATGAAGAGGCTATGTAAGCCATAAAACATCCTGCAGACATCAGCTGCTGATATTTTCATTCCAACCTGCATATATATAGTGAAGGAATACCATGTACTATATTACACTAATAAAAAGAGACTTCTTTAAAAAGGATGTTTCATTTTGGAATCATAAAAAAATTACTAGATCAAGACTGATGGAGAAGTGTCAGGGTTCATTTACTGCTTAGAACAGGACAGCCCTAGTTTTATCATCTATATGGAAATATATTATTCAATATTTACAGTGAAATTACACTACTAAGTCTACATACATTTGTGCTTTTCTAATCATTAGCACTGACTTACCAGCAGAGATACTTTGAAATAACAAGAATGTGTTATTAGAGCAGTTAGGAAGATATTGGTAATAGTTATGTCAATATGTAACTCATGTCAGAACAGTTAAATGGGAGGGCACCAGGCTTATCAAAAGAAGCAAATTCTCCCTCACCCCCTGATCTCCAGAGTTTTCTAGCATATCATAAGCAGTCTAACACATAAAAAGTTCATTGCTCAAATTGTGTGAAAGAACTGGGCATATTTAAATTTTTAAATTATTTTCATTATTGTTGTTTCATTTTCCTAAGGGAACTCTTAGTGGTAAAAAGACAGTAAATATGTCAAATCAGACAGTAAATTGAAATGTGATGTCAGTTTCATTGAAACCATCCTCTACTAGTATTATTTTAATATGATTTATTTTTATTCCCATCATAATAATATTTTAAAAATATTAATCAGTACTGTTTTACTTTAAGCATATTTAAAATTTTCCTAAACTTAAGAAGATAATATTAACTCAACAATTAATATCATTTTTATTTTCCAATCTAATTAGTTTTCTAGAAGGGGAGCTGTATTGTTTCAAGATGAAATTCAACCAATTATGCCAATGAGTATATTTTCCTCAAAATATTGTTGAAAAAAATTTAAAGAAAGATAATGAATTTAAGAAATAATTTCATTGGAACGTAATCACCATTTGGATTCCCTGATCTCAGATTGGGCTTCCCAGCTGGTGCTAATGTTAAAAAAAAAAAAATCTGACTGCCAAAGCAGAAGTCACAAGAAACATGGGTTCAATCCCCGGGGTCAGAAAGATCCCTTGGGGGTGGAAATGACTACCCATTCCAGTATTTTTGCCAGGAGAATTTCATGGACAGAGGAGCCTGGCAGGCTACAGATTAGCCATTGGGAGTTTATCAGCTGACTATTTAGTCATTAAAATACAAATATTTTTTGCCCTTCTGTCTGTCTCAGATATAAGCACTTCACAGAGCTGAGACAAATCAACATAGATTTAAACTGGTATATGAAATAAAAATGAGAAAAATCTTAGGAAAATAATTAGCAATATAAGATTCTGATATAAAAGTGTTTTTGTATTTTTTTAAGTATGTGCCAACTTCTCAGTGTCACAAATTGGGTTTTACATTAAGGTAAGCCATACCTATAAGAAGAAATCACTTTTTCATACTATGTCACAAACACAGAGCTCTGTAGGTGAGGCCTTCATTGTATGTTTTATCTCCTCCTCCTCAGTCAACAAGCAGAAACTGGCTCACTGGCCAAAAATAAAGGCAAGGGGCAGGAGCTATGATCCAAGCTGTGCAATGATACCCTTCTCATCCATGTTAATACATTGAGTGCACACACAAAATGTAAAATTAGTCTCAGGTTGCCTCTTTTTTTTTTTTTAAATGTATTTGTTTTTAAACTTTATTTGAATGCAAGTCAAATGGAACAGGAGAAGGCAATGGCACCTCACTCCAGTGTTCTTGCCTGGAGAATCCCAGGGCCAGGGGAGCCTGGTGGGCTACTGTCTATGGGGTCGTACAGAGTCGGATACGACTGAAGTGACTTAGCAGCTGCAGCAGCAGCAAATAGAACAATGGTAGAGGAGGCACAAAAGTCCAAAACAAGTGTAAGCAACTCTAAGATCAATGGGCCCTGACCTGCAGAGGGAACCATTCTGAATAATTTCAGCCCAGATTTTCACTTTGGGACCCCAGCGGTCTGGCTCTCACCTCTCCTCAGTTCTTGGGCAGCATAAATGTGGTCTAGGAATTGTCCTGCTGCTTGTCTGCCCAGTGAAGAACTCATGAGGATCTTGCCCTTTCCAAGTTGGGAATTTTTGCCAAAATAGAGCTCCCTTTTAACCTCTCCTCAGCAACTCAGTAACAACTTCTTTAGTTAGCCAAATTTAATCTTGATATTCTCTTTCTTAGAACTTAAATCAGCCATAGGGAAGTTAGCTAGACTGCTAACAGGTGCAAAAAATTAATAGCTCACAACTAAGCTGTCATTTGGAGAAGGCAATAGCACCCCACTCCAGTACTCTTGCCTGGAAAATCCCATGGATGGAGGAGCTTGGTAGGCTGCAGTCCACGGGGTCACTAAGAGTCGGACACGACTGAGCAAATTCACTTTCACTTTTCACTTTCATGCATTGGAGAAGGAAATGGCAACCCACTCCAGTGTTCTTGCCTGGAGAATCCCGGGGACGGGGGAGCCTGTGGGCTGCCGTCTATGGGGTCACACAGAGTCGGACACGACTGAAGTGACTTAGCAGCAGCAGCAGCAGCAAACTGTCATTTCAATGATACTGCACAATCAATTCACAGAACACTTTCTTAAGCAGTGTCATTCACTTGCACAATAACTGAGTTACTATACAAATACCTAACACTATACAATTTGTTGCCTCAATTCATATCTTGTAAATGATAAAACTTGGGTTCAGAGAGGTTAAGTAATTTATTCGTGGTCAACAAAGCCCATAATATTTCTCCAGTGTCTTGCCACCTGAGACATGGCTCTTGGTGTTTCTTAGAACAAATTTCTAGTAATTAAATATGACATTTTGATGGTGATGGACCTAGAGAGAGGTGCAAGCTCTATATCTGCCCTTGTCCACCATTGGCGTTTACAGAACTATGATCAGACCAGCACCTGAGTGTTCTGTTCTCTCCAAGTGTGTTTCAAACTTCAAAGCTGCATTTAAAATGTCATAGATTTCTAGACACTAGTACTTAAAAATGATAATACAGCCCAGGTTTCTGGCATTTTTATGTCCATCTGCTAGCATGGCATGGTGCCCATTCACAAGGTAATAAGACAATTTCAGGAGGACACAGATACCAAGCATATCAGGGACCAGAGTGATAACCCTCAAAATGAAACAAGTGGCTTCCCTTTTTCTACAATGAGGAGATCCTTCTGAGTCAGAGCACCAGATCATAGCTCTGCAGCTGTCCCATTAGGTGAGATCACATTCACTGACACACAGCAGAGACTGCTGATGCCGGTTCAAGACCTTGACTCATTTCTGTTTGTAGGTTATGAAGAATCAAGGTACAGTTCTAGAGAATAAAATTCTGCCACCTTCACGTCGGCTTGAAGACAGGTGTGTACCGTGGAGAGAGAATGAGCATGGGGTAGAAACCCCCACGTGTATTTTGCAATGTCAGGAAGCTTCATCTTTTTGTTTACTTGTGATAAATCACATCCCTAGTAGCTTGTGGCTCAGCCCAGCAAGAAAGTTCAAGTGTTGGGGTGGGGTTGCATTTTTTTTGTAGATGTAGATATGGTTTCTTCTATTGACCTATCTGCCTGAGAATATAATGATAGGGAAAATATGGTAAACACAAATTCCATTTGAATTCTAGCAAGCATCCTGTGACTAGAACTGTTTACACAGAACCTCACTAAAGTCACATGATTCACTCATTGTCCCTTCTCAGCATGCTTTTCATATTTATATTTGAGGTGAAGAACTTTATAAAGAGCAAGAGGAGTAGGCGAGGAGAAAGAAGAAAAACAGCAGAAGAAACCAGAAGGAAAAGAGAAGGGAGAAAAAATTGACAATATAAATATGTTAATAACTATCCTATAACTAATTCCTATGGTCAATTCTATAGTAATTCTAAAGCAAACATCATCTTGATATTACAAAGAAATATGTGAATTTGTAGTTCCTAAAACTAGATAGTTCTTTTTCTCTACTTTCTCTATATATACAAAATACATATATTCTGGAGAACTATATGGCTAGATACAAAAATATGTATACATACACACACACACACACACACACATATATATACACATATTAAAAATTGGATTCCACATTAGTGTAATCTGAATGAAATTCAGTAAGTGGCTATTTTTATATAAGATATTTTCTCTTTACTCAGTTTAAAAAGGAGGAAATTTAATGTTAAATGTTTCATGATAAAATATTATAAGAAAATATATGGGTGGGAATATGTGTAAGAATTCATGTTTAATAGCATCAAAGTGTTTAACAGAATATGATGATCCTCATGGTAAACTGAATTTCGTTACATTTCTGAACAATTTATCAGTTTAATATTTATTCAGTTCAGTTCAGTTCAGTCACTCAGTTGTATCCGACTCTTTGCGACCCCATGAATTGCAGCATGCCAGGCTTCCCTGTTCATCACCAACTCCCGGAGTTCACTCAAAGTCACGTCCATCGAGTCAGTGATGCCATCCAACCATCTCATCCTCTGTCGTCCCCGTCTCCTCCTGCCCCCAATCCCTCCCAGCATCAGAGTCTTTTCCAATGAGTCAACTCTTTGCACGAGGTGGTCAAAGTACTGGAGTTTCAGCTTTAGCATCATTCCTTCCAAAGAAATCCCAGGGCAGATCTCCTTCAGAATGGATTGGTTGGATCTCCTTGCAGTCCAACACCACAGTTCAAAAGCATCAATTCTTTGGCGCTCAGCCTTCTTCACAGTCCAACTCTCACATCCATACATGCAGATATTAAATGTTCGCAAGTCAAGAAACACCTGGAGTAACAGGCAAATTTGGCCCTGGAATACGGAATGAAGCAGGGCAAAGGCTAATAGAAGTTTGCCAAGAGAACGCACTGGTCATAGCAAACACCCTCTTCCAACAACACAAGAGAAGACTCTACACATGGACATCACCAGATGGTCAGCCCTGAAATCAGATTGATTATATTCTTTGCAGCCAAAGATGGAGAAGCTCTATACAGTCAGCAAAAACAAGACCAGGAGCTGACTGTGGTTCAGATCATGAGCTCCTTATTGCCAAATTCAGACTTAAATGGAAGAAAGTAGGGAAAACCACTAGACCATTCAGGTATGACCTAAATCAAATCCCTTATGATTATACAGTGGAAGTGAGAAGTAGATTTAAGGGACTAGATCTGATAGACAGAGTGCCTGATGAACTATGGTCGGAGGTTCGTGACATTGTACAGGACACAGGGATCAAGACCATCCCCATGGAAAAGAAATGCAAAAAAGCAAAATGGCTGTCTGGGGAGGCCTTACAAATAGCTGTGAAAAGAAGAGAGGTGAAAAGCAAAGGAGAAAAGGAAAGATATAAGCATCTGAATGCAAAGTTCCAAAGAATAGCAGGAAGAAATAAGAAAGCGTTCCTCAGCGATCAATGGAAAGAAATAGGGGAAAACAACAGATTGGGAAAGACTAGAGATCTCTTCAAGAAAATTAGAGATACCAAGGGAACATTTCATGCAAAGATGTGCTCAATAAAGGACAGAAATGGTATGGACCTAACAGAAGCAGAAGATATTAAGAAGAGGTAGCAAGAAGACACAGAAGAACTGTACAAAAAAACATCTTCACAACCCAGATAATCACAGTGATCACCCGGTATGATCACTCACCTAGAGCCAGACATCCTGGAATGTGAAGCCAAGTGGGCCTTAGAAAGCATCACTACGGACAAAGCTAGTGGAGGTGATGGAATTCCAGTTGAGCTATTTCAAATCCTGAATGATGATGCTGTGAAAGTGCTGCACTCAATATGCCAGCGAATTTGGAAAACTCATCAGTGGCCACAGGACTGGAAAAGGTCAGTTTTCATTCCAATCCCAAAGAAAGGCAATGCCAACGACTGCTCAAACTACTGCACAATTGCTCTCATCTCACATGCTAGTAAAGTAATGCTCAAAATTCTCACGGCAAGCTTCAGCAATACGTGAACTGTGAACCTCCAGATGTTCCAGCTGGTTTTAGAAAAGACAGAGGAACCAGAGATCAAATTGCCAACATCCGCTGGATCATGGAAAAAGCAAGAGAGTTCCAGAAAAAATAACTACTTCTGTTTTATTGACTATGTCAAAGCCTTTGACTGTGTGGATCACAATAAACTGTGCAAAATTATTCAAGAGATAGGAATACCAGACCACCTGACCTGCCTCTTTAGAAACCTATATGCAGGTCAGGAAGCAACAGTTAGAACTGAACATGGAACAACAGACTGGTTCCAAATAGGAAAAGGAGTACGTCAAGGCTGTATATTATCACCCTGCTTATTTAACTTCTATGCAGAGTACATCATGAGAAATGCTGGGCTGGAAGAAGCACAAGGTGCAATCAAGATTGCCGGGAGAAATGTCAGTAACCTCAGATATGCAGATGACACCACCCTTATGGCAAAAAGTGAAGAGGAACTAAAAAGCCTCTTGATGAAAGTGAAAGAGGAGAGTGAAAAAGTTGGCTTAAAGCTCAACATTCAGAAAACGAAGATCATGGCATCCGGTCCCATCACTTCATGGGAAATAGATGGGGAAACAATGGAAACAGTGGCTGACTTTATTTTTTGTGGCTCCAGAATCACTGCAGATGGTGACTGCAGCCATGAAATTAAAAGACTCTTACTCCTTGGAAGGAAAGTTATGACCAACCTAGATAACATATTGAAAGGCCGAGACATTACTTTGCCAACAAAAGTCCGTCTAGTCAAGGCTATGGTTTTTCCAGTGGTCATGTATGGATGCGAGAGTTGGACTGTGAAGAAAGCTGAGTGCCGAAGAATTGAAGCTTTTGAACTGTGGTGTTGGAGAAGACTCTTGAGAGTCCCTTGGACTGCAAGGAGATCCAACCAGTCCATCCTAAAGGAGATCATTCCTGGATGTTCTTTGGAAGGAATGATGCTAAAGCTGAAACTCCAGTACTTTGGCTACCTCATGTGAAGAGTTGACTCATTGGAAAAGACTCTGATGCTGGGAAGATTTGGGGGCAAGAGGAAAAGGGGACAACAGGGGCTGAGATGGCTGGATGGCATCACCGACTTGATGGATGTGAGTTTGAGTGAACTCCGGGAGATGGTGATGGACAGGGAGGCCTGGCGTGCTGTGATTCATGGAGTCGCAAAGAGTCGGACACGACTGGGTGACTGAACTGAACTGAACTAAATGTTCACAAATAAGTTCCTATCTTAAGGAATAATAGGTATAATTATAGTAATAAAAACTTGCTTTTATTTCAAATAATTATAATTTTAATTATTTATTCAGGAGGTTTTAACGAGTAACTACTGAGTATTAGGATTTGTTCTGGGCTCTGATCACATCATAAAAAATAATATCTGTTCTTAAAGTTTCTGACATGTGATGTAAGAAAGACACTACAAAAGATACTAACTTTTTGTGTTAATGGCAGTATAGATCTTTCTTGACTTATGATAGGGATACACCCTGATAAACCCATCATAACATGAAAAATCCTAAGTCAAAATAAATGCATTTATAAGATGCATTTAAATAGATTTAACCTACCAAACATCTTAGGCCTACCTTAAGTGTGCTCAGAACACTTACATTCCTACAGTTGGGTAAAACAATCTAACATAAAGCCTATTTTTTAAATAAAGGTTTGAATATCTCATGTAATTAATTGAATAGTGTACTGAAAGGGAAAACCAGAATGCTTGTGTGGGTACAGAATACTTGTAAGTGTATCACTGTTTACCTTCCTGTTTACCCTCAGGAGCTCACTGCTGCTAACCACCATCACAAGAGAGGATGATAAGTACTGCATTACCACTAGCCAGGAAACAGAGCAAAATCATGATGTGAACTGTGATTTCTACCAAATGCTTATCACTTTCTCACAATTCTAAAGTCAAAAAATGGTACGTTGAACCAACATAAGTTAGAAACAGTCTATATAGTGGAGCCCAAAACATAAAAGGGACAACTCCTTCAGATTTGGTGATTTGGGAAGACTTCACGGGGCTCCCCGGTGGCGCAGTGGTAAAGAATCCTCCTGCCAATGCAGGTGATGCAAGAGACCCAGGTTTGATTCCGGGTCGGGAAGATCCCCTGGAGAAGGAAACGGCAATCCACTCCAGTATTCTTGTCTGGGAAATGCCATAGACAGAGGAGCCCGGTGGGCTATAGTCCATGGGTTTGCAAATAGTCCCACACGACTAAGCTACTAATGTTTTTGCTTCTGAATTATATCTAATCTGTTTATATGGAGGATTATCGGTATTTAGCCAGAACTGTGTGTGAGTATTATGTGTGTGGAGAAGCAGACAATGGTTGCCTCCAAGGAGACTGAAGATCGTTGCATAGGTGCTCTTCGTCTGTATCAGTCACGTAATCCATGGCTAGCTAAGTATGAAGGATAAAAAGATGTAAGTGTCAAAGCAGTTAATATTACTAATAAGAAAATATCATTTTAAATCTAGTTATGAAGTGAAAGTCACTCAGTCGTGTCTGACTCTTTCCCACCCCGTGGACTGTACAGTCCATGGAATTCTCCAGGCCAGCATACTGGAGTGGGTAGCCTTTCCCTTCTCAGGTGATCTTCAACCCAGGGATTAAATCCAGGACTCCCACATTGCAGGTGGATTCTTCGCCAGCTGAGTCACAAGGGAAGCCCCGTTATAACATGCTCTGATAAAAGATGTAACATTGGGACCAATACGTCTCTTCACAGGGGTCCCATGTGACTTATATCTCTGTGCACATTGTTGGTATTGATGAAATGAGGGATGAAAAGACCTTGAGAACACATTAAGAGAAGAGCCACTAAGACAAGATTTGTGTGAAAATGAAAGTCACTGAGTCATGTCAGACTGCAACCCCATGGACTATAGCCTGCCAGGCTTCTTTGTCCATGGAATTCTCCAGGCCAGAATACTGGAGTGGGTAGCTGTTCCCTTCTCTAGTGGATATTCTCAACCCAGGGACTGAACCCAGGTCTCCCGCATTGCAGGCAGATTAAGACAAGAAAGAGTCCATAAAGAAGCAAACACTTAGCTGTGCCTTGAAGGGTTGCTGGGTGTAAGGATGAGGAGGATCTTTCTGCACTCAAAATAGGGCAAAAGGAATCAACAAGTTTCAGGAAGGAGAAATTGTATTTGTTTCATCTGCTAGCAGATAATATTCTCTCTCTTTCTCCAGCATCTACGTAGCAGTCTAACAATATATCTATACAAAAGAGAAGGAAGGAAGGAAAGGAGGATAGACTGAGTATAACTGGATTCAAGTTCCTTGGAATTTTATAAGTATGATTCTCGCTTGAAGGTGGGAGTGGTCTAGATCTACACTACAAGGAAGTCTTCAAATTTAAGTACATTAAAGAATCATCACAGGAGCCTGTTAAATGAAGATTTCATGATTCCCCTCTAGAGATTCTAATTTAGCTAGAACAGGATACAGTAACCTCCTCTAGATGAGTCTACCGTAGGGGTTTGAGACCATGCTTTGAGAAATGTTGGCTTAAGGAATATTAAGTATCTCTTCCAGTCTTATGATTTTTCTGCAGATGGAGATTTAGTCCTACGGTTCTACATTTGTTTGGTGGAAAAGTAGAAGTGTTCACTTTTCTAAAGCACATTAAATTTCCCAAAGATCTGAGAAACACACTTTGAATTTGTATATGTATATTATAATATATTATGTATACTTATATAATTCTATTTCAATTTTAACCTCAGACCTGAATGAATTTCTGCATTGCATTTCTTTATTTTCTGAAACGATAACTGTGACTTATGATAAAAAGTCAGTTTTAATGAGAAAAAACATGGAAGAAGGAACAGAACGCTATCTATGAAGGAAGTCACCCTCAATCTGTATCATTTTTAGTTTAGGAAAAATCAAGTGAAAACATAAGTATTGAAAAATTCACGTATTTTGAATCATGAACATTTCTCAAACAAATGAAAGAGAATGGGCATTAAAACATAGAAACACATTTGGTCTGAGGTATTGTCCCCTCACCCCATCAACTTAATGAGCAGTTGACATTTCAGAAGAAATGTAGCTGAGAACTACCAGTGTAACTAAACAGTAAACAAGAACTCCACTGCACAGTGTTTCGGCTCTGCTCTACAGCTTGAGTGCATAACTTCAAATCTAATTAGGATGGGAAATGTTGCCTGAACAAGTCTGCAAAGTATTGAGCAATTTCCTTGTAGTCATGACACTGATTCTAGGTGTGCACATAGAGTGATGTCCAGTGAAGCACAGAGGCGTAAAACACCACTAAAAGTGATCAAGACAAGAGCTAGATGTAATAATGATACCAAGGAGCTAGAATAGAATAGAACTGGGTGTAAGTCTAGCTCTGCCGTTCACTAGTTTTCTGCCCTTGGTGCAAATTATTTGTCCTCTCTGAGAGTCAGTTTTCTTACCTAAAAAATTTGATGAAAGTAACCCCTTCCCCAAAATTATGTGAAATAAGTTAGGTAAAAAGCCTACCTCGGGGGATGACCCACGGCAAATTCAAGTTTGTTCCTCCATAGAGATTACTTCTGGAATGTTGGAGATACAAACACCCAAAAAATCAGCCCCAAATGGGAAAAGCATAATGGAGATGTTTGTTGCTATGTTCAATGCTGCTTGTAACTAAACTATCAGTTAGTTCTAAAGGCCATGCTGGCAGAATGTGTGGGAGCAATTAATACTTAGCTACTTTTCTGAGAGGATTGAGGTGCTTCTCTCTAAAGATTTCTTTCACTCTAGCATGCTAATAATGGTGGGATAATAGGGCCGTGTTTTGAGATATTAACTAATCTTCCCCTGGACATCCTCTACATTGCACCCATTACCCTTACCATGCAATTTCATCATCTTCCCAGTGAGGGATTAGAGGGTTAAGGAATAAACAGCAGTCAAAATCTCAGCTTTGAGTTCCAACCATAGAAACAAATCATCTTGAAAAAGAAAAAAAAAGGCAAAGGGTTTTTGAGAGAGAATGTCTTTGAAGATTACAAATGAAAAGCCTTATGAATGTAGACAGAGTTCATACCAAAAATAAAGTTGGAAAGCTTACAATATGAAGTAAAAAATAATTTTTTTCCAATACAGAAAATGGTCAAAAACTCCATTGGATTGAAGGAAGGGAAGAGATAGATGAGGACACAGGTGGAAGGAGAGGGGTTTGACCATTAAAGAAAAGAGGACAAATAGGGTTGGGGCTTAGGTGTGGGGTTCTCACTGTTCCTTCCCATTCTCTCTTCTCAAAAAGGTTTGGGTAATCATGGTGTCCTCGTGGAATAGGAGCAGTGAGTGAATAGGATACCCACAGGATTGGATCTGAGGCCAGGCTCTCAGAAGGCAGGCACGAAGCATGGCACTGGAAAATACTCAAGAAGACTCTAGAGGGATACAGAAAAGCTGAGAGGAAACATGCTCTGGGCTGTGACCAGATGCTACTTGGATCATGCAGGCTGAAGACCCCGTTATAGGACCAGAGACACTGACTACAGAAGTGTCCAGTATGAAGACTCAAGCACCAAAACTGAGTTAGAATGAATCAAACCTCAGTGAAGACAGAGCAAGGCTGTGGATGACAGCCTCCATGGTGAAGAGGCCCTAGAATGCTCCTCACAAGAAGGAAAGGACTAGGAGAAGAGGAAGATTCCTGAATTAACTGAGTGTAACTCCAAGAGACTGAGAAACTGAAAAGACTACGGGAACTAACAAGGTGACAAACTGGCTTGTGTGAAAATCATAGAAAAAATTTCATTGATTTCTTTCAGAGTTTTTGTCTCTATTTATTGTTCTTCAATACTGTATCCACTGTGACATGCAGCCAGCACAAATCTTGTGGAATATTGGTACCATGAAAGTAGATTTGGTGCATGTTTAATTATAGAAATAGAACAAAATTAAGACTCTTACAGGGGAAAATGGAAAGGGAAGGAAGGAAAGAAAGTTCCTATTGCTCTGGCAGCAGAAGCAAAAATGGCCTTCATTATACAGCATTTGACATGAGCATGCTGCTCAATTGTTTAGTTTTTAAAAATATAATTATAGTCATTATAAGAATGGTTTTTATTTTTGAAGCAATATTTATATGTAGGAGTTTCTTGAAGTCATGCCTCTATACTTTTAAATTATTCAATATTTATTCTCCTCCTTCCTCTGCCTACTCCTCCCCTCCTGCCCACCTTCCTTCCCCTCTTCCTCCTTCTGGGAGGTAAACATTGACAGTGATCCTAGAGAAAACTATTTCAAGTGAAAGCTGTCATTACTTGTCTCACTGTCAGTACAATGAAATGATACTTTATAAGTTTAAGTTCATTCTCTATAGTTTAAGTTATCACAGGTAAAAAGTTATGTTTCTTCAAAATACCCAGATTCAGTAACTAAACTTGTTAATGGCTCAATGTTTGACTGCTTTTGTGGTACAACAATGTCTATCCCCATTTTTTTCCTGTTGCATTGTTTAATTCCCTCTTATTTTCAAGGTTCTAAGAAGGGCTAAGACACTTGGGTGTTGTTGTTCAGTCACTCAGTCATGTCCGACTCTTGCGACCCCGTGGACTACAGTAGCCAGGCTTCCCTGTCCTTCATCATCTCCCAGAGTTTGCTCAAACTTGTGTCTATTGAGTCGGTGATGTCATCCAACCATCTCATCCTCTGTCTTCTCCTTCTCCTCTTGCCTTCAGTCTTTCCCAACATCAGGGTCTTTTCTAAGGAGTCAGCTCTTCACATCAGGTGGCCAAAGTATTGGAGCTTCAATTTCAGCATCAGTCCTTCCAATGAATATTCAGGACTGATTTCCTTTAGGATTAACTGGTTTAATCCCCTTGCAGTCCAAGGGACTCTCAAGAGTCTTCTCCAACACCACAGTTCAAAAGCATCAATTATTTGGTGCTCAACCTTCTTTATGGTCCAACTCTCACTACTGGAAAAACCATAACTTTGGCTATACGGAACTTTGTCAGCAAAGTGATGTCTCTGTTTTTTTAATCTGCTGTCTAGGTTTGTCATAGCTTTCCTTCCAAGGAACAAGTGTCTTTTAATTTCATGGCTGCAGTCACCATCTGCAGTGACTTGGAACCCGAAAATAACATCCATCACTGTTTCCATTGTTTCCCCATCTATTTGTCATGAACTGATGGAACTGGATGTCATGATCTTCATTTTTTGAATGGTGAGTTTTAAAGCCAGCTTTTTCACTCTCTTTCACCTTCATCAAGAGGCTATTTAGTTCCTCTTCACTTTCTGCCATAAGGGTGGTGTCATCTGCATATCTGAGTGTATTGATATTTCTCCTGGCAATCTTAATTTCAACTTCTGCTTCATCCAGCCCAGGATTTTGCATGATGTACTCTGCATACAAGTTAAATAATCAGGGTAACGATATAGAGCCTTGATTTACTCCTTTCCCAATTTGGAACCAGTCCATTGTTCCATGTTTGGTTCTAACTCTTGCTTCTTGACCTGCATACAAGTCTCTCAGGGGGCAGGTAAGGTGGTCTGGAATTCCCATCTCTTTAAGAATTTTCCATAGTTTGTTGTGATCCACACAGTCAAAGGCTCTAGCATAGTCAGTGAAGCAGAAGTAGATGCTTTTCTGGAATTCTCTTGCTTCTTCTATGAGCCAAAGGATGTTGGCAATTTGTTCTTTGGTTTCTCTGCCTTTTCTAAATTCAGCCTGTAAATCTGGAAGTTCTTGATTCACATACCATTGAATCCTAGCTTTGAGGATTTTGAGCATTAGTTTGCTTGCATGTGAAATGAATGCAATTGTGCAGTAGTTTGAACCTTCTTTGGTATTACCCTTCTTTGGCATTGGAATGAAAACACCTTTTCCAGTACTGTGGCTACTTCCTAATTTTACCTTTGTGCTGTTTCTTCCTTAGATGGATTTAGCTCCATCCCTTCATTCAATCATTTGAAAGTTGAGTGTCTCCTATGTACCAGACCACAGACATTTTTACCTTAAATTCTTTAAGAAAGTTAATATTTAACTGCTTTCATTCATGTTACTATTATATTTAGCTAATCAATATCTCTATTATTTGCTTAAGCCCAAAAGTATTTAAATATTTTAATTAATGTTCGTAATAATAATTTCCACATCCCAGGCTCCTGATTAGTTTTGAAAGGATGGTCTCTTACCTGCACTATGAGTCATTGAAACTTAGGAAAAGCAGGTTCTTAAAATAAAGGTATAAATTACATAATTAAAAAACTTACCTGTATCCATACCACTGTGATAGAAAGTATGACAAGTAAATTAGACTGTACTTGTTCATATACAGGTTGTAATGTACAAACACTTCAGTTGTGCAGTGCAACAACTTCAGGGGGCCCCACTCATAACAACCATGGTACAAATGAGATTTCTGATATTATAAAGAATGGTGGAGAGCCTTAGTAAATAAATCAACTTTATTGTTTGTATTAAATTGATTGGCTGCAGCAGTTGGGAGACCAGAATATAGTCTGGTCTCATTCACCATATTTGATGCACATAATACCCCAACGTGCATCCAAGCATGTATTCTTACCATTTCCGTAACTAACATCCTGGTTACTTATGGTTCTCTTCACCCTCTCTTCACTCAGATAGTTGAAAATCTGATTGTTCTGTAAGTATGATGTCTCTTTAGAAAGCAGAAGACATTACTTATTCATGATAAGTGGTGCTTCCCTTGTAGCTCAGACAGTAAAGGTTCCGCCTGCAATGCAGCAGATGCAGGTTCGATTCCTGGGGTGGAAGAATTTCCTGGAGGACGGCATGACTATCCACTCCATATTCTTGTCTGGAGAATCCCATGGACAGAGGAGCCTGGGAGGCTACAGTCCATGGGGGTCACAAAGAGTTGGACATGACTGAGCGACTAAGCATGCATGCATGATAAGTAACAAACTACACCCTAGATTTCTCCTATGCAATACAACCCAAACTTGTCATTTTCAGAGACTAATAATAACATTGACAACCACATTGGAAGCAAGTATTTGAGATAGCATACAGTTTATATTTAAAGATGCTGTTGTCTGATTACCTATGTACCTATGCTAAAAGGAAAGAATGACTAAGCTGTAGTTTGTGTCTATGTTTTACATGGTTTGAGAGCTATTCATATCTTTTGTCCCCTAATAGGAGACAGTACCAAGAGGGGACTTTCGAGTTATAATGCGCTAGTCAACCAGCACACTAGGTCATCTGATAATGGTTGGCCTGGCAGGGGTCCAAGGCAGGGGACACTTTGTAGGTATCTTCCTGTCCTCACTCTAGTGATGACTGTGAAGTATGGTGGAGCATTTGTGTATTAGCAAGAAGGAGACGGAGAAGTATGAAAAAGGGAAAGGTGAATGAAAATTACTGCTTGGGAAAAAAAAAAACAACAGTGTTTAGTGTTCTGAGAAGAATTTTATTTTTCTTCTTTTGAATAAAAAAAAAACAAAACCGCTCATAGCTTGTGGCCTTAAGGAGAGAAGCACAGGAACAAGGCTGCTTTTGTACTCTATTAAGGTTGAGATTAAAGTCCCTACTGATAAACTGAACATTCTTTAAAAGTGACCAGAAGCAAACAGTGTCTGTTTGCTGCTACTTTATTACAAAGACACCACTGAGAATAGCTAAGAATATACTATTTGATCTTTTTAACAGGTTGACCAAATGATTGCAGTTGGCTCTAGTACATGAGATGCTTTCTGCAAATTATTGTTTCTGGTTACAAACCTTTATAATATCTCAGAATGAATTATGTATGTATTTCATGTTTTCTTTTCTGTTATCAGCCTTGATGTTCTCATTTCAAGTTTCACCCTAGCCTCCTAATAATGCAATATTGAGGCCATTCAGACACTAATTATGCCTCCGTGGCTTTTTTGAAATGACTAAATCAGCATCAGTTCTATAATTATCATTAGCAAGTTTGTATCAGTAGCTCACATCACTTGAAAAGCTCAACTTAAATGATTTGTGAATATCCTCATCTAATACATAAGACTCTCTATAGATACACACAGGTGCATGCATATTGCTTTATGTAAAATATAAAGTCTGTACATCTATATTGTATGAAATATATTTTCAATGCAATATTAAAACATTATTTCCATAGCTTTAAATATTAAGCTAGACAGAGACACCCAAGATACCTGTGCTTTAAAAGCTTAGTTGGGGTGAGCAGTGTAAGGAAACAGAAAACTGTTACTTATACTTAAGGCTAATCTGATGTCTTCCTCATTTTCTGAATGTTCAAATAGGAACCTGGCAAAGATGATTGACAGGAAGAAGTATCCAAATGCAATTCTTCTGTATTTTCATTGTCTCTGTTCTTGAATTATTGATATTGCCAGTAGTCATTTGCCATGAAAACAAATCAAGGTATATATGCTAAGCACTTCCTTGAATGCAACAGTTTTATATTTTTAAAAATGTTTACAGTATGCCATTTTTATAATTTATCAAAATGGAAAACTGACAGGAAGAAAAACTACAGCTAAATAAAAGTGTAGTGCAAATTAAAATCTTAGTTCTGTGACTAAATGCACAAATGCTGTGTGGAAACATTATGGGGCTGGTGAGAGGGCAGGGAACACCAGCTACTGAGGGAAGGTAGGAAGATTTCTTTGTATCACTTAGAAGGGAAAGACTCACCTTAAACAGGAAAACCTGATAAGAATAGCTGAATTTAGGTCTTTTTAGGAATAGTGGAACACACATCAAAAGCTAAGCCATTATACTTCCCAGTGACAATCTTTTTTTTTTTTTCACACCACCTAATACCAGATCCTTGTTTTGTACAAAAAAACTTGTGCCAGACTCTAGTATTTTATGACCTACATTATTACCCTCTGGGTAGTCAAATGATGGTGCCAAACTAATTATTGCTTTGTCTAATTTTAAATCCAGGTCTATGGAGATTAACAGCTTGCACATTAATTCAAAGCACCAACAGCCCACCTAACCTAATGCTGTTTTAAGTGAATTAAAAATCCTGTTTAGGAAACTTTAATATACTTTAAATGAAGGAAATGTGCATCTATATTTTTATCCAGTATATAAAAACCAAATTCACTTTGCTTATTTTGCTTGCCCAAACATACTCCAGGGAAGAACTTTTCTTATCTTCAGGCATTACTTCCCTTGAAAATGAAATACCTGCTAAGCTAAAAGCACAGGCTGAGTGGAACTAATTGTAAAGTGGCAGGGTGATGGTGGGGAGGGGGAAGTGAAATAATGAGAAGAAAGACTATGTTGAGGTTGAGGAAGAAAAACACTCCATTCCAATGTATTGTACCTTTTTATATCTTTGACATTAAATGAATGCCTTTAAACACACTGACATTTTGTAATATTACAAAATGAACATACAGTATTGAGCAATCAATACAGATAGACCATCTATAAAGAAGGCAAGGAAGCATATCACTGGACCCTACAGGAAGGATTGACAGTTTGAGGGACCAGAAAATGATAGGCCACTGCAATAACTTCCCAGCCCGTCTCCCTGTTTCCAGTTCTATTAGCTATATCTTCTTAAAGCAGGTCTCAGGCCTCATAAATCTCCTGCTTAAAAACCCACCAAGAGCTTCCTGTTACCTACCTACTGCAATGCAAACCTCTCATTCAAGGACTGAATGAAGTTCCTCCATAATGCATCCCCTATTCTCATCCTCATCTTTATTTCCTGCTTTGTGTCTGTACAAAACAAGGGCTCAACCAAACTAAATCAGATGCTGTTTCCTGCAAAGAACCAGGTAGTTTTGTTCCTTGCTGCCTTTGTGAAGGCAACAGGTCAACTCGTTAATTTCCTCAATAAACCTTTACTCACTAAATGTTTATTGTCACTGTTTTAAGCACTAGGGAGAAAAAAACAAACAAACAAACAAAACAAGGGTGGAAATTACAATGATGCCTGCCCTCAAGAAGCTTACAATATAACAGAGGGATCAAATACAAAGATACTTTTAAAATGATGTGATAATGAGAGAAAGAGATACAGAGTCTAAAAAGAGCCCAGGGGAAAGACACTGAAGTGCCCCTAGAAAGGCTGGGAAGTCTCCCTTGGAGGAGATACGAGCTCTGAGTGTCTGCAGGGAGTTAGCACACAGAAGAGGAGGGCAAACAGGGAGCTCAAGGAAAAGCAAGGCACAGAGGGGACAGATGACACGGTGTATGCAAATGACAAGCAGTTTGTTGTGTAGGAAAATAAAGATTGAGACTACAAAGGCCAGGAAAATGGACGTCTCCTTCATGAAAGAACCCATATCTTCCGAACAGAACCCCTTTATGAGTCATTTATTATAGTTCAACATTCACTTTGAACTATATTTATCTGGACACATCCATGACATATTAATGTCGGTTTTCTTTTAAATCCTCTGCAATTTTTAGGGCAATGCTTTTAACCACAATAAGTGTTCAGTATGTACTTTTCCTAAATGAGATTGAGAATCAGGCAGAAGTCGCAGCAAATATATGAACAGTACCACCATTTAAAGAGTGAATGAAAAAAAAAACCATAATCCTCAGGTTATTAGAAGAAAACTCTTTTGCAAAACCAAGAAAACATCTCTGGTGAACCTATCACAGGATTTTCTGGTTGCCTCTCCACTGTAGGGTGAGGTCACAGAAGAGATATACAGACCACTCTAATGCCATTTGACAGTACCTGTATTCAAGTGTAATTCTAACAAATTGAGTAATTTCACAAAAATGAGGTCAAGGTCTTCACTTTTTTTTTTTTTTTTTGAGGAGGGGAATAGTGCATAAAAACTTCTTAGTAGTCTCAGTTGAGGTGCAAATGAAGATCCTTAAACTGCAATTTTATGGAAACATTAAAAAATTACTATGTCAGTAATTGGCATTATTGTAAGACACTTCAGATTTTGTGAGCAATATTAAAAAAAGAAATGTGTAGGTCTTGTAAATAGCTACTAAGTCTTGGAATGGTTTTTGAAACAGAGTTTGGAAGAAGATATTACTAGTTTAATGTTTTATTAAAATAGTCCTTGAGATTGAAACTAAAAAGCAGTTTTAAAAGTTGAATTGTGTTGAGCATTTTATAATAAACCATACATTATAGAAACTTATTTTTCTCTGTAAAGCATCTTGTCACCTTCTTCTCCTTCATCTTCTCTACACTCTATCTACCCCCATCTTTCCCTTATTTTCCTCTCTCATCACGTGGGTAAAGCACACCTCTGTGTCTAACCTGGGTCAAATTCTCCTTAGTCCAGTGCAGACAAATATAGGGGCATCTGTAAAATCCCTTCAGTATCAGCTTGCTTATTTTCTTACCCTTTGTTGTTGTTGATTTGTGTAGTGAGAATAAGAACAGGGAAAAGTAAAATAATTTTTCTGTCTGAATGATTTTGAGAGGAAAACACACAGAGAGAGACACACACAGTCCTGAAAGAAAAAGGGATACTTCATGTTCACTTTTCTTCTGATTTTCTTTAAAAGCCCAAGTCAGAATATACTGTGTATTAGAAATTCATCTAAATTTCTACATTTAAAAAGTAAAAGAAAGAGATAAGCAACGTATATAACACAGTGGG
This sequence comes from Oryx dammah, assembly GCF_014754425.2. Taxonomy (NCBI): domain Eukaryota; kingdom Metazoa; phylum Chordata; class Mammalia; order Artiodactyla; family Bovidae; genus Oryx; species Oryx dammah. The sequence continues at coordinate 103,273,458 of NW_024070211.1, read as the reverse complement.
GAAGACAATCAGCCCAGGTTTTCATTGAATTAACTCTTTCTTTGACTAGCCAATCAGCTTTCTTTAAAGATTCAATTTCTTATTCTCATGTTACCACAAGAAAAGTTTCATAAAATATAGTATAGAGATAGGTATCAATTATAACCAGAAACTTCAGAATATATCTTTAAAAATATAGCTAGAATACAGTGACTATTAAAATGCTATTTAATTGAATCACATCGTTATAGTTTTATTGACAACAAAAATGAAACATTGTGCTAATTTTATAACAACAAAAAAATGAAACTGGAAAAACAAAGCTTCATATTCCTCTGCAAAATGTAATGTAAGAAAAGCAGCCTTTCCCCATACATAAGAAGATAGAAAGCTAGAAATAATGGGATGATGAACTCTACTATGGATTTTATTAGTTGTGCAAATCCCGTAATATTTTATTACATAAGCTTCTTTTCCCCTGGGAATATATGTAATTTTGAACACTTTGAAAACTCTATGTAAATATAAGCGATGATCTTTTGAATAGTTTCCATTTCTTTGATTCCAAAGTTAATTATGCTCATTTGTATGATGAATGATAGATTTTATAATCTATATTTCAAATGAATATATAAGAGAACTGGAAAAAGTATACTTATCTATGAATATACTTCTGCTAACCACACTTTTCCTGCTCCCTTTTAAAAGTGGGACTTAGTTTACTATAAATACTGAAAATGAATTTAAGTTGATCATCAAAAAACATTGTTTTTACTCAGTGGTTATTCCATTATTTCTGTTTCATTCAGTGTTTTGGTTTACATGAGGAACTGTAAATTCAGTACTAGGAATTTAGTGTTAAAGGTTGATGAGCTTTGAACTTTTTTTAACAAACAAGGACAGAGGAGTTTTGCTTGAATTGCACAGAGGGCTTGTCATCCGCATTCTCCACATGGGCAATAACTGAAATTATAAATTCTTCACAGTTGTTGTTTAATTCATCTGTACTCAATCCAACAGTGACCCATAGATACTTTCCTACACTTATTTCTTTGTGGTGAAATCCAATGGGCCACTTCTCATAATATCATTTTCAAAGCTATCTTGTAAATATAACTAAAGGGGCTTCAGTGTTCTCTGTTAATCAGAATAAAGTTCTTCTGTTTTATCTTGAAGGCTGTTTTTTTTTTTTTATGCACAAAAAGGTCAAATCTATTCCAAATAGAGATTTTATTCCCTAGAAATACTTAGTAAGATTTTGAATCAGTTTATTTATTTTTTTGTCTTTTAAATTCTGTCATCTGCCTAGATTCAACTAAAATAATGTGGTATTTTTTTCTCATTGTGTTAGTTAAATGTATTCATTCAATAGCTATCTGTTTAAAGGTAAGAAAATCACAGAAGGAGAATAAAATTAATTTCGGACTATATATGTGGTATATTTTAAAAGCTGCATTTCATCATCTGGAGAGTTGCAATTTAGTCTATTAAATCTGTAACAGAGCACTGGAGGAAATGTGAATACCGTTTGTTATCAGGAGGGTCAGTCTTAAAAAGTATATTTTCGGTTCCAACCTTCAAAGTTAACATTTTCAGCTTGATGGGCACCCGGTCGAATATTTAATTCGCCTCTTTCGTTCTTAGCTTAGTTGAAATATAGAGGGCCGGGTGTCCACCAGGCCAAAGTATAAACTTACCATTTATCTATTAAAGTCATATTTAATGAAAACGAAGAGAAATTATTACCCCACTCACTCTCTTTCTCATTACAATTTCTAAAGAACTTTGCCGGGCACATTATCTCGTAGACATCATGATCAAATGTTATTGTTTGCTTTATTATCTCAGTTGGATGGTTGGCTAGTCTAGAATGAAATAGGTTGAAGGCAATACTCGCAGCCTAGAAGTCTGAATGAGGTTCCCATTCAAATGATCCTGCTTGTTTGGGGGTGGGGCGGGGTGATTAGTAAACCAACTGAGCTTACCCTGCATAGTAAGCGTCTGGATGCAGCACATTTACATCTAACAAGAGACCCCAGAAAACGTGTGTGTGTTTCTTAAACCTTATGTTCCGAACAAAAGGCTATCTCAGCAACAGACAATCAGCACTGCATCGCTCCCTGGGATGCAGCCAACACATTCAACTGCACATTTCATTCTTCTTCAGCTCCCAGCACCACAAAGCCCCTACTCTCTTCCCACTCCTGGGTCCCCAGACTGCTCCCTAGAAGGGGGCTGGGAAAGCTTGGCAGGCTAACGTCTATGCCTGCGCACCAGCCGCCCGCACCAGGGGCCCCCGGGCGCTGCGTTCCCCTGCCCGAGTCGCCTGGGGGAGATAGGGAGGGGAGCCGGAGCACGGCAGAGTGGACCGCACACCTAGCCACTTCGGATCTTATTTATTCACAGGGCGGCGGGGGAGGGGAACTGGGTGAATTCGGCTTTTCCCCCCGAAGTTGCTTCCTCTTTTTTGCAGATAAAGTCATTCTCTGGCTGGTGCTGGGAGCCCCAGGGAGAGTGAGGGTGAGGTCCCGGCTCTCGGGGGTCCGGGTCCCGTCCTGTGCGCGGAGTCATGGGGGTGGGGAAGGTGGGAAGCGGCGAGGCAGCTGTCGAGAGGGCCTGGGGCGGGCGCGAGTGCGTGCGGGGAGGGGCGCGGGCCCCAGAGCCTGGGAAGGAGGGCTGGGAGCGCGAGGGCCGGCTGGGCACGCGTGGGAAAGAAAGGCACCCCCACCCCTTCCCTCCGGAGGCACCGCTGCCCTCTCCCCAGGCTGGGCCGCCCGCGAGTGCGGGCAGGCAGAGCTCCGGGTCCCCGCGCGCGTAATCATGACCTCCGGGCCCCCTCCGGGCGGCGCGAGCGCGTCGGCGAGGCTGGGCGGCCGCCGCGGCCCCGGCCGTGTAACATGACCCGAGCGGCCGGCCGGCCAGCGCGGCGCGGCCATTGAGCCCTCCCTGCCCATGAATCTCTGGCGCGTCTCTAGCTCGCTCTCCGCTCGCCTCCCGCCTCCCTTTCTCCCCCTCCAGCTCCGCGGGCTCCGTGCGCCTCTCCCTCTCCCTCTCGGTCCTCCCGCTGCCCGTCTCTCTCCACTGCCCGCCTCTCGCCACTGCCTCCCGTCTTCTCTCCCTCACGGCAGCCTCCGTCTCTTTTCTCCCTCTCTCCTTTGAAAACTGATCTTTGGCTCTTAGTGTGAAAGTGATTTGAATTTGGCTCGGCGGCGCTCTGCGCCTGCGCCCAGCCTCTGGCATGCTGGCTCCTTCCAAGCAGCTGTTTTGGGTTTGAAATTCCAACATGGCAGAGGCTGCAGTCCGTCTTCCCTTCAAAAACTTGGAATGATTTCAAATCATAGGCACCTTCACTTAACCCTAGCTTCCATTCATCAGCAAACACATCGGATCGATGCTACGCTAAGCTATCGGGTTTTCGCTCCGCGAGTTCAGGTAAGAGGAGCTTCGTAGTTTTCTACCATCTGTTTAAATTTGTTTTTGTGGTTGTTTGTTTAATTTTTAAAGAATATAAATACATTCAAGACCGTAATGAAAAGAGATCTTCGAGTTGTGCCTTAAACATTAAATTTAATTTGCACTCGTTTCTATTCTGTACGCCAACCTGCTGTCTAATTTCTCTGTACAAAGTAGCCCTGAAACATTAGAATGCATATTTTTGCTGCTTAATCATTGTAACAATAGTGTGGGATTAAGAGTTCGCGATTGCAAGAATTTCGTTTTCCGATATATTGGGCTTACTTATTACTCTCTTTTTTACTTCAAAAATAAAAAATAAGAAAGCGGAGCCATAGGGTGGGGCTAGACTTTCTTCGGGAACTAACTTCTAAGTAAATAAGAAGTGTAAATAAGAATCTTGCACACACAAAAAGTTAAGGTTAAATTACAATCTCGTGACTGGAGGAACGTGAAAATGTCAGAAGATCGGTTGCAGAAAAATGTAAGCACATCATCTTGGATGGGGTACAGCGTGGTGGGCGTATTGTTGGCAAGGAACGGGAGAGAAAGATGTATAATTTAATGGTATATACAATCCACTGATCCTATTACCGTCCTCCCCGGAGCTCTTGTTAGTTTCAATGGGAGTGAGTGAAATTGACATGGACTTGCATTCCTGGTCATGTGCTTTTTTTCCTTTCTTTCTTCTCCTGTGATCTGAGATCCCCTTTTTGTTGATGTTGCTTTCCCCCTTAATTATATGCATGTAGGTTAAATGAATACCTGACGAAAGGGCCCACGTTTCAAGGCAGTGACATTTGATAGCTGAGAGGAAAAGTGACTTTAATGAAAAGCAACCTTTGGAATTCCTGCTTGTGAGAAATCCAATTCAGCTTTTTGTGCTGCCAGCAAGAAATGATCAGTAGCACCAGTGTTTATGGTATGTCAGTTTTGGAATTTACTTCCTTTGCATCTAAATAGGAAAGACAAATTAAATAGTATGATAAAACCATTGGAGACTCTGCTTGTCTGCTTGGAAAGCAGATGTTCATAATATATAATTCCTTTATATATATATATGTATATTTTAATTTGTTAAAATGCTTGTTTGCTTTTGCTATCACTTGTTTGTATGTTTCAGTTTTTGATTAATAAATTACTGGAGTCCACCTTTATCAGTTTTAGCTGTAATCCCAAAGTTGCATGTTACTAGTAATGCACTATGTAACCGCTGAAGTTAAATGGTATGTAAATTAGTTAAACTCAGTATGGGGTTTTTTGGGGGAGGGGGCTGGGTGGAGAGGGGAGAGGGCGGGAGTATGGGGAAAAGACTCCTTGCTAATGAAAAAAAAAAATGTATATATATGTACACACACAGAAGTGGATGAAAATTTTTTTCTCAATCTATTAATGCAATTTGACTCTGCTCTCTCCATGACTGCACTTTGTAGAGTAATCAGTTCTTCTGAGTGGGTTTTTTTTGAGGGGAGTGAGTGAGTGAAGGAATATCTTTTACCTGAAAATAAAAAAATGTATTTTGATTGCTTGAAGTCCTTACTGCCTTTTAAAGAACAGTGGTAAGGTTTTATTTTTTATTTTTTTCCTTGCCATTCACTTGTCTGCCTGTCAGCGCTTTTTACTTTTAACCTGTGACAGAATTAAATAAGCAGGCACTGAAATTGACTTTGTTTGAAATCTCTCTTTCTTTACCAAAAAAAAAAGTCAGGTAAATGGAGTGAGAGGGGGTTTTCAATAGCTCTTGTGACCGTGTGTATACTTTGTGATATTCAATTAAGACTAGAAGGAAACAACAAAATGATGTTAAAAGTATTTTGCATAACCAATGGATATGTCCACTTTAAAATATTTTTTTGTTTTTTGTTTTTGTTACATATACCCCCACCACCATGCATTCACACTGAAAAGAAAGAAAGAAGGAAAGGGAGAGTATGAAATAAAGAAAAGGCAATGGGGCAAAGCTGCCAGGGGTCTGTAATGTGGCCGTGGTTACTGCTCTCTCATAACACAAATGTGAATACAAGGAAAGGGACTACAAGAGCCGATGCGCGACAGGCACTTCTGGTTGGACTCTGGTGACTGTTGAGCTAAACACACACCGCTCTTACATGATAGGAAGGATTTGATTGAATTTTGCATTTGGAACTTGTTGACTTTGAAGCGATCAATAAGAAGACTGTTTATTTTAGATGCACATAATTTGCCCTGAGAAGTGTCTTAAGGAGGAAAGAGCACAGCTTTTTTCCCCCGGAGCTGTTGGAGCGAATGGGATTGCCAGATGGGCGATTTCCCTCTGTGATGTTAAAGCTGTAATATATATTCAGAGCAGATTGGGCTGCTGCCTGTGATGAGGAGGATATTACATTTATAAATTTTAAATCGGAGCTCGGACAATGTGCTGAGAGCAGAAATTGGATGGTTTGACTGTTCACCGTATTGATACTTAAATGTGATTTCTGGGTAGTAGTAATAATAATTATTACAGTAATATGTAAAAAACACATTGGGGTAGGCAGTCATATAATTCATGACATTTAACAGCAGATTTAAATGTATAAATTGCCCCCCCCCGCCCCGTCTTGGCTTACTATTAAATAATAGTCACATCATTTATTTCCCTGTGTGTTTAAATGCATATTGTGCAAGTGATGTTCATTCAGGAAGCTTGTTGTCATATACTAGAATTCTGCAGAGGAAAAGTTTATATGTAATCTATAAAGTAGACACTTGTGCATATGTATAGAGGGGCATCAGTGGTTCCTATTTTGTAATTCTATTACTTTGATTATTTTTAGATTTTGTTTGTCTCAAACGTGTGGCCTAAAGGAGCCAGAGCTACAAACCTAAAAGGCTGGAAAGTGGGCAAGTGCTCACACTCTGTGGCAGCTCTGCTGTTGCAAATTAAAAGTGTGTTGTGGTCAGGAAATGAAAGCTACAATGTCTCTTTTGAACAAGTCGTTTATCAAGAGAAACATCTATCAGGGACTGCCTTGTCACATTGATCCTCTAAAAGTTAGGTCCGAGGTGGAAGCTGCTTTGATGTTTTTAATCCTAAATTTAATACAACAGAAGAAAAGCAAGGATATTTTGACCAGGATAGATTTAAAAAAATGTTTCCTGGAACCAACAAAATCTATTTATTAGTATTGTACTATGTGTGAAGTTTTTTGGATGTAACAGTTGCAAAGGTGGAAGAGGAAACCCCAGCCTTTTTAAACTGACTGTTGTACATATTTGTAGTACAGTCAGTTTTGGCTGGCTTCTTGGTTCATATGGACATTTTGAAAGTGATTGTTTTAAAGGGAACATTATTTTGAAAGTGTTGTGGAACAATATATAGAGAATTAGAGTTTTCATGCATTCAGGTTTTAGAGTGGCTCTCCTCCCTTCATCTCCTCTTTTAGTCCTTGTTTCTATTTCCCATCTTCATTTCATGTGTGACATACTAGCTTTTAGTGGAGAAAGAAACCATTTTTTTCTATTAAAATCATTTCCCCAAACATGCTTGCTCATATCATCTTTATTGTTTATTAATTGTGCATGTGGATCATTGGCAATTTAAATTGCAGGAACTCACAAGTCTTTCATAATTTCAGCTTAAGTTAAAAATATAGGTAGGTAATAGATTAAATAGGCCATGTATCTTTGAATACTGAATATGTTACATGCATTATTTGAATTTTAAATGGTATTATTGAAAAAATGACCAACTTTCAAAAATTTTTTTTTTTTTTTTTTTTAGTGAAAGCTGTTAAAAGCAGCCTGTTTCATATTTGGAGGTAATGATGAAAGTGTTCCTTCTTTGGAATAGACTTTTGGATACTTGTCTTTTATTGCTGGTGGCTATTTGCTATTTCATATGGGTCTATCAACAACTAGACTGTGGTAGGAGTTTGGGGAAGTGTAATACTTGCTAATTAATCATGTCTGAAATGAAAGAATCATAGCAGGGTAATAAAAATCTCATTGTTGTTTTCCTGGAAGAGGGTAAGACTTCTGTTTGGAATCTGTACGTGTGAGTTGACTTGCTTTTTTCTTCTCCTAAAAAGACAGTTTATAGGGGCTCTTGAGAATTATTTCAGGAACCGTCTTTTGAAAACAGAGTATTTTTCTTTTTCCTGACTGCACTGAATCAGTGAAATTCTTAAAAATGTCTTTGCTACCTTCTGAGTGAGAACATAGAGGGTTTTTTCCGCAGTTCTGTTAAAGACTATTGCGACTAAGTTTCCCAGTGCTTTTTTCCCCATACATAGAACATCTTTTTTGTTGTTTTTATTCACGTTAGGCAGGAATTTTGGAGGCAGGTACTTCTGATAGGCATACAAGAGAGCAAAATTTTTGTTAATTACTTTTAGTTAGTACAAGAGTATGACCGGGGGGAGCAAGGGGACAGTACTTCCAGGAATCTAGAGACAGTCTGTATTATAACTTGATGTTTCTAAGATAGTTTAAAATATTAGCCACCTGAAAAATAGATCAGTAATATAATTATAAGTACATTATTTTTTGCCTGAGTCTTGCAATGTCACATTTTAGGATTTAATGTTTTGCTTAGTTTATGCATGGGGACAGATTCTGAAAGTTTAAGTGTCTGCAACATTTTTCAGAATTTTCATCTCAAGGTGAAAGACGGCTATGCTGTTTTTGTCTGTGAGTGTTTGGATGTCTTGAATGATTGCCTAATTAAGTAATCAGTTTTAATGGTCCAAAATCAGCAGAATTGCTAGGTGTATTTGAAACAATTGCAGGCTTTATGTTTTGTACTTTCTAATTTGTTCCTAGAACCTCAGTTTGCTAAAAATGTATGCTGTTTTGCCTGTGATAGTCTTGAGTACAAATTTTACATATTTCTTTTGTAAAGTATATTTATTTTTGTAGAACTAATTGTTTTAATTACCAGGAATTTAAATTGATTTGTAAGTTTTTGATGGGGAGAAATTGTTCTGCAGACGTTTGTGTGAGATACTGACCTATAGTACTGATTGATAAGATGTGATTGATCAGCATACCTGCTTTTTTATCTTTGGCCACTGATAAACTAGAATAAACAAATGGTGCAGAAAACAATGTAATTGTTCTCTTTCAATGAGAAAACTTAATATAATTGCTTCTTTGGAGATATATAAAAGTTATTGTTTTATTAAAATCAATTAAACTTAGAAATTATTTTGGGGTGCTACTTGGAAGACCTCAAGTCCAAAAATTATTCCACCTTTAAATTAACTCTTTCTCTCTCACACATACACCAGATTATGGCTAATTTTTTTTAAAAAACTTACTAAAAATGAAAGACTTTTAGAAAGACTGTCAATAAATGCCTGTTTAGAAAGTGCTTTTCATGGTTAGGTTTTGTCATTTTCTTCAATTTTTTCCCCTAAACTTGAATTTTTATCAAGTTTCTCATTTAAATTACGGTATAAATTTCAAGCCTAGATGCTTTGACATGATTGCTAATTAGTGAACCTTTTGATATTTTTGATGTTATCATTTAAATGGCAGTTGTACTTGAGAGGTACTTACTACAAGAAATGCAGATAGTGGGAATAAAAGGTAGGTAAGAATATGGTAAAAATAAATTGTACTGATAAGTCTGAAGGAAATCAAAAGCAGGTGGGTATGCAAAGTTTCCTCAGGGCAGCAACACAGATGCCCACTCAGGAGCTCTGCCTCAGCTCCGCACACATACAAGCGCCGTACCTGTTGACGACAATCTTAGTTAAGAGACTGAGGCGGCAGCAAAGATAGGGGAGAAGCCATCCTAGCGTGAGATATCATATGGCTCTTTCTGTTACTAATATTTATGTACTTTATGCTGCAAATCTACTTGTTGTCTTGTTATTTGAATATTGACACTGTGCTTCACATTGCATATGGTGGGCTATGGTTTCAGAATACATTAGAAGTAGTGAATTCAAAGGAGAATTTTAATGCAGATGTATTGGTGTGGAATATATGTATAAATGGATGAGTTTGCTTGTATTTGAGCTACTGTGACTTTCACAAAGCATTTACAGCATTACTGCTTCCAATCATTTTTGAAACTGATACATCTTCAAAGTAGAAATGCATGATTTATTATATGAAGACCCAACGATAAACTTTTTTTACCCTGCAACCTGGCTTAAGTATTTGTAACTTTTATGTTAGGAAATCTTTCTTAGAAAGTATTTTTTTAGGTAAGATTGGAAAGTTTGTTTCCTGTTAGGATCTTGTTCTTATTTTCATGTGAGTTACTAGTGGTGCATAACTTACAGAATGTATTTTCTTATCGTAGAATACATCATGTAAAATACTTATAAAATGTTTTCTTTTCCCCAATATCTTATTGTTGAGAATATCTTTTACTCAGTTCCTTGCTTATGAACTTATATTTCTGCTGGCAGTTTATATATTCAACTTGTGAATATATTGCTGGCAGGAAAGCAGAAACTGAATTTTACTTTATCCACCAAAAATCTAACATTTGTGCCCCCCCCATCTAATATTAACCTCATGTCAATTTTATGCTTTTTAAGCTACTGACAATTGATTAAATGCCATATACTTAGGACAGTAAACTCATCTGAGAATGAGTGACCTCTCCTTTCATGCTTTGGATTTAGGAAATGTTATTCATGGAAACAGTAACATTCAAAATAATAATTTTAAAGCAGTATAATGTGAAGTCGGGGGTTTCTAGGTGTTGCTATAAACTTTTTGCAATTCTTCTGATTTATTATCCTTACCATCAACATACATTGTCACCTTCACCTCGGGCTGGTTACATGATTTCTTGGCTTGGTACAAAATTGAAATGGGGGGCACCTTGTTCAAAATTTATTAAGAATTCAAGACAGCAACAGCAGAACATTAAACCAAGCGCAGAGCCCTTTTGTGTGGGGAACCTCTGGGCCTACCCAGGTCACAGGTCAATGAAGCAGGCACTGCCTTCATTACCCACAAACTTTGTGGAAGTCACTGGGTTTCCTTCTTGGTGACTGACCAGTCCACAGTGATTCCACGTGCCCCTGCCTAAATGCTAGTGGTTGTTAAGAGCCTTGATGGGAAAATGGACCACTAGGTATCTTCTGCTCTTTCTATACATGGAATAGTGACTGAAATATTTGCCCTTATCTTGTGTTGTCTTTTGCCTGATGTGTTCCCATATATCACTGGAATTTTTGTGCAGATATTCTTAAAAGCAATCCTGTTTTGTAATTGTCTGTAGACAGGTATACACTAAGATATGTATTCCCCAGGCACGGAATGTTTAGGGTGGGAGGATTTCAGTAAGATTTGAAATAAGAGCCTGCGAGTTTCTCTGTTGCTTTGTACCACTGCGACCCCACCCAAGTTTCAAGCACAAGTGAAATAAATATTTTTAATGTAGATTCTAAATTATCTAAATACATAGAAAATTCTGACCATTGAGAAATGAAAGCACAGCTTATTAAGTAAGGGAAAAGGGGCAAACATAAAAATAATTACCTTGTTATAGTAGCAGCAATATTGATGTTTTGACATTAGGAAGTGGTATTGTAGCTGTATAAACATGTGGTGACATGTGTTAAAGCTGTGTTAAAGATGGAAAGTAACTCTTTCATGCAGTGATATTAACTTTGCAGGATGTTATATTGAAATTGTAAACTTCGTTTCTGAACTTAAACATTAGCAGTCCCTTTCCCCCTGAAAAATGTAGTTACCATCTTTGACTCCTTTCCCCATTGGTTTGAACAGTCTTAAATTGATGGGTAGATTAAATGTTTATATTGTTGCTTCCAAAGATACTTCTCAATGAGATCAAGCCTCATATCGAGATCCATAAAACTAAATTTTGAAGGCAACCGGCTTTTTCAGATACGATGGAATGTCCAGCAAGTAATGGATCTGAGTGCACTTGAAGTTGCACCATTTATTTTCAAAAGATATTTCCCACATCAGATGCCTCTGCCAGGCAGAAAAATATCAAAGAGCTCAGAAAAGTAACTATTCTTTTATGTAATCCAAGACTGGTGGTGGGGTGGGGAGGAGGGCTTTAAGGGTATTTCTGAAGAAAGAAAAAAACTGAACTTATTTTGAATGCCTTGTTAGACTTGGTGGAGAGAAATACTATATGTGAGACCTTCTAGAAGGAAAAATCTTTGCCCTGTGTAATAACAAGGCATGCTCTCTCAGTTGACATGTACTTTAATGGAAAGAGGCTTGGAGATAGCTCTTATAACAGTGTCCCATTTAATTATAAAGTCACCCCACAGTTTAGGAATCTTTTGCATTAGAGGCATTGTAAACCGGAATTTTTAAAATAGGTAGGGAGTCAGAATGCAAATATTCTGTGTTGAATAACCTATCTACAAAATCTGTGGTATAATTTAATTTGGGAACCTTCTTTTCCCACCTTAGTCCTATCCTTTAGTATATTGTGTTTTCATATTAAATGTTTAGCTTTAAAATAGATTAAACTAGGAATCTGGGTAAATATGTGGCAATATTAGTGCATTCTTATGACAAAAATAGCTGTTTATTTCCTTTCTAGTCGCTTCTTCCTTTCTATTTCAAATTGAAGTTAAGATTATAAACTCTTTCTCTTAGATCATATACCTGAATGATGCTAAATTATAAATCTTAATTAGGTATGATTCACTGATTTTAATTTTACAAGATAATTATTCTGAGTAGTATAAAAGGTTTTTTAATATTGAAGGCATTTTCATTACAATACCTATTTAAGATCAGAGAAATGCCATTAAATAAACAGAGTCCTATTAGTCTTTAAAGCTTAACAGGTAATACTTTTGAATTTAAATATATGAAGAAATAAGTATATGGATAGGACAGCCTTCCTATTTGCACACTTTGAGTGCTTGTGATAAATTTTGCTACCAGAAATTACATGAATCTAAAAGAATCTTTTCAGTAAAAATTACAGTTTGGATTATCTAAATGGAAGATGCTCTTGTACATGTGTGCAGATCCATTTCTTTGTGAAGGTACTGATGTCAGGGAAACGCTTTTGGTATTTCTTTATGAGTAATTAGGTTAACGGGGTTAGTTGGAAAGTGTATCCTTTCCTGGAAAATGAAAAATTACATTCAAGCAGAGGTAAAAGAGTAGAACATAATCATGACTTTAAGTACTTAAAAAGATATTTTATGAGTCATTTTTAAAGAATAATACTCAATATGTAACTTGTTAAGAATAATAGCCATTTTTACTTTTTAGAGCACATCTGTATTAAAACTGACTTTCCGTTCATGAGTCACAAATCTGGAGTTAATTTTAGGCCCAACTTATAAAAGATGTGGATCTAATCCCCCACACCCCTTTGCTGTGGTATCCTGCTCCTAAGTATTGGTATAAAGTTCTTTACAGAGAGATTTTCACTTGAATTATTCAGACAATTTGGCAACATTTTTGAGGGGAACACTAATATGATCCACAGGTAGGCACGGGGATCCCACATGGCCTGAGTCCTTGTCTGACAAACTAGAAGAAGGAATTTTGTATGCCCGCATGAACAGTGTTGTTCTTTCTATGGGAAGGTTTTAAATGTACTAAGTATATGATGTATTCCCTAATTAGAAAGATATGTTTTATGTAATTCTAAGAATACTAATCAACTAATTTACTTATGGATTGTAAGATAGTAGGACTAAATGTATTCAGAAATAGATATTTAGACTGAGTAGAGTCTTTCTAGAAAGAAAGAAAAAAATCTACCTATATGCAAATCCTTTTTGGGATTTATGGATTTTTGTTTGTTTTTACTTTGTTTTATGCTTTTGTTCATTTTTTGTTGTTTTTTTTCCTACTGTGGGTGAAATGTCTATCAATAATATTTAAGAAATAAAATTATTAGGAAAAGAATCTAATATTGGAAGTTCTTTGTTATGCTATGTTCTTTTAATAATTAATACATACAATGCATTATTGCTTGTTTGTTTTTGATTTGTGTCTTGTTTTATGTTGTTGTAGCATCAAAGTAAAAAGACCTTACAGGAAACTATTTTGTATTGTTTATTTTTAAAAATACCCAATGAGAAAAGCACAACCTGTGTTATAGATTTCTTTATAATGATGAGCAAAAATCCCCTGTTTTACCCTAATATAATTCTATTTCCTTGAAATCTACAGTATCAAAATGCCATTACTACTGACTACAATTTAGGAGGTATTGATGATATACAGTTGTAATGCACATGTGTACCTAAATTCATATTTTTAAAATATTTTTCTATAAATTCAAATAGTCAGTTTTGCAGGTGTCCTTGTGCTTGGGGCCAGTGGGGGAGTGGATTTTCTGTTTTGCTATTTGCAAACTCAACAGAAACCTTACTATCTCATCCATCCTCCTGCTCTTGGAATTCATTCTTACCCATACCTGTGTTTTGAAAGGCTGAGGCCTTTTCTCTCTCTCTCTCTTTTTTTTTTTTAAGTATTTCTCTGTAGGGCTGTTTATTACCCGATCATCTGGAAAATCAAATTTTACTTCAGCCACTGGAATGTGATATTTAGATCATGAGGAGGTAGCTTGAAATAATTAAGAAAGTACTGGGCAGTGTACTAGGAGTAAAGTGTGGAAGCATTTTTTAGTGTGGACAAAGAGTAAAAGACCACTTGTAGAAGTGAGGAAATAGCTAAAGGCAAAAAAATTAGGGAAATTGTTAAGGAAGCTAAGGATAAGGACTGTTTTCAGTGATGTTAGCGATGAAAAAAAAATCTGATATAATTATCTGAGAAAGCATTATTTATTAGGAATTAGCACATTAATTAGCATACAGTATTATAATCTAAACAAATTATATTCTCCTTTTTTAAAATGGCAGGTTCTGTACCAAATCGTGAATATACATGATTTATAATAACCCAAATTAAAAGAATTGTCCCCCCTTTTCTTTCTTTAAATTTGAAAAAAGTGTAAAAAGTACATGTGCCTTTAAAGATGATTCATTCATATTACTCTTAGGTTCCTTTTTCTCCTTCACATACTCAATTAGGTTGTACCTCAAATCAAGTTATAGAAGAAAATCTACTGAGGATTGGAATATATCTTTTTTTGTCTCCTTTTGGGAAATAATGCATTTTATTTTCATTATAGGAGTTCAAATCATTAAAGTAGATAGCTATGATTTAAATTGATGTGAGCAAAGTTTAAGGATAAGTTTTATATCTACCCTGTAAATACCAGCTGTACCTTAATGACCAAAAACAAAACAAACAAAACTTGCCAAAGCCCCATCTCAAACCGGTTAAATGGGAAGTCAGAGGGATGACCAATTTCTTTTTCTACCCCAGTGATTCTAGTGTAAAGTTAGGATTGAGAATCACTTCTCTGAACTAAATATTTATATATTGCATGGGCTCTTAAACTTCTTGTTTTAAGTTTTAACTTTAAAAATTTCATTTTTCCCAGTTTGAAGTCATAAAAATAGATCTACTTAGAATGAATGTACTGATTCATACTAGAGGTAGTTCACTCTCTGACTAAAGTTCAACAACAGTCTATGAAGAATCATAAGAATATTGTAAGAGTACCTCTGAAAAGTGAAAATGATGACATCAGCAGATACCTACAGCCTGTTGTACCTTGGGTAAGTCCTTCAACCTCTCTGAGTCTCAGTTACTGATTATATAAAAGGAGAGTTGATCCAATGACTCAAGATTTTTTTTTCTAGTTCCATTTAATCCACGATGCTTGGTCATCGACTAGTAAGTTTGAGTCACTTGAATCTTGATTGGTGGCCCACCAGCAGCAGAATGAAAAGATTTTTTGTTTCTGTTTAGGAAACTCTAGATATTGCCTTGGAAATAATGAAGGAAGTTTAAGGACCATTTATCACTTTGTTAAGCCTTTTAGGAGGGATGGAAACCATTTATTAAATATGCTTACTAATTGGTTACAAGCAAATGTGTCAGCAGTTCTAAGTTGATGAGTGTTAGTTACCCAGTGCTTTTTTCCTGTAAGATATATAAATAGACTAACAAGAAGATTAACTTAAGCACCAATGAACTGAGGGGCTTCAAATCTCTTAAGAAATATGTCAAAATTATAGATCAGTATGAAAGTTGAATGTTTATCAAACTGGAAGCAACTCCATCTTTTCTCTATTTATCCCTAACTAATCTTTGTTTATCTTCTTTTTACTCCCTGGAATGTTCTTCTCCTCCACCAGTTGAAAACCTACCAGGACTTTGACACCTAGCTCAAATGTTGCATCACCTATGAAAACTTCTTGAGCCACCCTAATCAGGATCCATTTGATATATCTGCTTTATATGCTCTAAGCACTTAAAAAAAAAAAAAATCTCCTTTCAGTGATTCGCCATGTTTCTTCCTCTGTAGATTGCTGTGCATTTGTATTTCTTGATTATGAAATTGTAAACTCCTTGAGAGCAGAACACATCTAATTCATTTTTTAATCTCCTCAACATGTGTGTGCAGTACAGGACCTATAATAGATGTTCAATAAATGTTTGGTGAAGTGAATCAATAAAAACTGTCACTTGGTTCATCTTTTATTAATCTTACTTGAAAAAATTGGAAGATGGCTTTTTAAAGTACTTAAAAACAGATCTATTAAAATTGTGTATTTCATTAAAACTAAAACTTCTATATTCTTTAATCACTAAAGAAAGACTTTATAATCTTATAATTCTGAAAAACAGTTTTATAATTATATGCCCAAAAAAGAGCTTATAGTCATTTGTTCTGTTTTCATATCTCTGGATACGAGTGTTAAAGCTATAACACTAAAGTGTTTATAAAAACAGAACATTATAATGATATGTAATAAAAATCTGCAACTGAGTCCAATTATAGGCCATAGCACATGACTTCAAATCACTGTGCTTTACATATTGAAATATTTTTGCTTTTGTGTTTGTAGTCAGAAAAATTTGAGGGTATCGAATCATAAACTATTAGGCACGGGGACTTCCAGATCAACTTCTTGCCAACATAGGGTTGATTGGCACTTGGTTATTCAGCCTTTGGTTGAACATGGGGAATCAGCACCTCCTAAGGCCTTTCTTTCTATTTTGTCATTTCTCAGATAAATAGGCATTGTGCAGATATATGCCTGGCAGTACTCAAAACAGATTTCCTTGGGAACCTGATGGTATTTAGGGTGCTAAGATATGAGATGCAAACTAGCTGATGTACAGTTAATATGATAACTTTCATTGATGTTATAGTTTGTAAATGCCTGTGATTAACACTTTAATTGACATATTTTTATTTCATATTTAGTGTCTGATGCTAGTCATTTATTTTGTACTAAATACTGGGCAGTAAACAGTTTAGCTGGGGTTACCCTAGTGACCCTGTCTTCTAGTGGTTTGTGTATTTGTGGAAGGATCAGTTTATTTCTTAAACCTGTCACTAATGTTACAACATATAGCATTACAAAATTTTCTAAGGGAAATCCAATTTGAGAAAATGTTGAAATTGTAATGTGTTTAATCAACAGTATTTTACAAAGTCTCTCTTATATTTGTGTATTTGAACCTAAAGATAGATGTACCAGAGAAAAGTACTTGTTCACATTGCTTCATGAAAGAACTCAAAAAACAAAGGCTCTATTGTCATTCTTCTAAAAACACAGTTTTACTAAGGAAACCTATAACCTTTAGTGAAAGCTCACTGGTTTTCTTCTAATTTGGACTCTTCAAATCTGAAAAGTTCTAGATGCTATCGTACAACTTAATATTGAAATCTAGGTTGATCTCATACATTCCATGTAAGAGAAAATACCTCCAGTGCTGATTGTTGAACTTGAGTTATTACAAAGATACACTGTTAAGTGAGCCACAGGGGACAAATGTTGTTTAGTCAATTGCATGAAAACAACTGCACCTTCAGCAAAGAGCTTGAATAGGAAAAAAAAGTATAGTACATTAGAAGTAGAATAATAAAGATTGTGAAACAGTAGGTGAAAAGTAGCAAGAGTGTTTTAGCAGTTTGACTACAATAATCTTTTTAGTTCCTTTAGTTAAATTAGCTTTTCTGGAAACCAGTAATCTTCAAGCAAGTTAAAATTGCTTAACTATAAATTGAAATCCATAAGGTTGAGAGTAACAACTATGAATTATAAAACCTTTATGATGGTGGCTTGCCAACAACCAAACTAAATCAAGGGACGATTTAAAAGACATAGGCTTAAAATTCTGCCTGATTAAAATCAGGAAGTTGGGGGATTTTAAACTAAATAAGAAATACCCATGCAGATTCTTCACATCTAAAATGTCAGCCATGTTTCCTTTAGTCTTCTCATAGGGGAAAAAAAAGGGTGATTCCCCAGAGAGGGTAGTAATGTATGTTGATGGTCACTAAATATGAACCATGGGTAAAAGTCACAGTCAATAGTTTCTTTTGTTGCTATTCTTTTTTTTTTTTCTTGCCCTCATAAGCATAACTGCCAGCTGTTAATCATTGAATTTTTTTGTTAGATCTAAACATGGCAATTCTTGAAGAATGTGAAGCTGTAATTGTCCTCTTGGCTTAAAATAGGAAATAAAATTATTTCAGGTGAATGCAGCTCTGTGCCTGTATATGTATGAGTATTCAGAAGAGAAACCTATGAAAGAGTTGACAGCATTGATAGCTCTTTCATTCTGAATGGGCCAGTTAGTAGCGCCATACAGATACTATCTAAGTGAGCCAATTTAAATCTCTCCAAATTCTTAACTAAGTGGCCCAGGTCTATCTGAGAGGTGGTACTTACTTGTCCCTTAGGTGATCGATTCTGGCATGATATTCAGTGAACAAGATTTATGAGGAATTAATTAAAACTGAATTAGTTAAAGTTGAAATTGGATATTAAAGTATACAGTTCACCCTAAGTTGACTTGGATACATTTGTCAGAATGCATGAAAAGAATTTTAAAAATAGATTCTTTGCATTAAAATAAACACTCATCACAAATAAGCCAGTTGCAATTTGCTTGCCTGATAGGATTATTTTCCTTGAATGACTGACCACACCTTCTTTTAGCACTCCCCTCTTTGTCCAGGGTTCAGTTTCATCATGCACATGTCCTTGAAGAAATGTAGCGTCTTTCACAAGATTTTGTACAAGTGAAATCAGATACCAGTTTTTATTGCAGAACCGAGCCTACAAATGTTTCTCTTTAAAGACATTTTTAATAGAAACAGTAAGGTATAAATCATTTAAGCAATTACCTGGACATTGTGGAAATGGGGCTTGGCTTGTTCTGTAGCCCCAGATGTTTCCAGATTCCAGTAATAACTCGGCCCAGATATTTACAGCTTAATTTTCTGTGCATGTGCACTTGTCCACAAATGGCTCCTACTTCCCATTTTCTGTTGGACAACTGGGCCACTTAGAGGTACAGAAAGTGATTTCAGCGTGGGTGATGACAAACATTAATGGTTATAATAAGTTGCTGCTAGAAACTTTGATCACTTAAAAAAATAGGCTAATTCTTGGAGGATTTTTTACTAAGAAATAAATTATTAAATGGCGTTTTCCTTTACAGATGGAGGTGGGGGGAATAACGTCTCCCCATCCCTCAGAATTATATTCAGCCTTGATCTACTGTGTGATAAAAGTTTTTTTTTTTTTTTTTAATGTGTCTTCTGGCACTGGTTGAGTTATCATGCAGGCTGCTAGTTTTCTTTGCGTTACTACTCCACAGTTTCTCTTGTTCTTACTAGAAACTAAACAAATGGAAAATAATGATTGGTGACCATCTGCTGTGCAGAAACTTCACATAGAGCAGTTAACTCTATTTTATAAAACAAGACCAAATGAGTGAATTATACTGTTGCCAGTAAATAGCAACATGAAGTAGAGCGTTCCTTTGGACAAAGCAGGAGCATAGGGAGCCAGCATTTATTATGGGAAGTCAGTTGGGTGGGCTGTGGGGTTGAATATGGCCCAGGCGCGCGCGCGCGCGCGTGTGTGTGTGTGTGTGTGTGTGTGTACTGCACTGTGTGAAGAGAATGGTGGTTTCCTCTCTACCTGTCCCTCATGTCTCCATTCTTGCCCTCATAATTCCAATCAAGTGAATCGAAGCAGTGTAGATGCAGATAAATGAGTTCAGTCACATCATCCTATATCTTTTTATTTGCTTAAAAAAGTCAGAATCCATAAAGCCATAGAGAATAAAGATTTATAAAAGTATGTAGGCTTCAGATCAGAATCATGTTTTTTTTTTCTCAGCTATACATATTATAATGACTAGAGGCTAGCCAGTTGGACTTTAAATCATTCTCCGGTCTTATCCTCTGCCTAAAGAATACTGGGAATCAGATTGAGTATATGTCCAAAAGATATTGACAGGCAATGATTATTCTCATAGTTGCTGTTGAAGTATGCATGCTATATTGAGGGAGGACGCATAATGGAATAGACAGAAGTAAGTGGTTACAAACAATTGATTCAAATGGACCAGGTAATACTTGATTTTATAGGTGTCCATACAATCAATCAGTCTCTTTCTCTCTCCCTTTCTCCATCTATAAAATCTGTTTATCAATGTACTTAGATATTCAAAACATACATATTCTCTCTAACTTTCACTTACTCGATACTGGGGTTTTGCCATACAGCAAGAAAAGTTGTTTAAAATGGGCAGTATATTGAGTTCAAAGGACCCATACAGTTCATAAATTCTCTGGTGTCTACTGGATTTTTCATCAGGGAGACTTCCAATAAAAATGATCTATTTTAGAAATAATATTGTTTAGTAGGTTGAAATGTGGTGTAATAAAATTAGACCTTCAGTCTTCTAAAGTTACTACTTAGATGGCACCCTTGGGATGGTAAAATGGCTGTATAAGCAGATGAATCAGACAGCTCCACTGATGGGTACATTTGTCAGTCTCTGTTACAGATATAATATATTCTTATATCTGTAATCCTGACACTGTTACATCCAAATGAAATCAACATGAGGTTGTCATCTTTAAGCAAATATGTTAAGTGTTGTCTTTTGTGCTTTGGATTTGAAAGAAAGGGGCCCAGGGGAGGCCGCATCATGCAAATGGAACAAATCCCATTTCTTCTGAGCTGTGCTGTTTTCCCCTCCATGGCAGCTGGCTGTGTTATCTTTGTGTGTTTCTCTGAGTGCTGACAATTCTTTCAGTGATCTAAGTTAGGGCACATTAGAAAGTGGAAGCAGCTGTCTGTCGCTATACTGAGAGACGTGTTTGCTCTACTGCAAAGATGAAGGACCATGAATCCTTGACACACTCCCCCCCCCTCCCCCCTGTACTTTCCAACATGATCAACATTCAGACGCACAGATTGTCTGCTTGGACAGTTTTTTGTTCTGACTGACAGCATCTGGCATAGACAAATTTAAAAATACATAGCATGCCATGCTTGGAATTGGAACATCCCTTCTTTATTAATCTTCTCATTTAAACCATTCATTTACATTTCAAGAAAGGTTACAGCTTGATATGGTTGAAACGTTGATTTTTAAATGAATAACCTTCTAATGAAATGTCTTGAATGAGTACCAAGCAGCTAGTGTTCATTAAAAATTACACCCGATTAACACGGCCTTGAGAGCCTGAGAGGAAAGGGATTTCTTATTGTTTTAATCCACAGTGCAACCCAGTGTTTACCTTTCTGGCACAAAGCGAATAGAAATGATGCCTGTACTTGCAACACTTCTGATATTGAACACAACTATGATATCACCCTTAAGCCGACAAAACACTTGGCCTTGTTTAATCAGCTTTCTTTCCCTTGGAAAACCCCCAGAGTGTTAAAAAAAAAAAAAAAAAAACTACCACCAAAATATGCCTCGTTCAGATCCTTTCTGTCTCCACATCCCACCTTCTCCCCAGCCCAAAATACTATGTCTCTATGCCCAAATCAGAAAAAAAAAAAAAGACTGGTATGTTTTCAGATGGAAAAGTGGTAGAAAATGCCTTTGGATTAAACATTCCCTCTGATCCCAGGATGGTGGATATACATTTGTCTGTCTGCATTACTTTAGTAATTAAAAAAAAGTGCAAAAATCACTCAATTTCTCGGCCTCACATCAACCCCTCTAACACACTCAACATTTCTTACCCATTTTCAATTCCACAGTCAACCTTAGCAACATGCTTGTGTAGCATTTATGTAAAAATAATATGAAAATTGACCATATCAGTCAGTCTGTAGACTTTGAGTCAGAGGTGGGGGTGGGATGGGGGAAGGAAGGAATCCTCCTTTCATCCTACATTTTAGGCTTTTCATATCACTGCAGATTTCAGCTATCAGTACTCAACTGCAAGTGTGGCTGAAACAGTTCTAAGGGGTGTATCAAGGGAGGGGGTGGTGCAGAATTATTATTTTTTGTTTTTAAAAAAACAATTCAAGTGCTAGGTAGTAAATATGTGAAGTAAGCATGCTAGTTAACTTGGAAGAACAGGCTTCAGAGAGAAGTTCAATTAACAGTTGTAGGCAGAAGAGGTGATGTATTTCTTCAGCATGTGTAAGAGGTCATTTGCTTTAGGATAAATTTTGGTGAATTTGAGAGAAATAGATGCTGAAATAAAAATGAAAACATTATAGTTTCATATCAAAGGCACTTTTACATTCTTGAATATGATGGGGAAATGACACATTTTACTCCATGGATTATATATTATTTTTAAATTTTGTATTTTGTGTATTGTGAACTTACTTCATTTAAACTATTCATTTAAATAAAATAAATCTTGGAAATTAATGTTATCTTTGAATCTAGAATCAGCTTATCACTTCACCCCTCAACCTAGATCTGGGCTCTAGAAATTAAGATGGACACTGTTTGGTTGCTGTTTTTCTTTTCTTTCTTTTTTCCCCCCAAGAAACTAATGGCAAGGGATCAAATCACAGTATATCAGTTCCAGTATTTTGACTGCCAGTAAATGTTTTATAATTAACATTTTAAATATAAATTACTTCATTTGTTATTTTCCATTTTGATTTTTTTTTTAAATGATCAGGTTTTAAAGGTGGTGCCAATGTGCATCTGTAAGCAAACTGGGAATGGGTTAGAATACACAATTCCCTTGTGTAAAAAGTCAGGTTTAGCAGTAATGCTTTTAATCTGGACTTGTACGGGATTCAGAAGCATCCATAGATCTGCTCCAGTAATTACCATACCCCAAGTGGCACTGGAAGAGACATTTGCCTAAAAACTTGATGTCTTCATTACGCTGTTTACATTTTAATTAGAAACATGAAAATTACTGATTCATACAGACAACTGTAGTTTAAGTGGTTTCGTTTACCATCCAATAAATCATAAAAAAAAAAAAACCCACAGTTGGCATAAATAGTTTACTAGGAATCATTCATGGGAATAATGTGTTGGCACTATAAGCTGCTTAAAATATGTTTTTATTTTACCAGAGGTAGAATTTGCATATAAATTAGAGAATGGCATTTTAAGTTGACAGTCATTTATGCAGAATACCACCCACATGCAAATACATATATGGGTGGGTGTGTATACTTTATGTGAGTTTACAGAGTTTTGCAGTATGGTGGATGTGCACATGTACCCAGCCTAGTTGACCAGTTGTTTTTTAAAATGCACAGCCTTTTTAAAAATCCATCCAGAAATGTGGTGGATGTTCTAAATCTGTCCATCCACAAACACGTCTTTTATCTGATAGGTAATATCAACTTTGCACTAAGGAAAAATGTTTATTTGCCGTATGCATATGTCTCCAAAAGGAATTGCTGTTGCATTTGCTCTTTCCTTCCTCTTTCCTCTCTCTTTCATTCTCCCCTGATTTCTGCATGTACCTGTCAACACCACTGCCCTAACATCGCTTCCACTCCGAGTGGCTAGACTGAAGCAGGGTGGCTGTCAGAGTCCATTCCTGAGTCAGCAGCACGACGTGAATCTTGCCACAGTCACTCATCCAGTTTTCCCCTCCTCAGGGGACAAGTGTCCTCATCAGTGAAGAGAAATGACCCTTCTGTCTGGCATGCTCAAAATCCCGAATCTCCCCACTTCAGTTCGTGAGTTCAAATCCCTGCTCCTGGATACAGGGCTGGGAGTCCGGCTAATGACTCCGCGATACTCTGAGATACAGAGGTCAGCACACTGGTGAGCCGGAGTGCTGAGGCATTGTGCGAGCTGAGTTGTACATTTTTTCCTTAAGTGTACAGACTCTTTGTTCCCTCCACTCCCCTCCCAAACCCTTTATTATAGATCAATATTATGCAAAAACGAACCAGGAAGAGCTACAGCCATTAAAAGCCATTTTTCTTTTCCTCATCTTTGTTAGAAAGTTATTGACCATGGCTGAAGAAACCTCTGTTGGTTTTTGTTTATTGTTTTATAGTTGAACAGAAGCAGACAGTAAAGTTCATATTTTAGGCCCATACTTATTTTACATTTTAGGCTCATGGGCTATAGGTAAAAATGAATTTTAAAAAATACTACGTAGGAGGAAGAATCTACACATAGGCCTTCCACTTGAAATGTCATAGCAGTCATTGTTTCAAACTTCTGAATGTGAATGTGTTACATTGAGGCTCCTGCTAACTGCATGATGTGAGTTCCTGGGAATTCATGGGGATAAAAGGAATTCTCACAAGGTGGCTTCGGTTGATTTGTGCTTCATTTCTGCATCTTTTGGTATGTCTTTTTTAAAGTTCTAGGGGGTTGCCAAAGTTTTCAGATGCTAATCAGGTATTTTGTGTAGTTCACAAAATTTTAGATTTTAATGAAAAATCATGAGGATTATTTCCGCCATCATCAAAGAAATTGGTCCAGGTAATCAGACTGAGACTTTTAAAAACAGTTCTTAATGCTTTGCATTTACCGGGCAGAGTCCCTGAGCACATCACTTACCGGAGTAGTGAATTCATGGGCATATGCTCATTGGTTTGTTTGGCGATGCCTCTTTCTTTTTGTGGGGGCTGGGGCAGGCAGGGCACTTAATAGGCCTCAGTATTTCCAAGAGGTGATTAGATACAACAGTCGATGTCGGTAAGGACAGAAGCATGCTGCTGCCTTGTACACGTGGCAAAATTCGACTAGTTCTGTGCTGTCTGGTAAATCCCGTCTGCTTTATGCAGTGTGGCCCGAAACAGTTGTGTGGTGAGGGAATTCTGGCTGCTGGCCAGCCATTGACTGTGAGATCCTGGGTACCTGAGAGCTTATCAGTTCTTTCGCTTTGTAAAAGAAAAAAGTGATGAAAATGTTGGTAAACTGCCATGAAGGTTTAAGGCTGCTGGAACAAGGAGCCGTGTAATCAGATTGGAAAATGGAGCGCGGGATGCTCTGCATGGAGAGCAGCCGTCTGTGGACCCCGTGAGCTGCTGTGCGGATGCCCGAGCTGACCACGTTGTTAGCAAATCAGCTTGTTTGCGGCAGCAGCAGGGTGGAAAAGACCAGAGCTGGTGATGGTATGTAACGGAGGGAGAGCTCTTGCATGGCACAATCTCATCAGCTTGCAATTAGCTCGGGCTCTACAGTCACCTTCTTCATTTTCTGCTCCCCCACCCCACCCCCTTTGTGTTAATACCTTGCACTTTAAACAATTAAGTAAGGGAAGTAATCCTTAAAGCAAGTCAAAGCCATCCTTTAATTTTATCACCCTGCTGAAAAAGTATCAGGTGGTCCATTGGTCTTCATCAGATGCTGGAAATTCTCCGGCTCACTGTAGCATAGAGAGGGGCTTTAACCAACTGGTTTTTGAGATAATCTTTCACATATCTTGCCAAGGGGGGCAGAAAATGGTATAGCATTCAAACTAGCATTGAAGTTAAAATTAATGAGAGGGGGCATTACAGATACCTTTTGGTTTATATACAGTAGTGAATCTGTTTTATATTTTTAATAACCAGAGGCAGTCTGTGTGTGTGTGTGTGTGTGTGTAAGAGAGAGATCTGAGTGTATATATCTCATCTGTAAAATCCTTTCTGCTGCTATTTATTTAGGCATTTCTATACAGCACCTTTCTGAAGGCTCTGATGACACAGCCACTTGTAGTGATAATTCCACTATTTCACCTTTAGCGAACTTGATTCACTAAGGTTTAAAAGAACAAGGATATCATTGCCGATCATATGTGTTACTTGCTAATCCTTTAAAATAAAATTCAGATCATGTGGGGGAGAGGTGAGAAGAGCATAGGTTTGCAAAATCAGTATAATAGTTTTATATATTACTTAATTCAAGGACAGCGACTTCTTAGATACTGCTTAAAAAAGACTTTATCTAAATAAAATATATCTTATAATAATATTACTTAAGCTACCTTATATCAGTTTATCTTTTCCAGAAAGCTTCTGCTAAAATATTATCCATGATATGGTATAGTTTATTAGGAGTTTGTTATAAGATAGAAAATGGAAATTATTTCATGAATGTTTCCTTTAGAAAGCAGCATAGAGAATGATAATGTGAATTTGCTTTTAATGATTATTAAGGGATTAATTGGAGTATTTTAAGTGATTTTTCTCAAAAATAGTAAATTCTTTTCTGGGGGTTTGTATTAATAAAAATGAACAGTCATAATATTGTTGATGTTTGATTATATTAGTATCATATTTGAATTCTCTCTATGTGTCAACATAAGAATTTATTTGCCCTTATTAAATGACTCAATAATACTGATAAACTCTATTTTATTATTTCCCTTCAGAAAAAAATCTAGCAATTTATGACCAATCGTTTAGATTCAGGATTTTTTTTTTTTAATTTAACACAGGATTCAGAAAGGTTAACTGTTCACGTACTAATGCTGTGTGAAAGAGAACATGACTTCTGTTTTGCTATACTTATTTGATTATATGTCTTATTTTTGTCTTTGGAGGAATGAATTGTTTGATAGAGAATGAGAACAGTTAATATAAAGTGCATTTAAACTTAGGTAAGCTTCTAAGTTTGCCTCAGGGTTTTGCTGGTGTTGCATCAACGTGTTCTTTTATGTGTGTGTTTTGAACTTTTTTTGTCTTTAATTAAAAAACTGGATTAAAAGAAACATACATCATCTACACACATCTTATGCTGGAGAGATTCACTTTATATTCTTTTAGAGGACAAACTCCATTAGATATGCACTTACTGTACGTTGGATTGTAAATCTTACAATTTAATGGTAATTCAGTGAGCAGTTATTGCTTCAGTGGCCTTTTTTCTTTCTTTTTTGTCCCATCTCACTTGTGAAATAGGGTTACCCTTTACAAGTGTCACATCCATAGATTCATCTTTTGTACTTTGTAGTTGTTCCTGGTGCATCATTCTTAAGTTTAAAAAAAAAGGCAAAGCAGTGATGGAGGAACCATGTGGTGGGTGAGGAGTGTGAGCGTGAGTGTGTCTGTGTGTGTGTGTGTACAGCAGGGGGAGGTGTATAGAATGAGGGGTATCATACTTAATGCTACTGAAAGAGAGACAGACAGAGACCCAAAAAGAATACCCATGACTGTTAGCATCAGTCTAACAGATTAATGTCTTTTTCTAAATATGCATTTCCTCTAATCTCATTCTCAATCTAATGTTCAGTTTTCCTTAACAGATTGCATTCTGCACTCACGTTCCTGGAAGTAGAAATGATATCTGATTGGTACAAGTCTCTTTTCCTTACTTACATTGTTAATATTCTTATCCTTTTTGGACATTGAAATACTTCTTTTTTGTAGAAACAATATACACATTCATAAAAAAATTATAAAGGGATTCTCCTTTTGAAGATAATGAGTTCTTTTCAGGAACTGCAGGTTACATGGCGCACAAATGAGCTCTAAGTGGGGGGATTTAAAGTCCTGCTACAGCATTTAATTTCTTGAGGAAAGGAGTTCAGTTCAAGGTTAGCCTGTTATTGTGGCACTGGCAACTACTTCTTGCGTCCCTGTTCTTCTGCCAGCAGTTCTGCACAAAAGACAGTCATTTTTATTTAATACGCAGGGAGGTGTTAATCACTGCAGTATTTTCTTGCAAAAATTTATCTTATCATATTCATTGTTTCACTACCCATGACAATAATAGGTGTTTAATTACTCAATAAGAGGCGCTTATAGATTCCATTTTTCCTGTGAGCTGGACAAATGGTATTGATTTTGTACTTTGATGCAACATGAAACTGTATTAAACACAATTAGAATTCCAAGGCTGGTAAAATGTACATTTGTTATGGTAACTGGACTTGCTTTGAGGATCGGCAAGCATCTTCTAAATCAGGCGATGCCTTTGGTGTCAAAAGGATGTTTGATTTTATTGCTGCTCTGTGGTTAAATTGAATGCTCTTTTTTTTCCCCCCTCATGTTGTGTGAATGTGTGTATGCACATGTACAAGTGTGTAGGCTTCAGTTTTAGTGAAGCAATAAAGAGTTTGTATGAAATGAAAAGATTTGAAGTGGATGGTTCTTTGTAGTCAGACAAACCATTGTGTACAGGTGAACACTGACTCTGTGTAATCTTGTAATTGTATCTCTTGAGCTAATGCTCTAGGTCTTTATTTTACCAATAAATAAGTTATTACCTGGGGTGAGGGTGGGAACCGTACGCAATGAAATGGCACCTTCATCTCATGCTGGATTCTGGTTTACTTCCTTTTAAGGTGATGAGGAAGACCTCCAAATCCCTGTTGTGTCATAAGTTAAACATTGGGTTTTGTTAAAATTGGCGCTAAATAAAACCTTTCATTTAGCTGACACTATTATGTCACAGGCAGCATGAGATCTTGCATAGAACTAAGCTCAGTTCTGTTCTATAGCACTAGTGCAAGTCAGCCTGGGTTTTGCTTTCCCTTGCTTTTCACAAACACATTTCCACCTGAAGCTGGTACATCTAAAAATTCTAAAACCATAATTTAAGAGGACTCTCTTTTTCAGTGTGTTAATTGCCTATGATTTTCAGCTCCATGCAGATTTATTTCCTGTGGAGGAAGGTCATTTAGCCTTACCAAAATAAAAAGCAAAATAAGCCAAGGACAGTCCAGAGGTTGCTTAATCTTCATATTTTTCACTAATGTGTAGCTTATATACTTGTTAAATCTTCCTTTGTATTTCTAAGTACTGTAGACCTCCAAACTGGAATTTCAGTTTTGGAGAACTGTATGAATGACTTTTAGCCTCAGGAAATGTAGAGGTTGCGCACTGACACAATTGCTTTCTGCATCAGGGAGATATTTTATTATCAGAACTCTAATGATTACTGCTGGAACATTAATTGATCTCACTACTTTGGAACAGAATTTTAAAAATTTGTGTAGCAGGCACACAACTGTAGAAAAGATTCCACGAGTACTTCTCATTTGCTTCATGCTACAGAAACAGTTGCAGTCAGTGTGTGTGTTTTAATCGAACATTCTTTATTCAGTTAATATTTGTATTGTTATTTTCCTTATGGGCTATCATATGACAGCATATGTTAGCATTTTGTAAAGCAGTGAGAAAATAAATATAAATAACAGTTTACATCTGGCCTGTGTGTGTTTCCTTTTTTTTTCTTTTCCTCCTGGAACTTCCAAGAGTGAGAGAAAAAATAAATTGATGGGCCTGCCCATTTTAAAACACTATTCTATTTTTTGCTCATAGATATGAGAAGAAAAGCCAACTGTGATTCCAGAAGCATGTGGTGTGTGTTTATTTTGCTTTATTGGGGCTGGGCACATACTGGAAAGAGGGGTTTTCTGTGGTAGTGGAATCTGAGGTCTGTAAAGTCCTGTGCAGATAGATCCTCGATCACATAGCACATTGCTCCTTGGGCTCAGCAGCTCAGTGGGGAATGCTGTAGTTTTTAATGTGGAATCAAACTTTGGAAGGGATAAAAAGAATAGTAGTAGTTTTCAAACCTTTGACCTTTCTCCTACATATTACAACCAAGGTCCTCTTGATTCTCTGACTTTGGGTCCTGGGTGCCTAGCAATTGGTTTGTATCCTTTCCAAATGCACTGTTGTGTGTTTTATATTTCTCCTTAGACAGATCATTTAATTATTGAGTACTGTGAGTGTAGTTTTAATTATCACATGTAACTAGCTAGTTGCAAAGTGGATTACGTCAAGAATTGGTATGGAGGCTGTTTCATGGCTAAGTATTACTTTTTAGGTATATTTTCACTGCAAAGAAGAGTGCATGGTTGCTAAGGAGTATCTGGATTTGGATGGGGGCTGCACAGTTCACTTTCCTGCAAGGCAGATGTGTTCCTTCACTGTGTTTGCAAGGTCCAAGTTAGGTGGTGCAAATGGAAATTTGGCTAAAGCCAAGTCCTCAGTATGGCACATGGGTTGTGCAAAGACTGACACTCGAGTATGAAGAAAGCCATCTCCATTTTCACAGTCCTTTTCCTCAAACATGTTTTTCACTGCTGTTTATAGCCTGCTCACTCCTGTTTAAAGTAGGAGCTGGGTCTGATGATCTTCTGATTATTTCTAGCTCTAAGGTTTTTGATTCCATAATGTCTCATGGCAGTCATTCATACAGATGGAAATATCTGATCTGCTTTATTTTCAAGATGAGAATAGCAAAAATGATACCAAAAGTGGGTTATAATAGATTTTATCTCTTATTAGCAAGGACCTCAATCTCTCCTAGTGGGGGAAAGCTAGGTGCCCAAGACAAATGCATTTTCTTCAAGCTTTACTTATGCTGGCGTTAACAATATCAGTCACACCCATCCTGAATCAGTTGACCAAGTATTTGACCAGGCAAGCCAGTCATTTCAACTCAAGGATCAATTGGAGAGACCTGAATAGCGGATATCTTGGAATCTTCAGGAGAAATCCGTTTTGAGAACTTTACATTTGTCATCTTGCCTTATAGAAACTTTCTACATCCCTGTGAACAATAAATATAGTCTATATGCAGCTATAGCTTTTTAAGTATTTGTATCATAGGTAACTTCTGAAGCCCTTTAACTTTCTTCCTTTGGGACAAATAGTCTCCTGTGTGGAAGCATGCATTGTCTCCAGTGTGTTAATACATCTACCTTCTTTTCCTTTTGCTGCCCTTGCAGAACTCAGCCTCCCTCCCTCCAAACCTCAACACTGCCCAGCCTTCCCTACAGTCCGGCAGAGTCCTCCTAACCTTTCAGCTGTCTGAATAAAGAATCAATAAGACTATTAAAGCCATTTGGAACTTTTTAAAAAAGAGAAATAATATTTTAATTACTCCTGACATGCCAGTTTGAAGCCCATATCCCCCTTTATGACAGTTCAGTTTAGAAACTACATTGCTTCATTTCAGTAACTTTATTACCATTTGTCTCAGAGATTGCTATTTCGCCTTGGCCACAGATTTCATCAGTTGCCCGGTTCACCTTTGTGCACACTAGACTTGTGAAATGACCTCGTCCGTTAGTGCTTGTCAATAGTAAATTGCTATATTCTGCACCTAGAAACACACCAAATGACTACAACTCTTTATTGAATAACTGAGCTTATACTTAATGTTTTAAAATTAAAACTTAACTGGAATTGTCTTAATTACTACTAATACCAATTAATTAAGGTGCTGGTTAGGGTTGGCTATTGCAGACGTCATTATTTTTGGTGGTAGGAATGATGAGCACAGGGTAGTGTTCATGTTCTTATGATGAGAATGTTTTCTTTGGTGTTGACCCCCTCTAATTTTCTAACTCATCTTCCAAAATGACAGTGTGAAATACTCAAGGTTCAATTATTCTGATGACGTCATATTAATTTTCTTTTCAAGAATTCTCTGAGACTACATCATCTCTTCGCAGAAGCTCTTTTTAAATGCTGAGAAATCTATGCTCTTAGAATATGCAAAAATCATAATCGATATCAAAATGTGGCTTGTTTTCTTAGCAATAATTATTAAAAGAATCTGAAATATAATTTTGTTTTGAATTAATGACTACAACAATGTATTGGGGAATACTCAAATTTATGATTATATCAAGACTAGATGTAACTCTGTTAAATACCTAATTTTCTTAGCTATAAACTTATATTTTCACTGTAAAATTTACATGAAAAAGAAAAATAATGTCCACTGCTCACCACTTTCCACAAATAGCTGAGCTCTTTGATCTCTTTAGCAAAGCTTTCGCTATAAATAGGTCACTGTTATGTTGCCTGAAAATTAAGTTAAAATAAAAGAACAGTATTCTTGGAAATCTCATTTTTATGAAATTTATGATTACCAAATATTACTGTTACTTTCCAAGTGTTGTTTGACATGTACTTAGTCATGGCTGAATAATTTCATGAAGATTATTTTAATCTATGAAAACAACTTAAATTCCAGATTCTATCTTATCTGGGATTTTCATCTTTTTTGTTTTGTTTCTATATCTTTGAAATAACCTGGTATCAGACAGTTTCCCTACTAAAATAAAATGCAAAAGTTTTTGAAGAGAATGCTTCTGACAGATAACCATAGTAAACCTGGTTGTTTTCATAATATTCTTAATGTCCTGAAATAAAAATGTTTGAAATTTTATTCCTAAATAGAAATTAAGAACAATTGTATAATCATTGCATAAATGAATTGATATTAGCCAATGAAGACAGGAAAGAAGCATTAAGATTTCTCCTTACAAATGCAACTGGTGTGATGCTACCATTGCTGTGACATTCAGGAATATGAAAGTTTTCATTAGTTTGTTTATACCTTTGGGCGTATTTGCTATGTATATACATTTTTTTGTTTGTTTAAAATGGAATTAGTGTTCTAGAAAAAATTTAATGAAAACATGTTTGGAAATGAAATTTTCTCAGATTTTCAGCCACAAAGATTTCCTCAGTGATACACAATAGCTAATATTTCGATGTTGCTTTTCTTCAAAGACCATGATTCTTAGGTTGCATGGACGCTTAGGACAGAATTCTTTCTAATCAAAAATATATGTAATCTAAATGAAGTTTATTGGGAAGATATGCACAGAGTAGTACTGTGAATTTTTAAATAGTGTATTTTAGATTCACTTTACAAAAAGAAAAATTAGCATAGACTTAGGCTAAAATAAATATAAACATTTTCACCTGCTAGAATCATCTTGTTTAGGTTTATTTTACTAGATGGTACTTAAATTGCTCAGTAAGTGCAATAGTCACATTTAATAGACAATCTTTGAATGGATTCTTTGTGCCTATTAATAGTGTCACAGTTTAAATAAAACTATTAAGCCGCCACCTTTTACATCTTTGGGTTTACCTTGTTGAATGTTTGGGGCAAAGGTTCAAGCATTTCTTTTCATGTACATGATCAGTAGCTGCTCTTAATCAAAATCTAGTTCTTTAAAAAAAAACTCATTTACAAATAATAATGAGTAGAAATTACTAACATGGACAACTAGATGAATTGTGGGTTCAAGTTTACTGATAGATAAGTTAAACATTAGAGCCATGAAGTGTAAAGTTTGTGTAGCATTTAACAAGCCTTGGAAGAGCATTAAAAGTAACTTATGTGTAATATGCAATACTAATAGAGCATCACAGAACCCCAGAGGAAGCTGCAAATGTAATTCAGCATGCTTCAGGCTGTCTGAGATGTTGAGATTATGTTCCATGAAGACCAAAATAAGGTTTCAACAAGATTTTCTTGCAAGCATGTAAATTCTCCAGATAAGGAGAAATGAAAATATAGTTAAAATTCCAGCAGCTTAAAAACACACACATTTATAAGTGTGCTGAAAATAGATTTGAAGGTTTTATTTTCTTTGTAGTGGGCTGGCATATCTTAACTGGATTTTATGTTAAACCAATTAGGTTAAAAACCAAACATGTACATAGCATTTGTCACTGTATTAATGTGGAGGAGATAAAGAAGAGAAAAAGAGAACCATTACAATACAAGATTTTGATTGCTGCTTAAAAGTTATGAGGAGCAATCTTGCATCATATCTGCTAGGATTAGTAAAAAGAAAAAATAACAAAACCCCAAACCAAAGAGTTTAGTATACAGTATTTTGTGTTTTAGAAGTGCCCCACATTGTCTGTATAGGACTTCCAGGTGGTGCCAGTGGTAAAGAATCTGCCTGCCAGTGCAGGAGACACAGGAGGTGTGGGTTCAGTCCCTGGGCCAGGAAGATTCCCTGAAGAAGGAAATGCCAACCCACTCTAGTATTCTTGCCTGGAGAATCCCATGGACAAAGGAGCCTGGTGGGCTACAGTCTGTGGGGCTACAAAGAGTTGGATGCGACTGGCACGTGTGCACACGTGCACACACACACATACGTACATATACATAGATATACATACACACATCGTGGGCCATAATTAAAACTTTAAGAACTGAGTTCTGCTATAATCTGGTAGCTCAGGAGGTAAAAACACAGCTTCTCTGGATCTCAGTGTTATTCCTCTTAAAATGGATAATTTGTATTGGACGATTTCTAAATACTCTTCCAGCTTGAAAACACTGTGAGAACCTAAGTTTCATTTTACGAAGTTCCATTTGAAGAATTTTAAGTACGTGGAAGCTGTTTGTGCTTGATTTTTCTGGTGGATATCAGCTGTGCAACAAAGTGTTGACTCGAATGTTATTTCTTAGCCTCCAGGAGAGGGTTTCCATACTGTGGGCTGCAGATCTCTGAGGAATCTTGGACTTATTGCACAAATTCACATGTGCACCAATATACATTTGTCACATGGGTATTCTACAGGGCTTATATATACATATATATATGTATATATGTGATATCTCTTGTGATTAGAATAAAAACATAAATCTGTTTAGAAATGTCACAGTGGTGTCACAGAATTCAGTGTAGTTCTTAGTCATTATTTTCTCCATCAGTGGATGCTAAAAGTAAAATCAATATCTTGAATCTATGAGTTTTTTTTTTTTTTTTTTACTGTTAAAAAGGGTGGAAACCAGTAATTTGAGATGAACATGTACTCACTGGGAGTACGTTAATTGCTTATAATGTAAACTATTAAGCATTACCCTGTAAATTGTACCATTAATATTTTTTCCAAGAGCTTTGGAATATTTTATTCCATTTGAACACCTAGTTAGGGTTATGGGTCCATTTCCTGTCAGAGTACTTGAAATATTCCATTAGCTTACTGTTAGCAGTTTTCTTATGAACTCCTTCTAATGGTGAATAATGACTGCCATTTGTTGAGCGTTTACTGGGTATCTTGTATATGTGTGTGTGTGTGTATAGTATGTGAATATTTTTTTCCCATTTCACAGATAAGATGCTGGGGACAGAGGAGCCTAGTGGGCTGCTATCTATGGGGTCACACAGAGTCGGACACGACTGAAGTGACTTAGCAGCAGCAGCAGCAGCAGATAAGATAATTAAGGCAAAAAGATTTTAGGTTTCTTGTCCGAGTCCTCATAGCCATTGGCAAAGATGGGAATCAGAATTGCCCATGCAGCGTCATCAACGCCTGCACAGTGACTGGGGCAGAAATTAATTTCAGGTTTAGCTTAACGACACATACAGGTCCTGCAAGGAGATGCCTGCCAATATAGTCCACGTTCAGAAGCACTGGTGTCCTCATGACAGAATTCCCTCTTTTGTGCCTCAGTTTACCCAACTTTGAGGTAGAGAAACATTTTATCATTTAATTTTACTTTTCCTACTAGGATAATGTGCGGATTAGTTAATGCTTATAAAGAAGTGATTTGATGAGGGGAAAGCTCTATCTAAATGCTAAGTATTATTTATTATTCATGTAAGCATATTACTGTACCCTTCAATCACCTTTTTTTGGATGTTTCAAATGGGCAATTACTGTCTCTTTGTGTAAGGCTTTTAAATTTTTTTAATTTAAATTAAAAGTTAATCTAATTTAGGAAAACTGCCAGCTGGAAAGGAACACAAAATTTTTTTTTCCCTCTTCCTTTCCAAACAAAACAGCAATTCAAAATAGAGTCTCTTTTAATATAGTAATGTGGGTAGGCTTTTCTGTGCTAGTGGTATTAGGAAGGAGGGCTAATTAGTAATGACTGCTTTGTGATGCTGGTAATCTATGTGTTAGGATTAGAGCTGATAATAGATCTGATTAGGTGGAATTAACTGATATTTACAAGATTGGAGGAGATTCCTTTGTTTATGAGATCTTCAGTTTGGGGGTACAGTGTATAGCTAAAGTGGCTGAATCCTTGAAATCTAGTAAATATGGCTTTTCCACAATTCATTGCCCAAATATGACTAAGGTCAGGAAGCAATGGGGTCATTTGAGCTCAAGACCTTTAGTTCTTAAGACCTTACTAAGGAGCCCTACAAATAGTGAAAATCAGAGTTCAAAGATCAGAAATGTCTAAGTGTGCTTTAAGGGGAAGAGATATTTACCTCAGCTCTTCAGTTAATATCTAGCAGTCCTTGATTAGAAAATCCTTCTATAACTCTTGTTCACATGCGTGTTGACACAAAAGTAAGTAGTTTTCATTTTAAGACAGAAAGTGAAAAGTACCATAAAAGTATCATAAAAAAAAAAATGAGTTTCCTTAATTCTCTTCTCCCACAAAATTACATATTCAACCTTCCTTTAAAAATAACCCATTTTAAATATTCCCTAGCACTATTAAATTTTAAGGAAGTATGCTTAGAAATCATATTATTCCCTTGCAGAGTTTCAGTTGCCCAGCAATATCATTAAATCCTCTGGAGTGATTCCAGCCCCATAAAAATTAGGGACCCCTTTACATTGTTTCCATATTCAAATGGAAATCTTTTTGCAAGTTAGTAATTAAAGTATTTAACCTCTCTCTCCCTCCATTTATTAGAAAACTCTTTTTTCTTTATTTTTTCAATTACGAAAAACTGCTAAAGCCAATCATGCATTTATTTTGATAAACCGCTTGTAACAGTCTCAGCTAAATTCTGCAAATACAAAAAAAAAAAAAAAAAAAAGCTAAATAATCACCCTGAGCAGATTTTGTAGAGACCTTACTCAACCTGTTCAGGGATAATTATGCTGAGCTTTTAGTATGGGGCAAAGGAAAACATAAAATTAATGCATGAAAGAAAGTCTACCTATTTTGAGAAAATACTGGGATAATTGGTACTCTTTTTATTGCCATTTTATTATACAAAGATATTGTCTTGCCATGAAATATAGGTTTAGCAGTGAAATAGTACTATGTGGGGTTGAGAGAATTTCTGTGGTAGATGGATTGATTTAAAATGTAATAAAAATAGCAAATTGCTAAACAGTGAGTTGCTAAATAGTCAAATTAGAGTTCATTATATAAATGACTTCTTTGTCTTTTCTTTTTAATCGTATGATGTTCATAATTGCTTTGTTTCTGACAAGTACACTATAGCAGCCTTTTTTCTTGTATTCTTTTTCTTCTTTCTTTTTTCTTTCAGGGTAGCTTTTGCTTTGGAGCTATGACCATAAACTTTTCTTGAGAAATGAAAACGTCAGGAATGGCAGCGTCACATGCAAGGGCCTAGGAGAAACCTGCAGAGTCACGATGTTATAAATGGTGGTGATCTAAAATATGACCCTGATAATAGTTATGTGGTGCTTTGGAAATTTACCTCTTTGGTATATTGATTATCAGGGGCATATCCTAGTTTAAAAGGTCCTGAGGCTTACACACATGGGGCTCTGTTTTAAAGATAATAGTACAAACTATTACCTAGTACCTTCACTAAACTAAACTAGTACCTTCACCTAGGTACAGGTGTTGGAAGGGGCCAGTGCTGATGAGGATCACAAACTTCAGGATCATTAAGCTTCATGGTAGACCTGCCTCTTCTGATTTCATATATGATAACTGAGAATGGGTATTTGAAGTCTTCATTTTGATCAGATTTGTTAGAATTTGTTTTCATAGATATTCATACTTGAGAGGACAGGATTCTCTTTTTAGAAATGTTAATAAGCACTACTCACTGTATTCCTGACACTGATGTTAAATATTATAGGGATTGGGGGTGAGTTTATAAAATTGGAATCAAAATTAAAAAAAAATAAAATTTGAATCAGTCATTCCCGACAGTTTATAAACTGTATGCTTCTACTGATAAATTGTGCTTACACTTGACGGTGCTAAACTCTTATTAAATACTGAATTGTGTGGAACTCATATTAAAGAGGGCTTCCCTGGTGGCTCAGCTGATAAAGAATCTGCCTGCAATTAGGGAGACCTGGGTTCAATCCCTGGGTTGGGAAGATCCTCTGGAGAAGGGAACGGCTACCCACTTCGGTATTCTGGCCTGGGGAATTCCATGGATTGTATAGTCTATGGGGTCGCAAAGAGTCAGACACGACTGAGCGACTTTCACTTCACTTCATTTCATGTTAAAGAAGTCATGCAGGGAAAAAAAAAATAAACCAGAACAGTCTTAAATTGTTGACATTAATAAAATTAATTAAGGCAGGGAAATTTTGATTCATGTTGAGCAATTCTTGTGGGAACTGAAAAGCTTCAGTAAAGGAGCCTTCCTGTAGCTGCCTTCATTTCCTCGGTGTTATGGCCTGAAAGGGGCCTCCCCGCTGCCTGTTCTCAGGCTGCTTGGCAGCCTGTCGGCAGGGCTTCTTCTACTGACAGAACAGATCCTCTGGTTGCACTTTGGTTTCCAGGGGATCATCAGCAAGTGCTCCTGATTTGTTGGTATTTTCACACTTGCAGCTTCTAGTTGGACAGGCATTCATCTTTGGTGGTAGTTTTATGTGCATGAGTTCTCTTGTGTCTAGAATATGCTTTGGTTTTTGGCCACACCATGCAGTATGCAGAATCCTAGTTCTTAGCTCCCCCACCAGAGACTGAACCTGTGCCCACTGCATTGGGATTGTGGAATTCTTAACCACTGGACCACCAGGGAAGTCCCTAGATTATGCTTTGAATCAGCACTGTGGTACTGAGTAACTGTGAAAAAGTGAAAATGTGAGTTGCTCTGTCGTGTCCAAGTCTTTGCGATGCCAGGAACTATAGCCCGCCAGGCTCCTCCGTCCATGGGATTCTCCAGGCAAGAATACTGGAATGGGTAGCCATTCCCTTCTCCAGGGGATCTTCCCAACCCAAGGATCGAATTCAGGTCTCCTGCAATGCAGGCAGATTCCTTACCATCTGAGCCACCAGGTTAAAACTGATAATACCACCTTAATGTTGGGTGCATGTGTGTGCTCAGTCACTGAGTCGTGTCCAACTTTGTGTGACCCCATGGACTGTGGCCCACCAGGGTCCTCTGTCCATGGGATTTTCCAGAAGTGGGTTGCCATTTCCTCCTCCAGGGGATCTTCCTGACTCAGGGATCAAACCCGCATCTCCTGTGTCTCATGCATTGGTAGGCAGATTCTTTACCACTCAGCCACTGGGAAGCCTATAGTTGGTCACAATTTATAAAATATTTTTGTGTCCATTACCTTCCTTGCTCTTCACAATTTTAAGAAGTAGGCAGTGTAAATGCTGTTCAGTTCAATTCAGTTCAGTTCAGTTGTTCAGTCGTGTCTGACTCTTTGCGACCCCATGAATCGCAGCACTCCAGGCCTCCCTGTCCATCACCATCTCCTGGAGTTCACTCAGACTCACGTCCATGAAGTCCGTGATGCCATCCAGCAGTTCACATGTTATAGAAGACAAAACCAAGGTTAGGGGACTTGCTCTGGGTCATCTGATTAAGTGGCCGAATGAAGATATTTAACCCTGAGATACTTACTCAATAGAGATCTTTTTAAATATTCACACAAAGATGCAATTTATTGGAGAGATGAGAAATGTAAAAAATGTTTCTTAAATACATATATGTCTATATATAGATATATATTCTCATAGTAACTATACTATAAGAAAGTGTTAAGAAAATGTCTAAAGAAAACACCCAGTGAATGTTGTTTATCTAGAGGGTGCTTCACAAATATGAATTAGTTATGCTATATATATGCTGTATACATACATACACACACACACACACACACACACACTCACATATATTGCATACCTAAAGAATTCAGGGTACTGTATTAGAGATTATGTTAACTGATGATCATAACTGTGTGTGGTTTTGGGCCATACTTCCATGAGAAGACAGAGCTATCTCCAAAACAGCCATCAGCAATTTTAGATATTCTACTTTTCTGCTTTTAGAAAATGCCATCCCAGACCAGGAAACATTTCTTATCCTCAAATGGAATGTCTTCACACACTATGCTGTTCCATTTCCTTCTTCCAATTGCCTCCATTGCTTGTAACCTTGGCTGAACTCTTCCCTTGCGTGTTCTCTATAAATCTGCTAGTCACCACTCCCACAGTATAGCCTATTTATGACATTGCTGCAACCTTGTCTCTGAATTCTGGATTTCATCTTCTCTCATCCAGGCTGATGCGTTCTAAAACTAGAGCTTTCCAGACTCTTCTGAGTTCTCGCCGTAGCCTTTCTGCCGCCAACTCTGCTTCTTATTATCCTATTAAATTATACTTCAGAGTTCTGCCCCGGCGTCCCCTTCTGCTTTCTCTTCTTCAAGTGAAACTGCTCAAGACCTCATTATTCACATGCTTCCAAATCAGCACCTTTAACAGTATTCCCAGTGATTCAAACAGCCTCCCTTTTTTGTCA
Organism: Oryx dammah; assembly: GCF_014754425.2. NCBI lineage: Eukaryota > Metazoa > Chordata > Mammalia > Artiodactyla > Bovidae > Oryx > Oryx dammah. The sequence continues at coordinate 103,233,650 of NW_024070211.1, read as the reverse complement.
GTTAGATAGGAAAGTCTGCCTCTCCTATATCCATTTGTTGGAGTTATTTCCTTAATATATTTTGCTTCGAAAAGAACAAAAAGGGTTCCCTTAACTTGACAATTAAAAACAATGCCAGCAGCTTATTAGGTGCATGTCTTTTTGAAAATGAGAATGTAAGGAATGATTGCATCCCTATATTTTGGAATCAGTTTCAAACCCCTATGGTCTGATGTTAAAGCCCATATATAACCCACATTGAACTCAGCGCCTTGTTGTTTTCCTTCTACAACCCCTATTTTCTCTCTTTTTTTTCCCCCTTTCATTCCAAAGGGGTATTACAGCCAAAGGTAATACCTAAAAATGGCATGTTCCTAAGAGAGGAACTCACTCTACACAGTTGAAAATTCATTATACATAAACCAACTTTTAAGTGGATGACAGAGCATGGTTTCTTTTTAGAAATGGTTCATTCATTTTATAAAATTTTTTTCATACAGTTTGAATATCGAGTCTCTCTAGTGTAGTAATATTATCTGATTTACTAAAAATGTTTATGTAGAGTTGTTTGGCACTAGACGTTCTATTTGAGAGTGCACCACAGACTGCTAAGGTTCCTCTCTTAAACTAATATAAGAACTTTAATTGAATCTTAATTTCCTCCCTGAATAGGATTTTCTTAAATCCCCATTCTTAGGGAAAATGTACTGTTAGAAAGTAATAATGAAATTTTGCTTCATTGTTTTTGCTTTTTTTTTTTCCTTAAGATGTTCCAAATGTAAAACATATGTAAAACAATATCAGAAACTACATTTGTTTGAACACATAATGACTTCAGTACACTCAGAATATTCTACATTTGAGAAGACCTAATTTAAAATTGTATTACTTTGTTTGCTCAATAATTTTTGAGGTTTATATCATAGAATTCTAAAGGTGAGTTAGATACCCATATGGTTCTGAATGACATGGTTGGCATATCCCTCCCCCTTTTTTTGGCCCAGAAAAATCAGTATAAAATGACATTTTTAAAATGGTTTTTAAAAAGCTATCCTGGTTTTTTAAAGTTCATTTTAATCTTCTAAAACTGAAAATACCTGACAAAATCATTTCTTCGTATCTGCTTTGTCCTGTCCTAACAACAGACTTTTCTTTTTCCTTCTTTCTTGGTTTGTGCTTTGTGAAATTTGTGTTCACAAAGGTCTTTCATTTAGCAATTTCCTCATGCATAACTATTGTTAAAGTCTGTAGAGGGTACTTTAACTCATTTATTCCTGAAGGGCTCTTTGTGGCAAGTTTAGGTACATTCCTCCAAGAGGCAGGGAATGGAGGCCTGACCTCTGGAGTGCCTTCTCCCTAGGGCTGCAGAGAAATTCTCCATTACTTTGCCAACATCAGGCTGCCTCCACTACAGAGACAAAAACGAGCCAAAATTCCTTCTGTGTGTTTTGCTTCTACCCTGACAAATCAAGAAAACTTCATGTGCAAGCCTCTTCTTTAAGAGCATCCTCCTAGCTGAGAGGAACTGAATCTAACATTACTTTCACTATACAGTACTGGCAGACTTATGTGAACATTCAGCTTGTTCCAAAAGTTTGCAAATGATTGAAAGGTAGGCTGCAGGATCTCAGTAGTTCTCCTTGTGGCTGGGGTTCACATCCAGTCTGTAATAAGAGTTCTGTTTGTTTACCTGTGTTATGGTATGAAGAGACTTGACCATCTCTCATGAATTACGTGTATTCAGAATTTCAAATTAGCAATTAGCAAGCGGGGAATGTGGCCTCCTACTCTGTGGCTCTGGTAACAGGAGGGGAGACTCTGGCTGGCTCTGTCCTTGATGGGGGAGCCCTGGAAATAAGACCTGCATTGTTTCAGCATCCAGGCCTCCCTGTCCCAGGGCAGGGATTCTGAAAGTAGAGTCAGGCGAGTGGGAGCAGCGCCAGCGAGGGGGATGTGGAGAAATGGAGATGGGGGGCAGGTAATGAGAACAGGCTGTCCACGCCTGTATATATTTCTTCATTCCCTAGTTTACCAGCCTCTTGCAATCCCATTCGCTCTCAATAATTTATTGAAAAGGTTTGGGATGAGCTGTTAGGGGACCTCCCAGGGAAGACGGAGAGAGGGCAAGAATAACATTAATCCTAACCAAAACCCCTATATGTTGGGGGAATGAACAGATTCCTTTTATAGAACTTGAAAATGAGCCTTCAGGAGGTTAAATAAGCTGCTTACAGTTTCACAGCTAGTAAGGGGTGAGGCAGGATTCAAAAGCATGTCTTTCTCATTCCAGAGCTTATGCTCTCTCAGGCATATGACAGGGCTTTACACAATGAGCAGGAAGGGAGTGCTCTTTTTCATTCACCTCCCTCATTCTTTATCTCTTCTAAAGAAGATGGGAGGGAAGTGGAGTGACAAAGAGATAGAGAGAATGGGGTGGGGGGAAGAGATAAGGAAAATACCAGTAATTATGATAATAAAGATACTAAGTATATATGATTTGCTCAACACAATTTTAAATGCTTTACTTATGCCAGTCTATGTATACTGATTCAAATGGTAAAGAATCTGCCTGCCGATGCAGGAGACCTGGGTTCAGTCCCTCGGTCGGGAAGATCCCCTGGAGAAGGGAATGGCAACCCACTCCAGTGTTCTTGTCTGGAGAATCCCATGGACAGAGGAGCCTGGCAGGCTACAGTCCATGGGGTCACAAAGGGTTGAACACAACTGAACGACTAACACACACACGTGTAAAATGTACCTCAACTCTGTGAGGTTCAGCTATTGTTGTCAGTTCCATTTTGCATGTGGGAACACTAAGGCTTGGGGAAAGTGTCTTGACCAAGATCCCATGACTAGTGTATGGGAACTGTGCTCCATACTCAATTCCTTGAGATTTTAAAGGCTGTGTTCTAGTGCTTCCATCTTAGTACCCTTCCCATGACCCTTCCCTCTGCCAGCCCAGACTGGAAGATGATTGGGAGCAGGAGGGGTGAGTGCTCAAGAGGAGGGTTTGTCTGCTTGTGTTTTAAGCGATCAACATGCTCTCTTTCTTCCCTGTTTAGTACTTTCTTTTTTTTTTTTTTCCTCATGCTAAAATCCAAACATCTTGACTTCCCTCTGAGAGGGCCACTGTGGCTTGACTTTGGGTGGGAAGCCCCCCCAGTAACTAGGGGTTCTTCATGTATGAGAATTATGTTTGCAGTGGTGGGGGAGGAAGGAGGCTGGCCCATTACCAGCAATCCTAATATTTTTGAGATATACAAAGACGTAATCAGTCTGCCATGAACAGGACCTAGATAAAGGATGTGAAGTGTATGCGTGCTCAGTTGTGTCCAGCTCTTATCGACCCTATGGGACCCACTAGGTTCCTCTGTCCATGGAATTTTCCAGGCAAGAATACGGGACTGGATTGCCATTTCCTACTCCAGGGGATCCTCCTGACCCACGGATCAAACTTACATCTCTTGCATCTCCTGCATTGGCAGGCAAATTCTTTACCACTGGCACCATCTGGGAAGCTCTTACAAAAGGATGGATGGGGGTAATTAGAAAGAAGGGATTATAAAGTAATGGGTCTGGTTTTCCTCTGTACTTTGTGAAATCTAGCCTGTTACTCAATAACCCCATCTCATAGGGTGAGACAAAGGGATTTAGGAGGCCTGGCTCCAGCAATATGGGCATTAGTTATTAACAGACAAACCAATGAGGTCTTAAATAGTTTTACACTTGAGTCTCACAGGTTAAGACTTGTAGGCTGTTTAGATAAATCACCCTTTGCTGATTCTAAGTTGAGTGAATCTAAACTGTTACGATATATATTGTCTGGAATTCATTCAACATTAAAAGCTACGTTCTTGTCAGTTACAAAATTCACTGGCTTGTATAATACTCTTTTTAAAGTATATCAGTGATCGGACAGATTCTATCCAGGTGCTCATTCTTCCTAGCCATTTGTGAGTATCTGCTGTGTCCTGAGCTCTGTGCTAGAGGTCACTGGGGAATAGTTTCCCTGCTCATAGGGCCTGGACTGGTTTATGGAGGAAACAGACATGTAACTGATCATGACACAAATGTACTTAGCACTGTACTGGAGAAGCATAGGGCTTAAGCAGGAGCCCTAAGGTTGGATACAGGTTCCATGGTTTACCTTGCATCTTGAGGAATTTTCTTAATCTTCTGTATCTAGTTCTTTATCTCTAAAATACAGTAATAGTTTTTCACAGAGTTATTGATGAGTTAAATGGCACAGTGTGTATAAACACTTCTGGCATTCTTTCTGGCACTCGGTAGGTAATCAGTAAATTACTAAATCTCAACGGTATGCCCTGGGAGTATGGAAAAGGAGGCAGTTCACTCCTTGGGTACTTTGAGCAATAGCTCATCAAAAATTGACATTAAAGTTGGGCCTTCAATGATTAGGTCCTGGAGAGGGAAAAGGCAACCCACTCCACTATTCTTGCCTGGAAAATCCCATGGACGGAGGAGCCGGTAGGTTATAGTCCGTGGGGTCGTGAAGAGTCAGACACGACTGAGCAACTTTACTTTCTTTTCTTTCAGTGATCAGTAAGAGATTGCCAGATTGGGGAAAGGATAGAAAATGGGAGCTAAGTTGTGAGCCATTTACTTGTTTTCTCATCTATTTCAAAGGGTAATCAGGAAATACTCTGAGGTTCAGAAATGCCTCACCAAATTTCATGCAAGTTTTGTTGAAATATAAGATTATGGCATACCACCTAACATCTGTTCTTATTAAGAAATTGTTCCTGCTTGGGAAACTCTTATTATCATTAACTATCTTCATTTTAGAGGACTGTTTTTTTTTTCTTTTTTTCTTTTTTAATATCTTCCTTTGGTTTCTTCATGTAATAACAGTTAATAACATTAACTGTGCTGGGTGGGAAAAGGTCTCTGTCCTTGCGGAACTTGTCATCTCTTGGATGTAGAACAGATGTATGAATGAGTAGATTACAGTATGAGTATTAAGTGCCATCATTATGGAGACCATCCTTCCTGGTTTACGTAGTATAGTAACAGTTTATATCTCTTGTCCTGTCACGATTCTTAATAATCTGTCATTCTCAAGTGTGTCCCAGTTGGGCAACAAATCTTCTGGTCACATAAGTTATGCATGTGTACACGATATTTTGCATATACGTTGAAGATTGTGTGACAGGCAGGAGGAATCAAGGATTACTTTCTCAGAAAAGGTGAATTTTGAGCTGGGGTAAGATTGCTGAGGGCACTGACAGTCAGAGAAGGTAGCTGGAGGGGAGAAAGAAGCACATTTTACATGACCTTGGGAGGTAGGGGGGCTTCCCAGGTGGCTCACTGGTAAATAATCCAGCTGCCACTGCAGAAGACACAGAAAACATGGGCCCAGTGTAGGAGGCACTCGGTATTCAAGAAACAATGGCACACAAACAGTTCCTTGTGGCTGGAGAATTGTGGCCTGAGGGGTTAAGAAGTGGGGATAATTTTTAGGAGAGTAGTGGAGAATGACACCAGATTTTAATGATTAAGGAATGAATGAAAGTTGAGGAAGGTGAGATGTTAAATATAGACACCTTTTTAAGGAATTTGGCAGTAAAGGAAGAGTGACTGAGGTGATCGTTAGAGATGAAAGATAGCACTTGGTCATTCTTAAAATTGGTGGTGAATGTCAGAAGGGAAGGGGAGAAAAGCATGAAAGAGAAAGGGCTAAGTGAGGGCATGAGATCCTAAAGAAGGTGGGAAAATACAATCTGGTGACCAAGAAAACGGGCTAACCTGTGAAATGGGCTGTGTCATCTTGGCCAAATAGTTTTACTTCCCTGGACCTTAATTTCTTCAAATCTAAAGTGACGGATTGAAGTAAAGCTTCTAAGTTTCCATCTAATTATGGTTCTGCCTTTTATCAAAATATTGTGAGAGGCTGAACCAGTTACATGCACCCTCCTCATCCTGTGAAAGAGAGGGCTCCAAAGATTAAAGTTTGGGTTACAGGTAAACAGATTTCCTTATATTAGGACCTGTCAGAGCCTCTAGAATGCTAATGCATAGTAAGAATATTAAAGAGAGGGTTATAATATACAACAGTTCTCAAACTGATTTAACTATATAACCGAGCATGTCATGTAGCATACTATGAAAAACATTTATCTAAGCATTTACTGTCCAAAGTAATTAACAAAAAACGTTTTCCTAAGTTACTGGGCTCACTGCTTAATGGATGTTCTCTCTCATGAGCATAGTGTTTGCTTGGAAGTGATGTATTTCTTTCCAATATCAAGAAGAAGAAGAAGAAGAAAAACCCTGGGCATATAGAATATTGGCAGAAATAAAACACATAGCCCTGTCTAGGCATCATTGCTTTGAGATGGTGACAGAGATCTGGACTCTACAGCTCTTCCTTTGGATAAGCTAAAGAGAAAGCATCATTGGCTTATAAAGATTTTATAAGGAAGGCCAAGAAGACCAGTGCTGTCTTACGTGTATGATTTCAAAAGTTCCAAAAAGCTTAAGGAAAGTAATTATGGAATAATGTGCCTGGGTTGGGAAGATCCCTTGGAGAAGGGAAAGGCTATCCACTCCAGTATTCTGGCCTGGAGAATTCCACGGACTGTATAGTCCATGGGTTGCAAAGAGTCAAATATGACTGAGCAACTTTCACTTTCAAGGATATTTAGGTCATTGTAGTTCAGATATCATCTAACATCTTTATTTCTTATCACTTCAGTACATTTAAATATGAAATTTAATATACTGTTTAAAAAAGAAAAGTACTTTACTGGCATTATTGGGCCTCCCAATAGTGTTTTCCTTTTAATAGAATTTCTTAGCATGTATGTGTTCTTTTTCAATTATTTTTTTTTACATGAATGGTTATTTCATATTTATATTTTGTATCTGTAGGGTTTCTTTATTGTCATAATCCCTCTGATTTTGGTTGCTTTAGATTGTAATCATCATGAGCAAGCAAACTTCTTCCCTGCTAAAGGGCACATGGGGTTTCAACAGAAAGGTTATTTTGTTGATTGATTCACCAGTCTTTTTACTGAGCACCTACTATGTGCTAAGTACCGTGCTAATGCGGGAGAAAGAGTGAGAGAATAGGACACACTCTGGCCTTCTTTGCCGTGTTTTCATTTCTGTTGCCCTTGGTGCTTCTTCCTCAGGATTCATCTCCTCCTTCTCTTCTGATCTTCTTGGCCAGTGTCATTTCACTGAACATACAGACACAAACAGACACACACACACACATATACTGATTAGATAAAGGGTCTTGATTAGATAAAGGATCTGTAGCAACTGTGGAAGCTGCTTGGATCTGAGACAGAGTCAGTGGGATTTGTTTTCACTTGGAAACTGGAGGCGTGGTTTCAGGTGGGTGGTGGCTGGTTTACAGAGCTCTGGTTTACTTTGCCCTGTTGGTTTGAGTTGCCTTCGGTTTCCTTAGGTGAACATGGATCATGGAAGAAACTGAAGCTGTGGTTAAAGGAAGTACTGAGGGGCTTGGCTGCCTCTTCTGAGACCTGGAGTTCTTTCAGGGCCTAGCTGTTGCCTACATGTTCAGGGGGATGTTGCACACAGATGTGACTTCTTTTACTTTTCTTCAGATTCTTAAATTGTGTTTACCTTCTTGTTTCCCTCACTCTCTTTGGTACAAAGGTCAGAGGTTTCATTTGATTACATTTTGGTTCTCTGCTAAACTCAGCTGGGTCACCTTGTTCCACATAGCTATTTAGAATTTGTTCTTTTTTTTTTTTTCTTTCTTTCTCCTTTTCTCCTTAACGTGTCCACTGTTAGGAGTTAATGCTCTCTCCTTTTATTTCTACAGACTAGATGTCAGAGGACACCATATTAACTGAAGTCTGTCTCCTCTATTACCTTTCAGGAATAGACTTTCAAACCCCTTTTGGAATGATAATCTTCAGTAGAAAGAAATGTGTAGTAGATTGTTTTTTAAACTTCATTTCCTAATTCTTTCATTGCTTTGCATTTGGGCTATTTCATTTCGCTGAAGAGGCTTTATTAGTCTCCTTGCCATGCATAAACATAGATTGTGTTTAAGCATATAAGGTGCTTCTAGCTCCTTGGAAGATAATACATTTGATATCACACTACTGTACATTGTTGACTTGTTTCTAACACCACACTTAAGAGCATAGTTATAAATAATTTTGCCAACATCTCCTACTGGTACTTCTAATTAATCTCTTGGATGTGTCTAGAAAGACCAGCACTATGCCTGCCTTTGCTCCTTATGGAGTCAGTTCTCCTGTGATAATCTCTTACCTGAACAATTAACTGACAATATAAAATCCTTCTTTTTTAAACCTGATAGAACTGCATGCCAAAAAATTCAAGTTATATATTTTTAAATCAATATTTTATTTTTCATAGGTTTCTGCAATGATACAAAACAGGGCATTTTATTTTTGTGAAACATAGCCTTATTTGTTAAGACAGTAATGTTAGGATAGTCTTCCCTATAGTATAACAAAACAAATGTTTAGGATGAATTTGAGTAAATGTTGAAAAATTTTAAACAAGAGCTCACTTTTGGGTCTTTACTCACTTCATGGAGAGAATCCTTGGGAACAAATTAAAAGACTTTGATTTATCTTTTCCTTGTACAGAACATTGTGTTCTTTATTGTGACTGAAAATTCCTCTCCTCTTGGTTGTAGTACATATTTTCTTCTTTCCTTATTCCACAACTCCTACTCTGTTTTTGTTTTTTTTTTAATTCTTCCTAAAAGGGGTTAGAATTTTTTTCTTCAATTCTCAGAAAGGAAAGGAGAGTCGATTGTCACTAACCAATTTTAGTGTAGGTAAAAGGAAATATTTGTTAACCAAAGGAAAGCTGACTAGACTGAACAATTGTATAACCACTCGTTAAAGCTGCTGCTCCATAACTTACTGGTGGTGTTACTCCTGGATTAACTGACGTGCTCTACTGTATTCTGGTCATATTAAAGTCACTTCTTAAAATAGGTCACATCATGTAGCAAACGAAGAAAGGGTCCACCTAGAAACCAGGGACAGCAAACTCAGATGCTTCCTAGGACTGGATTGCTTAGAAATGAATGAAGGAGGACACAAAACAAAGTTCATTCCTTCTTTGTCGCCACTGAGCACTGGCAGATTGTTGACTTGGGAAAATAAAGGCACCGCGTTGCCAAATCTTTATTCTTTGTCTTTCCTTGTTATAGTAGATATTCCATTTTATGTAGATTACATCAATTTTAAAATTATTAGATTTTACAAACACTGTACAGTCTGCATTTTGTACATGGACTGTCAGTTTGTGCTTCTGGAAACTGTCAATTTGAAAGATAAATTTGGTGTTATACTAAAACAATATGCAGAGTATTCCTAATTCTGTGGTCTCTGGTCAATGGCGCATTTCCTTTGGGAAAAAAGTTTATTTTCGAGTTCTGCGGTCCTGACTAAGCAAAAAGCCTGAAAGCCAGTTTGGGTTGATAGTTCCCCCAGAAGCATGTTGGAAAATGTCAGGAGTTATGTCAGTTCCTAATGCTGTCCGATGAAATCTTCGATCTCAGTCTGGACTGAGTCTGCAGTTTTCCACATCACAGATTGGAGTAAGACCTATTAAGAACTCAAAAAGAATTTTAACTTTTGTCTCCTATTTCAATTAACTTTAAAATTTATAAAATTACATTTTTGGGTATAATTCTATCTTTGTAACACAAATTATATTCTTTTTATTCTTCCTTCTTTAGAATGTAAAGAAACTAAATATGTACAAAATAACATTTTATATGTTCAGAACTCTTGAACCAGACTTCAACATTTACTTCACTTTTAATTTTTTTGTGTGTGTTTTCTCCCTAGAAAGAACTGATGTTATTCATAATCATACCAAATAATTACAGAATTGCTTTGTTATATTTTGTCTACTGTATATATTTATCGAGATTAGCTATCCTTTTTAAAAATAATTCCATTACAAATCAGGATTAGTTTTTGGTTCTTTTCAGACTTGCCAGCTGTTTTATACATTTGTTTCTATTGCTAGAGATTGCTGTTCCATGGTATTTTTTCCATCATAAATGTATAATCTCATCTCAGTTCTTTATTTTATTTTCAAATTTATGTCCATGATATAACCTTTTGTTTTGAGTTCTAATTATGTCCATTCCTAAGTTAGCTACACCAGTTATCCCTGTTGTGATGTCATCTTTGAAATTAAGTATCGTGTGTTCTTTCTTTATTGAAGGCAGTTAGCTGGAGTGTTTAAGAAATACTGGCCTCATCCTTGGGGAACACTGCAGTAGGCTTCCTTGACATTGAATCATTGGTTCTTTCATAGGCCCAATTTGGTCATCTGATTTATGTGCTATGTATCTTAACAATTGAAGGGTAGTAACATACTGAAGAAAAAGTACATGTATTTTAATGTCTGGGTCATCCAAACTGAGGACACCTTAAGCTGCCAAATTGAAATTATCTGTAATTTTGAACTTATTTTAAAGTACAAAATACAAGTATTCTAGTTATACTTGTGGTTTTAGAAAGTACTTCCTTCTCATTTGGATTCTCAAATGCATAATATAACCCTGTAGCATATTATATGCGTTTGTGACACTCCCATGGGGACCTTGGGCTCATAAACCAGCAAATAGATTATATAATGCTGCATAAATGCTGTATTTTTCATCTGACAGACATAATCTTGATCCTATATTTTTATGTTACCTAACTGCTTCAGAATACCACTTTTGAAGCAACCCATCAAAATGGAAATTGCTTCTAAAACATGTAGCAATAAATATTGGTCAAGGCTCTGTGTAATTCAAAGTGACTCAATACTTGAAAACCAGTTGATTGAAATTCTCTGTTGTTTTTTAAAAAGGTTGATCATTTCCATTTTATAGAATTGTTTGATCCCTTTCTACCTTAGTTAGCCATATATTTTCCTTCTTTTAGTAAACATTCTTTTTTTCTGATTTGTCTGAAGTATGTCTGAGAGTGAATCAAGCATAAAGACAGGCATAGATAGAATGAAAATCCATAATATTGGGAATTTATATGATATAGAAATGTGAATTGTATGTGAGATCAAGACACATATGTGGGTCTCATAAAACCAGATATGAAGGGATGAACATCAAGTTGAGTTTGATGAACAAAACCTGAGCTTTGTCTCTGCTCTGTTAGATTTGAAAGACTTGATGCCAGAGCTTTCTTTCCAGCATTTCATAATCTCACTGTTGTATCACTCATTTGAAAGCCTACTTGCTTTTTCTGCTTTTCTCTTCACCAGTAATTGTTAGACTCACTTGTCCTTTTCTGAGAACATGAAGAGAAACTTCCTAAAATTTGCGATCTGGTTTGGCTGAATCCACCTGCAATGCAAGAGACCCCGCCTGGTTCAATTCTTGGTTTGGGAAGATCCCCTGGAGAAGGGATAGGCTACTCACTCCAGTATTCTTGGGCTTTGCTAGTGGCTCAATGGTAAAGAATCCACCTGCCAGGCGAGAGACCTGGGTTTGATCCCTGGGTTAGGAAGATCCCCTGGAGAAGAGAACGGCTACCGACTCCAGTATGCTGGCTTGGAGAATTCCATGGACAGTGGAGCCTGGCGGGCTATAGTCCATGGGGTTGCAAAGTCAGACATGACTGTGCGACTTTGATGTTTGCTTTCATTTGGTGGAATGGAAGATTTGCGGGAATTTCCTGGCAGTCCAGTAGTTAGGACTCTGTGCTTCCTACTGGGAGTTCTGTCAGGGAGCCAGGATCCCACATGCCACATGACATGGCCAAAAAACCCCAAAAAACAAAAGATCCAAAGGAAAAAGAAACAAAAGAAGGAGGTTCTAGAGCTGTCAGCTCTGTCTGTAGGTTCTTCTTCCTCTCACCCACTTTATCTTACCTGCCTGAATAGTCAGGTGAGTGCTTCCTTCACCGTGTTTACTGCTTTGTCAGAAACATTCTGAAGCTCCCAACTTTCACTGCACTAAATCTGAATTCCCCCTTCTAAGGCTACAATAACATGGTCTCATCTTCCATTCTAAGTGGGGATTTTTTAAAAATGTAATTTTCCCCTAAACATATGCACATTTCTCCATTTTTGCCTTTGTTCATGTGTTCCAAATCCTCTTCATCCTCTATACCCAGTTTCAAGGGTCATCTTATAAATAACTGTCTTAGGCTCATAACAGTTTTAGACTCTGATCTCTTTCAATTCATATATAAAATATATGTTTTTTTACACTTTATCTGTTACATTCAATTTAATTCTCAGTTATATCTTATCTTTATTTGCTGTTTTACAACCTGAATGCCAGACCTATGATCATGTCTTTTATTACCAAGTTCCCATATGTTATCCATACAAGTAGGTGTCATCAGACACTTTATTGGTGATTGATCTCCTGGCTGTTTCACATGAAGTAACTTTTATAAGCAGACATGGGCATAAAGACATTGGATTTTAGTATGTTTCACTTCAGTGAGAGTGAATCCTATAGAAATATCCCATCTACAAAGTGGAGGTATATGCTCAATTATTTTCTGACAAAATTTGTTAATGAAGACTGATACATGAAATGAAACCTTAAGGATTTATTGAGTATTTATTTTATAAAATATAATTTACACAGTATGCAGTTTTCACTAAGTGGGTTAATCCCTGACTTTTAAAGCATTTGTGCACTAACTCCTAACTTACCCATTTGCAGTGATGTCTCTTTGTGGTCTTTTTATTAGATAGGTTGGTCTTCCTAAGCAAAGATTTGCGATTTACTCTACATGTTATTATTCACTTTTTATATCTACTTCAAAAAAGGACTACTACTAAAAACAGATTGTGAAAAACTAGTTAGCATGTAAGAGAATAAAGACAATATACTACTAAAATTTTAAGCTTGCATTGTTACTCTCAGTGTAGAACATCTTGTTCCCTAGGTAGACAGGTACTTAATCAAATGGTAAGTGGAAAAAAGTGTAAACTAATTGCTTTTGTGACTAGATTCTCTATTCTTGACTCTGGTTCTCAAAGAGCAGTGCTTTGATGTGAAGTCAGTTGACCACTCTCAGTTACCTCATTTTGGAGTGAAGTCTAGCACTCTGAAAAGATAAATTATTCTTTGGGGAGCAATGCAGTTTACTAAGCTGTGTATGAGGTTGGGGGGTCAGGTGACCTGACTGTGTACAAATTGTAAAAGGCAAGTGTCAATTGACAGTGTGTTCTGTTCTCTAAACCAGCACTCAAAGACTAGTGGTTCAGCTTGCAGCTCCATTCTTACACAGCTGGTCTAACAGAGAAAGGTTTTATTGTTTGTTGGCTAGTTAAGCCTAACACCGGTTTAAAATGTTTAGATACTACTGCCACTTCAGTATTATCTCTAATGAATCTAGGGTGGCCTTGGAGGGCAGGAAAGAAGGGGTTAGGGAACCTCTGGTATAGTTTCATTTCTCTGAATACCATTCTCTTTCTTTTCTCTTCTAAACTTTCCAAATGCTTCTGAGAATCATAACTTAAATCTTGTCTATCATTTTGGTAATACCATTATTCTTAACCAAAAGATCTCTCTAGAAGCCTCTAGCTCTTAAATCTTGTCTATCATTGTGGTAATACCATTACTCTTAACCAAAAGATCTCTCTAGAAGCCTCTAGCTCTGTGTATGTTTGTGTGTGTGTGTGTGTGTGTGTGTGTGTGTGTACACAGTCTCATGCACATTGATATGAAATTTATGAAGGAATGACTAATGACTTTAAATTATAATAAATTTTCCAAACCATATGCAACAAATACAGATACATAGTTTGCCTTTCAAGGGGCATTTGTCCTTCCTGTTTAGGAAGTACTTTATGTCCCATGCCACCTTCTTCTGATTATCTTTAGTGTTGGCAGGGCTTCCCTTGTGGTTCAGCTGGTAAAGAATCTGCCTGCAATGTGAGACACCTGGGTTTAATCCCTGGGTTGGGAAGATCCCTGGAGAAGGGAAAGGCTACCCACTCCAGTATTCTGGCTTGGAAAATTCCATGGACTATATAGGCCATGGGGTTGCAAAGAATTGGACAGGACTGAGTGACCTTCACTCACTTAATTTTGGAATCATTTATCCCTCAGATAAGGGCTTCCCTGATAGCTCAGTTGGTAAAGAATCCACCTGCAATGCAGGAGACCCCCATTCAATTCCTGGGTGGCAAAGATCCACTGGAGATGGGATAGGCTACCCACTCCAGTATTCTTGGGCTTCCCTTGTGGCTCAGCTGGTAAAGAATCTGCCTGCAATGCGGGAGACCTGGATTCAATCCCAGTGTTGGGAAGATCTCCTGGAGACGGGAAAGGCTACCCACTGCAGTATCCTGGCTTGGAGAATTCCATGGACTGTATAGTCTATGGGGTCACAACAAGTTGGACACAAATGAGCGACTTTAACTTTCACATCCCTCAAATATATGTGTGTATATATATATATATCCCTCAAGTGTATATATATATATATATGTGTGTGTGTTTGTGTGTGATAAAATATATATATGATAAATATATCCCTTAAATATATGTAGGAAGAAATATATATATATAGGAAGAAATATATATGTATATATGTATATGTGTGTATATCAGTCAGTTCAGTTCAGTCACTCAGTCGTGTCCGACTCTTTGCGACCCCATGAATCGCAGCACTCCAGGCCTCCCTGTCCATCACCATCTCCCAGAGTTCACTCAGACTCACGTCCTTCAAGTCAGTAATGCCATCCAGCCATCTCATCCTCTGTCGTCCCCTTCTCCTCCTGCCCCCAATCCCTCCCAGCATCAGAGTCTTTTCCAATGAGTCAACTCTTCGCATGAGGTGGCCAAAGTACTGGAGTTTCAGCTTTAGCATCATTCCTTCCAAAGAAATCCCAGGGCTGATCTCATTCAGAATGGACTGGTTGGATCTCCTTGCAGTCCTAGGGACTCTCAAGAGTCTTCTCCTACACCACAGTTCAAAGGCATCAATTCTTCAGTGCTCAGCCTTCTTCACAGTCCAACTCTCACATCCATACATATACATATGATTTGAGAAAATAGCTTCATATCACTTGGAGCCAAACTTAGTAGATGAAAATGAGAACTGATCAAATGAAATGAATAATGTTTGCCTTCAAAAGAGTTGTAAATATAAAATAAGCTTGGTTTCCTTGTGTAGTTCATAACTAGACATATATGTGTAATGTTGCAGTATATGTAGAGCAGTATCACTCACACATTTCTCGCTGCTTTTCAGTTCCAGCCTTTGCTTTACATACCAACAAAACTTCAGGTGTTTTGTGTATTGCTCATCAAAGTACCACTTTCAGAAGATTGTACTTGAAGGGTTTTTAAATAGCACTACAAAGACTGCTCTGCCATGCCACCGAAAAGCTCTCCCCTGCGTTAAGTGTACATTTAATCAACATTATGGCAATTATAGTTCTTCTTGAAGTCCTTCACCCTCTGTTTTGTGGTAGGAACTTTGTCCAGGATAAAACTGTCATGAGTAGAGGTAATCTGAAATTCATTCTCCTTCTGTTTATGTCAGGATAAGTTGTGGGGATGGGCATGGATACTCATTTTTTTGATAATTGAGGGAATTACAGTTAAAATCTATTCTGAACCTCAAAGATAACTTATTAGAATTTCCACCACTTAAAAATGTTGTAATGCTATTTCTCAGCCATTTCTTTGCACTGTTTTAATAATCTCATTGAGCATATTAATGAGAAGTTGTTATGAGGCTTAACACCAAATTGAAAAAGTCCAAATTTGATGACTCTCAGATAGTTTTGTGTCCTTGATAAATTTTACATGTGATTTTGTTCTATAAAGATTTTTTTTTAAAAAAAAAGAGTATTGTTGTCTTCATATGTTTTTATGAGTTCTTCACTTAGTAGTTTAAATCATATGTCTTTAACACAGTGCTACAAACTCATTGCTGGGAGAGTGACATTCTCCTTCCATAGTCACAGTGAATCCCAGACTATCAGGGAGCATACCCTGGTTTGGTTTCCAAGTTATCTGTTCAGTAGCATTGTATTTCATGTCTTTGGGAAAACTATTTGAAGAACTCAAATATACAAATTAAGCTTTTACTTACTTCAGATAATCGTACTGTTGGACCATTGGTACTGACCTAGAAGAAATGCAGGCTCAGCCTTCCTATTGATGAGTCTTGATGCTAAGAAAGCTAACATAACTTTAATCTGAAATCATAGGTCCCTACTGAGCAAGGTAGTAGTGGTTCTGAACTCTTTATGGATCATGTCACTTTTGAAGTCACGGGTTTAGTCCTGGAGTGCCTATGCCAAGCATGAATTTTATTTAGAAGATGTTTTGGTGAAAAAAAGTAAATCATCTTAAAAAACTTCTGTTTCAAATTTAATGAAACAGAAAACTTGGGAAAACTTGGCTTGGCAATAGGAAGAAATACCTCAGGGACGATAAGGTAATTTTATAGTTTTTCCTTATTTGAAGAGCGCTTGCCATATATAGAACTGGGAGACAGGTTTTGCATGCAGCACTAGAGGGTAGAAATTAACTTGGAAAATGATATTTCTGATTTTCAACTAAAAAAGTAACAAATTAGGCAAGATGGAGTACAGGGATGAGAGAGTCAATTCCCAAACCTGGTTAATAACATGAACGTGTATTTAGGTGCTTTGGGCATAGGACCTATGACTCTTACAATCTTACATGGACCCAACCTTCAAAAAGCTTATAGTACAGTAATCAAAATAAGCTTATTTGTAATTCTAACAGTAGAAAATAATGCTTTTATTAGATTGTGCTGATACAGTCCTGTGGGACATGGAAGAAAAAGAGATTAGTTTGAGTGGATGAACCATCAGTCTCTCCCTCTTAGAGCCTCAACCAGGGATGTGTGCTGATAACTAGACTGCACACTTGAGAGAAACTTTAGAGAATGAACAAGGAGGGGAAAGATCTGAGGTTCAGTGGGTTAAATTCTACCCCTGGGACTCAACCATGTTATAAAACTTCTGGGCCTCTATATCCTCATCTAGAAAAAGAAAATTATAGTATCTGTCCTGATTTAATAACAGAACTATCATTAGGATCCATCTGGATAGTGTTTGTAGAAGGTATTTTCAAAAACTCAAAAAAAAAATGATGCAAATATTAGGGATTGCTATGACATAACATTTCGTTTATCTTGCCTGTCTATGTTTAGGCAAGTAAAGGTCAAATTTTTTCAACTTTTAGTAATCGCCTTATAGAGACTAAATAGCATTTCAAGATTAGAATGCCTGAATAATATGATGATTATAGGTCTCTTCATTCTCTGTATGTGTTTGTGTGTATGTGTGTGTGTGTGTGTACATGTATGGTAAGGAAAGACAGTTTTCAGACAGCCATCATTATGATCCTATAACAACCATCTGTTATAAAGGAAAACTCTTGAAGTGACAGTATTTACACACAGATTTACAGAGACACACACATTTCTTGTTAGTGGAAATTCTTTTCATTGATATTTTTAACATTGGGGAAGCACAGGCTGTTGTCCTTGGAAATACCATAGAGACATGCTGATAGAATAATATAGGGGAAAAGTCCTATTACATATAACTCTGTAGTTATGTGGTTAGTATTTAATATTAGGCAAATATGATGGAAAAAAATAAGTCAACTTTGATTTAAAAATTAGTTGGACCATAAAAATGACAGTATATTGTTTGATTAAAGCATATTCTCAAGGCATTCCATAGCTCCCTGTCCTTCTGATTCAGTGGTTCTAAACCTCGGCTACACAGTGGAATTCCCTGAGGAGCTTTAGAATCCCAGTACCCAGACTGCACCCCTAACCAATTAATTCAGAATCCCTAAGGGTGAGAATCAGTTATCAGTATTTTTAAAGCTCCCCAGGCAATTCCAATGTGCACCCAGTTTGAGATCCACATCCCCATATCTATTCATAGTACCATATTGGATTTATAAACTGGAATGCTATTTTTCACTCCAGCTTTGCCTCCTTCATCCTATTTAATCTTACCGAGTTCTGCAGATTCTCCCCTAGCTGTCTTGGTTTAACCCTTACCTTCCCCAGTAAAGCCAGCCTAGCCAAGGCCTTTAAAGCTTCATACCTAGTTTTCTTCATCTAGTCCCTCCTAAATGGCATTACCAGACACTTTCAAATAAGTCTTTCAAACAGTTTTGTCATTTCACTTAAGACCCTACACTTCTTTGGCATCCTAAAATCCAGGATCCTTTCTAACCAGACTTTATTTAAACAATGAATCCGCCAATTGCTTCTATTTCCTATTGCAACATTTTACAATTGGGAAGGAATTGAAGGTTTAGGAAGATGAGTTATAAAACTATTTTCTCTTGCAATCCTGAGATTATGTAGAGGAGCCTTGGCGCAGGCACCAGGGAGGGAGAGGCTAACAAGAGGCACGTCTGGGTTCACTGTTACCTCAACTCCAGCCCTTAAGGCAGCTGGAGCAGATCCATGCGGGTTCCTTCATATATTTGGGTCAGGCTTAACCCATTAGAGCCAAAAAGAGTAAAATAAATAAATAAATAAATGAACAACTTTGAAAACCATGAAATCTGATCCTCTCATTTCATATGACTGGAAACTAAGGCTCAGAGAAGTAAAGTTACTCAACCAAAGCCATACAGCTGAAATCTGCCCTTTGTTCCATCTAGTGTGATCTCTCCATGCTCTCTGAAAAATAAGAAGACATATCGTCATACTAGCTCTTGACACAGGGCCTTGTACATACTGGTATTTGTCAAATCCTTGTTGAATGAATGCTTGAATGAATGCTATTTTGCACTTTGCTGTTTCTGTTCATGCTGTTACCATAAAAGCAGCCCCTTTAAAAAAAAAGATCCTTTTCATATATAAAAGCAAGCCTTCAAGGCATATCTCATCCTACTTCTGCCTCCAAGTCTTTCCTTACAGCCATGATTTGTAAAAGTAACTTACTGGGTTATATTTTAACCTTTTTCAAATACTGTCTTACTCTCTAATTATTTTCTGTGTCTGCTCTTCTCTGTAACAAGATTGAACATCTGTACCTTAAAGTGCAAGATGTTTGCTGTACACCCCTTTCCTGTTTGCCCCAGAATAATGAAAGTCGTTTAGTTGTGTCGGACTCTTTGCCACCCCAAGGATTCTCCAGGCCAGAATACTGGGGTGGGTAACCTTTCCCTTCTCCAGGGGATTGTCCCAACCCAGTGATTGAATCCAGGTCTCCCGCACTGCAGGCGGATTCTTTACCAGCTGAGCCACAAGGGCAGCCCTCCTCCAGCATCAGTTCAGGTCAGTTGTTAGCCGTGTCCGACTCTTTGTGACCCCATGGACTGCAGCACACCAGGCTTCCCTATCCATCACCAACTCTCAGAGCTTACTCAAACTCATGTCCATTGAGTTGGTGATGCCATCTCTCCCTCTGTCATCCCCTTCTCCTCCCACCTTCAATCTTTCCCAGCAGCGGGGTCTTTTCAAATAAGTCAGTTCTTCACATGAGGTGGCCAAATATTGGAGTTTCAGCTTCAGCATCAGTCCTTCCAATGAATACTCAGGACTGATTTCCTTTAAGATGGACTGGTTGGATCTCCTTGCAGTCCAAGAGACTCTCAAGAGTCTTCTACAACACCACAGTTCAAAAGCATCAATTCTTTGACACTCAGCTTTCTTTATAATCCAACTCTCACATTCATACATGACCACTGGAAAAACCAAAGCTTTGACTAGATGGACCCTTATTGCAAAGCAACGTCTCTGCTTTTTAATATGCTGTCTAGGTTCGACATAACTTTCTTTCCAAGGAGTAAACGTCTTTCAATTTCATGGCTGCAGTCACCATCTGCAGTGATTTTGGAGCCCCCCAAAATAGTCTGTCACTCCTCCAGCCTAGTCAGAGCTTAATACATGCATGGTTGGGTTGGATTGCTGGATTTCCCTGAATCTATACTCTAGTTTCTGTGCCCCTCATAGTCATGGCCACAGTGCTCGTACTCAGCCATGTTGGACTCTCCAGGCTCCTTTGTCTATGCGATTTTTCTAGGCAAGAATACTCAAGTGGGTTATCATTTCCTCGTCCAGGGGAATCTTCTCAACCCAGGGATTGAACCTGTGTGTCTTGCTTTCCCTACTATTAATGATAATAATTAAAACCCATTAGAATCTGATGTCTCAAAATATGAAGTCTGAACTTTTACTCAGCATAAGAAATGCCCTTTTCTTTAGGAATTGAACAAATTGAATTTTTATATCCACAAAATGCCTTTCCCATTAAAATAAACTCACATTCCTTTCGTTTTGACCTCTCTCTCTTGTGTTTTTTTTCCCCTTTTTAAGCAGAAAATTGCAACAGGAAAAGAAAGTAGATTAAATAATTTGTTGTCTGCCAGAATTTTTTTTTCCTGAGGTCGCTAAGTACTCTCCGTCTTGGGCACTTAGCAGACTGGCCCTTAAGAGCAAGGCCAAACTGCAGCTTCATGGGAAAAAAATTGGGAAATGTCCAATCGAGTGTAAGCCAACTCACAGTTGCCTTCCTTGTTCAAAGCCACATTTCTGGCTGGATCAGCTGGAATTTTCTTTTGAAGAAAAGAGTGTTCCTGGCTTGGTTTCAGGTCCTTTTCTTCACAGCAGTCATTCTAGAATGCTCCACAGAGTTATTCATAAGCCAGTAGGAAAAGTGATTCTGTCATTTTCCCTGTAAAAGTATTCAAATGAATGTTGTATCCCTTATACATTTACACCTTTGATGACCGTCCCACTAAAAGTTCAGTTTATCTTCTTCCTTAGACCACTACTGTCTGTTCAGTAAGATTCCATGACAAGCAGCTCAAGCATTTAGAATTCTTAGTATTATTTGCTTTAGGGTAGTAGTCTTTCCATTTTTTTCACTGACATTTATGCACTAGTTTATTCAACAAGTATTTTTTGACCCCCACAGAGAAGCAACAAAATACTTAAGAAAATGGACTTGTATTTGAGCTCTTGAATTTACTTGATGTTTGAACATGGACACATTGTTTACTTTCTCCAGATCTCAGTTTTGTTATCTGTAAAGTGATGATAATAATAGCACTATTACTTAAAATCGTTGTGAGGAATATGTAATTTCTACAAGTATCTTAGCATAGTGACTGGCACCAGTTGTGTGTTCAAATATTGTGTCACTCCTATGGCACATACAAGTTCTCTACTAGACAGCCTGCTAAGTATACCAGAACCAGTAAGACATATTTCTTGCTCCTGGGTAGCTCAAAGTCTAGTGAGGGAGATATCTAGGTAGATATAGTTCTACTCTAGAAAATAAAAAGTACCATAATCAAGTGGGGCTGCCCTGGTGGCTCCGATGGTAAAGAATCTGCCTGCAATACAGGAGACCCAGGTTCGGTTCCTGGGTCAGGAAGACCTCTGGAGAAGGGAATGGCAACCCACTCTAGTATTCTTGCCTGAAGAATTCCATAGACAGAGGAGCCTGTAGAGCTATGGTCCATAGGGTCTCAGAGAGTCAGACAATACTAAGTAACTTACACACACACACAGACAATACTGAGTAACTTACACACACACACACAATCAAGTTACGTGCAGTGGGCTAGGTGGGAGCCAAAAGAGGGTACATCTTACTCTAGGGGAAGAAGGAGTTGGGGAAAGCACAGAGAGGTGATGGTTTATCTGAATTTGACAAACATAGAGGCAGTTGCTAAGTGGTAGGGTATAAGGTGAAATGAGAATGTGTAGCATGTAAGCATGTGCAAAGGCATAGAACATGAAGGAGAATGACATCACCTCCAAAGAGCAAGTCAGTTCCACACTTGTAGTGTGAGGGATGATGGGAGATGAGATTGGGCTTTTGGTGATGTAAGCCTGCTCCCTTGACTGTTGTTCCCTTACCTATTGCTAAAGAACTGAAACCACCCAAAAGGGGAATCCAGAGGAAATTCTACAGTGAGTGTGTGGTGCCATTACCACAACTACAAAACATAGCAAAAATCTCAAAAGGGGATGGAAAGACTGGTAGAAGGACAAAGAAGGTCAAGCAGTATGGGGAAGGAGACTCTTGTACTTTAATTTTGGAGACTATTACACATTTTGATAGGTACACTCACTACTGCTTTGTTTTTATGCCTATGGAACCCCTGCTGCTGTTGCTGCTGCTAAGTCGCTCCTACTTGGTCTCAAAAGTCAGACTATTTTAGAAAAGTGCTCTTGGAACTTTAGGAGCAAATTCCCTTTGGGGAAACTTGCTTTCCATGATATAAAGAGACCATGTAGTACAGTGGAATCATTCTGCTATTTAGACTTAGAATATCTAGGACCTGGAATTGATTTTTCTGTTGACAAACTTTTTGACCTTTCCTAAGTATTGGGCATCAGACTTCTTTTGTGTCAAAGGAAGGGCATATACCAGACAATGTAGAAGTTGATTTCAGTTCTTAAGTTCTGTCGTTCAAAGTTTCTCAAATATACGTTGTTTAAAAAAATAGCACGTTGGAACTTTTAGTGACTGTAGACAATGAGACAGATAATACAGGACAAATACTGTCTTTTTGTTAAGGACAAGTTCTGAGAAACTGAAGCAAAGAGGCATTTTAACTAGGGTGGGGAAATAGCCTTAAATTATATGCAGTGACAGTAAGGAACCAAGAAAAATTGAGCCTTTAAACCACCTTGCTCCTCATATACACACCTAGTAACACAGAAATGTTGGTCTGAAAAGATAAAACTATTATAGGAGGGTAGAAAGTTAGACTGGCTTCCCAGTTGGCACCAGTGTTAAAGAATTCGCCTGCCAATGCATGAGACAGACACAAGAGACATACAGTCTATACCTATGTAGGGAAGGTGACCTGGAGAAGGAAATGGCAGTCCACGCCAGTATTCTTGCCTGGGAAATCCGGTGGACTAAGGAGCCTGGCAGGCTGTAGTTCATGAGGTCTCAGTTGGACGCGAGTGACCATACACACATGTAGAAAGTTAGACTATTATAAGGAAGGGCATAGATAAGACTAAAACTGGTACATTTTAAAAAGTAGGACCCACAGGTTAGCTCAAACACTATATATTTTAATATTCTTTTATAGCTCCCAGTCTTTATCCAAGGGCCACTAACCTATATTGTAAATTATACAGAGGTCACACACAGGGTAATTGACACTTTGTGGAATTTGAAAGCCATTCCTCCCTCCTTCCATTAAAATATATTTTCTTTGTCATGTATATACCCTGTGATATTGTGTTTATAAATACTTAATGTCTTATGAAGCTCAATGTTTAACTTCAATGTGTTAGAATATACTAACAGTTCAGTTCTGTTCAGTCACTCAGTCCTGTCCAACTATTAGCAACCCCACGGACTGCAGCACGCCTGGCTTCCCTGTCCATCACCAACTCCCGGAGTTTACCCAAACTCATGTCCGTTGAGTTGGTGATGCCTTCTAACCATCTCATCCTCTGTTGTCCCCTTCTCCTCCTGCCATCAATCTTTCCCAGCATCAGGGTCTTTTCAAGTGAGTCAGCTCTTTGCATCAGGTGGCCAAAGTACTGGAGTTTCAGCTTCAACATCAGTCCTTCCAATGAACACCCAGGACTGATCTCCTTTAGGATGGACTGGTTGGACCTCCTTGCAGTCCAACAGACTCTCAAGAGTCTTCTCCAACACCACAGTTCAAAAGCATCATTCCTTGGCGCTCAGTTTCTTTATAGTCCAAATTTCACATCCATACATGACTCCCGAAAAAACCATAGCCTTGACTAGACGGACCTTTGTTGACAAAGTAATATCTCTGATTTTTAATATGCTGTCTAGGTTGGTCATAACTTTTCTTCCAAGGAGTAAGCGTCTTTTAATTTCATGGCTGCAGTCACCATCTCCAGTGATTTTGGAGCCCAAAAAAATGAAGTCTGACACTGTTCCACTGTTTCTCCATCTATTTGCCATGAAGTGATGGGGCCGGATGCCATGATCTTAGTTTTCTGAATGTTGAGCTTTAGCCAACTTTTTCACTCTCCTCTTTCACTTTCATCAAGAGGCTCTTTAGTTCTTCTTCACTTTCTGCCATAAGGGTGGTGTCATCTGCATATCTGAGGTTATTGATATTTCTCCCAGCAACTTGATTCCACCTTGTGGTTCATCCAGCCCAGAGTTTCTCATGATGTACTCTGCATAGAAGTTAAATAAGCAGGGTGACAATATACAGCCTTGACGTACTCCTTTTCCTATTTGGAACCAGAACCAGTCTGTTGTTCCATGTCCAGTTCTCACTGTTGCCTCCTGACCTGCATACAGATTTCTCAGAGGGCAGGTCAGGTGGTCTGGTATTCCCATCTCTTTCAGAATTTTCCACAGTTTACTGTGATCCACACAGTCAAAGGCTTTGGCATAGTCAATAACGCAGAAATATATGTTTTTCTGGAATTCTCTTTCTTTTTCGATGATCCTGCGGATGTTGGCAATTTGATCTCTGGTTCTTCTGCCTATTCTATAACCAGCTTGAACATCTGGAAGTTTGCAGTTCACGTATTGCTGAAGTCTGGCTTGGAGAGTTTTGAGCATTACAAGCATGTGAGATGAGTCCAATTGTGCAGTAGTTTCAGCATTCTTTGGGATTGGAATGAAAATTGACCTTTTCCAGTCCTGTGGCCACTGCTGAGTTTTCCCAGTTTGCTGGCATATTGAGCACAGCACTTTCACAGCATCATCTTTCAGGATTTGAAATAGTTCAACTGGAATTCCATCACCTCCACTAGCTTTGTTCATAGTGATGCTTCCTAAGGCCCACTTGACTTCACATTCCAGGATGTCTGGCTCTAGGTGGGTTTTCACACCATCGTGATTATCTGGGTCATGAAGATCTTTTTTGTACAGTTTTTCTGTGTATTCTTGCCACCTCTTCTTAATATCTTCTGCTTCTGTTAGGTCCATACCGTTTCTATCCTTTATTGTACTCATCTTTGCATGAAATTTTCCCTTGGTATTTCTAATTTTCTTGAAGAGATCTCTAGTGTTTTACATTCTATTGTTTTCCTCTATTTCTCTGCACTGATCACTGAGGAATGCTTTCTTATCTCCTTGCTATTCTTTGAAACTCTGCATTCAAATGGGTATACCTTTCCTTTTCTCCTTTGCTTTTGGCTTCTCTTCTTTTCACTGCTATTTGTAAGGCCTCCTCAGACAGCCTTTTTGCCTTTTTGCATTTCTTTTTCTTGGGGATGGTCTTGATTCCTGTCCCCTGTACGGTGTCATGAACCTCTGTCCATAGTTCATCTAGCACTCTGCCTATCAGATCTAGTCCCTTAAATCTATTTTTCACTTCCGCTGTATAATGGTAAAGGATTTGATTCGGTCATACTTGAATGGTCTAGTGGTTTTCCCTACTTTCTTCAGTTTAAGTCTGAATTTGGCAATAAGGAGTTCATGATCTGAGCCACAGTCAGCTCCTGGTCTTGTTTTTGCTGACTGTATAGAGCTTCTCCATCTTTGGCTGCAAGGAATATAATCAATCTGATTTCGGACAGTACTGAATTGCTGTTTGCAATGGTGTAAAATAACACAAGTGACTAAGTAGCCACAGTCTAGTTTTTGAAGAACAGATTATTCCAGACAGATTTAGTTTTCTTTCATGCTAAAAATGACAGGTCATGTATTATGTGTAGTAGATGGTGAGTTGGAATAAAATAATATGGTGTCTTAAATTTCACATGGTGTCATCACTGAATTGGACATAAAATTTTGTTTTATTGTTTGGTTGATTTTTACTCACTAGGGAGTAGCTAGCATCCTTAAGTTGTTATCCATGATTTACCTACATTTTCACATCAGGTAGGCCAAGTATTGAAGTTTCAGCTTCAGTATCAGTCCTTCCAGTGAATATTCAGGTCTGATTTCCTTGGATCTCCTTGCAGTCCAAGGGACTTTCAAGAGTCTTCAGTACTTGGGCCACCTGATGGGAAGAACTGACTCATAGGAAAAGACCATGATGCTGGGAAAGATTGAAGGTGGGAGGAAAAGGGGACAACAGAGGATGAGATGGTTGGATGGGATCACTGACTCAATGGACATGAGTTTGAGTAAGCTCTGGGAGTTGGTGATGGACAAGGAAGCCTGGTGTCCTAAAGTCCCTGGGGTTGCAAAGAGTTGGACACAGCTGAGTGACTGATTAACTGACTTACATTTAGAAAAGTATCCCAAGGACATCGTCCATGGGCTTCCCTGGTGGCTCAGACAATAAAGAAGGTGCCTGCAGTGCAGGAGGACCCGAATTTGGTCCTTGGGTCAGGAAGACCCCCTGGAGAAGCGAATGGCAACCCACTCCAGTATTCTTGCCTGGAGACTTCCATGGACAGAGAAGCCTGGTGGGCTACAGTCCATGGGGTCACAAAGAGTCGGCCACGACTGAGCAACTAACACACACACACACAGAAAAGTATGCCAAGAACATAGTCCATAGTCCAGAAGGACTGGTGTTATTTGTAAAGATCTCTGTCAAGGTATGCTTACCAGGCTTTTAAGTGAAGTACTCTGTCTTTGATCTTGAAATTAATTTTATACTTATTTTCTCAACTATTGGCACTCAGTTGTAAATTTGCTCCACTACGGTGATTCCAATTAATCAATCATCAGTTAACAAGCAAGTGTGAAAAGCTATCACAGTCTGCTGCTGCTGCTAAGCTGCTTCAGTCGTGTCCGACTCTGTGCGACCCCATAGACGGCAGCCCACCAGGCTCCCCCGTCCCTGGGATTCTCCAGGTAAGAACACTGGAGTAGGTTGCCATTTCTTTCTCCAATGCATGAAAGTGAAAAGTGAAAGTGAAGTTGCTCAGTCGTGTCCAATTCTTCGCAACCCCATGGACTGCAGCCCACCAGGCTCCTCCGTCCATGGGATTTTCCAGGCAAGAGTGCTGGAGAGGGGTGCCATTGCCTTCTCCTCTCACAGTCTAGAGGAGCTTAGGAAGACATGAAGACTAAAAGCAATATGTTATTCTGAATGCAATTCTGGGACAGAAAAGGGACACTGAGTAAAAACTAAAGGAACCTGAATAAAGCACAGACGTTAATTGATTATAATGTGTCAGTATTGGTTCATTGGTTGTGACAAATCTGCCACATTAATGTCAGATATTAAACATAAGAAATTAGGTGTTGGGTATACAAGAACTCTGTATATTTGTACCTTTTCTCTGAATCAAATATCTAAAATAGCCAATTCTCCCATCCTCTGCCCCCCACCCAAAACTTACTCAGTACATGTTGCATCTTATGTCTTCGCATATCTAAGAAAAATGAGAAGTATAGAAAAGAAACAGGAAAAGTACAAGATGAGGGAGAATAAAAATGTCTCAGGGAGTTAAACTTATCTGGCTTAATAAAGAGAACAGTGTGTGTGCATGTGTGTGTGTCGGGGGGGAGTTCCAAAAGTTGTTTCTTATTTT
The DNA here is from genome assembly GCF_014754425.2 of Oryx dammah. Taxonomy (NCBI): domain Eukaryota; kingdom Metazoa; phylum Chordata; class Mammalia; order Artiodactyla; family Bovidae; genus Oryx; species Oryx dammah. Next base: position 103,206,273 of record NW_024070211.1, on the reverse strand, counting down.
ATAAAAGGTGTTCACAGATATATCACTGAATAGAAGACAAAAGGAAACAACATTATATAGAGAGTTTAATTTAGATAAATAGTTTTTTAAATAAAAAGTTGATTTTAAGTCAAAATAGCTTGATAAAAAGCAAGCATATATGGGAAACTTTCTTAAAAGCTAAGGATTATCTCTTGCACTGTTCTGTATAGTAGTTATTGGTCTCACGTTGCTACTTAAATACAGCTAGTAAAATAAAGATTCAGGCTGCTCATTTGCTCTATCCATACTTCAAATGCTCAGAAGACACATGTGGTTACCATATTGGACACTTCCATTCGCATATAGTATGATTTCAGGTAAGCAGGAATTGAGAGGAAAGTGAGAAAGTCAGGATTACAGTTTGGTGCTTAATGGATGCATTCATCCATTCAATCCTTATCATATAAAGTACTTCCTATATGCCAGACACTAATAATGAGAATGTTTTTAATAATATATTAATATATTAAATGTTAGCTATGTAAGCAGATAGTATTTGACCACATTACATGTATTACTTCATTTGATTATCCAGCACTTTATCAGATGGATAGTATCATTATTTTCATGTTAACAGGTAAAGAGACTGAGGCTCAGATAGAGTAAAACAGCTTTTTCATGGTCGCCCACTGAGTAATTGCTAGCATTAGGCCCTTGTGCTCCAAGCCAGATCTGTCTGACTCCAGACTCCAAGTTCTTAATTGCCGTGCTTTATTGCCACTACTCTAAACTGTGCAGGGTCTTGAAAATACAGTGAAGAACAATGAACACCATCCCTGCCCCAGCGAGCATATAGTTTTAACCAATCTGAGTTTTAGTTTCCTCCTTGCAGGCTGGGATAAGTTATGGCACAGTGTGGTTTTGTTGCTAGATCTTTTTATAAATCCCAGGCAATTAAATGCAGGCTTTAATGAAACTAGTACATGTAACTGGCAATGTGATTTCTGAACATCTTTTCTCCTTGGGAAAGGCATAGTAATCGTGGAGAGTTCACCGAACTTGCACTCATGCACTAGAATCTTTGGGAAAGGCACCGACTAGGATAAGATGAAGACCAAAAAAATGGCCTGTGTTTATATTCTGGGCTTAAAAATTCCCCTTGTTCAGAGGAGAATCAGCTGTCAGGTTCAACTCACTACAGGAAACAGTAGAAATGAAGTCTGTTTCTGTAGCTCTGTCCCCTTGGGGACCCAGTGGCTCACAACGAGTACGCTTCTGTTTGAAGAAAGCCTTAAGTGAACCCCACATCCCAAGGTAGATGTTTATTTATATTTCGCAGATTGAGTTCCATGGTGCCATATTTAGGGCAAGTTAATTCTAAGACTGCCTACCTCCATCACTTCGAAATAAGGGACTTCATTTTATTTTGAATACTCTTCCCCTATCATAAGCTATTTAATTCCTGTCCTCCCACAAACATTTATGTTTTCTAACCAGAAACTCTAAGCAGTTACGTGTTAGCATTAAAAATATATCAGTAATGTAATATGTAACTTTGTGGTCCCCTATTGTACTTCATTATATTTTTTCCTCCTCTTTGGAAAGATACACAAATCACAGTTTATAGAAATTAAGGTAGAATAAATCCCATAGCCAAGGAGATGTGCAGAGTGGGAGAGGCTGAAAGAGCTTACAGTTTCCCCAAAATATGTGATTAGTACAAAGATACTAAGCTGAAGGGTCTGCACCCAAGAGACAAGCCATATAATTATTTGACTCTGTTACTAATGGAAGAGCGTAAACATAACTCTACATATCAGTATTACTTTTCATTACTGTTGTCATGATTGTTTTAGTTGTTTTGTTATGCTGGCAGAAGCATGGAAACAAAACAGTGACCACAACACAGGATTGTTTCTTGAATTTCCATGAGGCCATATATAGATGCTTAATCACCCCACGTATTTGTGAAGCACCTATTGTGTGTAAGACACTAAAGCCCTCTAGAAGCTTACAGTCTAATTAGAGGAGACATAGGATATACACTCAAAGATAAGTAAGGCATTCAAACCTTTCTCATAGATTCTTAGTAGGGGCACTTCATTCTATAAACATGTGTCCCAAGCTCCTCCTCCAGTGCCTTGGCTTTCTGAAGGTTATCATAGAACCATAGATGTGAAAATTTCCATAATAAGTCTTGGCAGGCAGATTAAGGATTCTCCTCTTTAACAAAGCTAATCAGGCAGAACTTTAAAAAAAAAAAATGTTACATTAGAACCACTGAAATAACTTCTATCTCTTTGTAATTTTTTTTTTTTAATTCTACATTATGATTGAAGAGTGAAGGAAAAAAAAGGAGAGAGGGAGATAACTCTGACCTGAGAACTAGCACAATAGATCTTAAGGAACTTCAAAGTAAAACAATTATCTCTGTAACACGGGTGATTTGGAATCTCTTTGTTAGCCATTTATGATAGATGTGTAATACTTTGACATTAATTTAGACACTGGCATTCCTAGAATCTTGCATACTGCCAGGATATTTCTGTCTCAATAATATATTGATTATATTATTGTAATGAGTTGGCCAGTGACTCATAGTTACAAAGAAATTATACTAAATTTATCTGAGGGAAGTAATGATGAAAACTTCAGAATTATTATATGCATGTCTCATATCCTTGTCATATTAACACTCACCTATTGTGTGACTTGACATTAGCCTATGCTTTTTAATGTGAATCAGAAGCTGTGAGTAATTCATTGATGTTATATAGTACTTAATACGTTGATGTGGTGCTTAAAACATAGTAAAAATCCTCTTCAGCTATTAAAAGACTACAGGAAAATTTAGATACATGAAATTTTCATTCTTGGTCGCTGTCCTGAAAATGCATTTAAAACTATGTGGCCACTTTCGGCAGCTGCCTTTTAGTTGTTTGTGTGTGGACCCTGATGAGTAGACAGGTGAGAGGTAACTGTGAATATCTAATAAATTATCAGTTTGTTCTTAAATCATGAGGCAGACGCTGGAACAGTTTGTCAGGAGGTATCCACCATAGAGCTCTGAGTTCAGATTATACATGTTGCTAAGACTAAATGCTTGTTTGGGACGTACTCATGGTCAAAGCCAACTTTTTCACTCTCCTCTTTCACTTTCATAAAGAGGTTCTTTAGTTCTTCTTTGCTTTCTGCGATAAGGGTGCTACTATCTGCCTATCTGAAGTTATTGACATTTCTCCCAGCAATCTTGATTCCAGCTTGTGCTTCATCCAGCCCAGAGTTTCTCATGATGTACTCTGCATATAAGTCAAATAAGCAGGGTGACAATATACAGCCTTGATGTACTCCTTTCCCGATTTGGAACCAGTCTGTTGTTCCATGTCCAGTTCTCACTGTTTCTTCCTGACCTGCATACAGATTTCTCAGGAGGCAGGTCAGGTGGTCTGGTATTCCCATCTCTTACAGAATTTTCCATAGTTTGCTGTGATCCACACAGTTAAAGGCTTTGGCATAGTCAATAAAGCAGAAATAAATGTTTTTCTGGAACTCTCTTGCTTTTTTGTTGATCCAGCAGATGTTGGCAATTTGATCTCTAGTTCTTCTGCCTTTTTTATAACCACCTATAACCACCTTGAACATCTGGAAGTTTATGGCTTCATGTTGAAGCCTGGCTTGGAGAATTTTGAGCATTACTTTGCTAGTGTGTGAGATGCGTGCAATTGTGCAGAGGTTTGAGCATCTTTTGGCATTGCTTTTCTTTGGATTGGAATGAAAACTGACCTTTTCCAGTCCTATGGCCACTGCTGAGTTTTCCCAGTTTGCTGGCATATTGAGTGCAGCACTTTCACAGCATCATCTTTTAGGATATGAAATAGCTCTACTGGAATTCCATCACCTCCACTTCTTGCTCCACTTTGTTCGTAGTGATGCTTCCTAAGGCCCACTTGACTTCACATTCCAGGATGTCTGGCTCTAGGTGAGTGATCACACCATCATGATTTTCTGGGTCATAAAGATCTTTTCTGTATAGTTCTTCTGTGTATTTATTCTTGCCACCTCTTCTTAATATCATCTGCTTCTGTTAGGTCCATACCATTTCTGTCCTTTATTGTTGCTCTTGCATGAAGTGTTCTCTTGGTATCTCTCATTTTCTTGAAGACATCTCTAGTGTTTCCCATTCTATTGTTTTCCTTTATTTCTTTGCATTGATCACTGAGGAAGGCTTTCTTATCTCTTCTTGCTGTTCTTTGGAACTCTGCATTCAAATGGGTATATCTTTCCTTTTTTCCTTTGCCTTCCAATTCTCTTCACAGCTATGTGTAAGGCCTCCTCAGACAACCATTTTCCCTTTTTGCATTTCTTTTTCTTGGGGATGGTCTCAATCCCTGCCTTCTGTACAGTGTCAGGAAACTCTGTCTGTAGTTCATCAGGCACTCTGTCTGTCAGATCTAATCCTTTAAATCTAGTTCTCACTTCCACTGTATAATCTTAAGGGTTTTGATTTAGGTTATACCTGAATGGTCTAGTGGTTTTCCCTACTTTCTTCAATTTAAGTCTGAATTTGGCAATAAGGAGTTCATGACCTGAGCCACAATCAGCTCCCGGTCTTGTTTTTGCTGACTGTATAGAGCTTCTCCATCTTTGGCTGCAAAGAATATAATCAGTCTGATTTCAGTATTGCCCATCTGTGATGTCCATGTGTAGAGTCTTCTCTTGTGCTGATAGAAGAGGGTGTTTGCTATGACCAGTGTGTTCTCTTGGCAAAACTCTGTTAGCCTTTGCCCTGCTTCATTCTGTACTCCAAGGTCAAATTTGCCTGTTACTCCTTGTATTTCTTGACTTCGTACTTTTGCATTCCAGTCCCCTATAATGAAAAGGACATCTATTTTGGTGTTAGTTCTAGAAGATTATGTAGGTCTTCATAGACCCATTCAACTTCAGCTTCTTCAGCATTACTGGTTGGGGCATAGATTTTGATTACTGTGATATTGAATGGTTTGCCTCGGAAACAAACAGAGATCATTCTATTGTTTTTGAAATTGGATCCAATTATTGCATTTTGGACTCTTGTTTACTATGATGGCTACTCCATTTCTTCTAAGGGATTCTTGTCCACAGTAATAGATATAATGGTCATCTGAGTTCAAGTCACCCATTCCAGTCCATTTTAGTTTGCTTTATTTTGGGGGGGGGGGCTCCAAAATTACTGCATATGGTGACTGAAGCCCTGAAATTAAAAGACGCTTGCTCCTTGGAATAAAAGGTATGACCAACCTAGACAGCTATTAATAAGCAGTGATATTACTTTGCCAAGAAAGGTCCATCTAAGTCAGAGCTTTTCTAAGTCATGTATGGAAATGAGAGTTGGACTATAAAGATAGCTGAGCGCCAAAGAATTGATGGCTTTTGAACTGTGGTGTTGGAGAAGACTCTTGAGACTCCCTTGGACTTCAAGGAGATCCAACCATTCTACCCTAAAGGAAATCAGTCCTGAATATTCATTGGAAGGACTGATGCTGAAGCTGAAACTCCAATACTTTGGCCACCCGATGTGAAGAACTGACTCATTTGAAAAGCCCGTGATGCTGGGAAAGACTGAAGGCAGGAGGAGAAGGGGTCGACAGAAGATGAGATGTTTGGATGACATCACCAACTCAATGGACATGAGTTTGAGTAAGCTCTGGGAATTGGTGATGCACAGGGAGGCCTGGTGTGCTGCAGTCCATGGGGTCGCAAAGAGTCGGACATGACTGAGCAACTGAACTCAACATGGTCAAAAGTTCCTTTTCTGCGTGTTTTGTTTGTTACTGTCTATAGTGTGTAGCACCTCTGATACTGCCCTGTATCTTACATGGCACCTACAACATGCGTGATCTGTTCAACCGCTTTAAATAGACAGTATGCCCTAGAGGTTGATTTCTTTTGTTTGCCTTCTTTTTTTTTTTTTTTTTTGGCATTCTCCTACCCATAAACCCTTCACCTGTGCTACAGCTGGAACATCTGCTGATTGCTAAAGTTAGAAAAATTTGTGACAGCGGTTAACAAGTGTACATGCCACACCTTCACTCACAGAGAAGGGGCGCCCTGCACCTCCAGGCCATCCCAGGCTGGTGCCAGGCCTTGTAAAAGACTGTTTGCCCAGTCATGCCAGCTGGGTAGATAATGTGAGTCGTCATGTGATCTCACAGTTCCTATTCCAGTCTGATCTTGATGCTACGGTTGGTTAAGTATTATTGATGAACCTATCATGTTCCTAAAATAAACCAATAGTATTCTTTCTCCAAAAAAAAAAAGCAATCTCTACCACAGATGACAGTCATGTTATAAAGGCCGAAATCCTTTTCTCTTTTCCAAGTTTGGTTCACTGTATTATGCATCTGCATTAGGTGTTTAGTGTATTTTAAGGAGGATATCAGTTACTGAAAATGCTTTGTTTATAAAAGATAAACATTCATGGTAGCATCATTACACTATATATTTGCCACTGAGTTGAATAAGGTAGTTTAATTATTTTGTGTAATTAAGGAATTTGTTTTTATGGGATTTGTTTTGTTTTGTTTGCTTCTAAATAGTCAAGAGCTTAATTTTAAAAAATCATCTTACTCTGTTCTAACCTAAAGTTGCCAACTGACATTGTTAAACACTGCATCAACTGTTAACATGGCATCATTTTCATATTTGACATAATTCTTTGTGTCAGCTAAAATTTAAAAGGGATCACATTTATTTTAATATCATTATAAAATTATTGTAGTGCACCCAAGCAGATCACTCTAGTTTGACTAAAGTCAGGCTTTTCTGTCCATCAGGGTTACCTTTTTGCACATCTTTATCTATCTAATAGAAGAATGTAAGTGTTTGATAATAATTACTGTTTTTACTTAGATATTCAATTAATGTACAAACCATTTGAATACCCTTTGCTCCCTGTAAAAAAGTAGATATCAATACTTCCTTCAGCAAACACTAGAAGGGTATGAATAGGTATTTATCTTTCTTTTATTAAATCATTCATATTTGTGTTACAAGGATAACCATTTTTAATCCAAAATCCTGAGTATTTAGAAGAGATTTTGTCGCTAGGGAAGTAGACCTTAATATACATTAGTTTTGTTTCTTTGAGAGTTTGCTCAGCAGATTGTGATTTTTGAAATCTTTGTCATGTCTGGAAGAAAGCCACAAGAATAACTTGAGATGTAGTATCCGTAAAAGGAAGTAGCCTTATTCAGTCTTACTGTGACTGACAAGGTTGGTTATAGAATGTGCCATTTCATTTTATCTTCAATCTACAAATTTTAAAATGAAATTTTCTTTTTAAATTCATAATTATAACAATTGGAGATTCATTCACACAATCATTGCCCTTATTTCTTGGTTTCTAAAAGTGAAAGTATTTTGTTGTTATCAAGTGTATGGATTTATAAGAGTAAGTAAAAGTCACTCAGTCGTGTCTGACTCTTTCCAACCCCATGGACTACATGGTCCATGGAATTCTCCAGGCCAGAATACTGGTGTGGGTAGCTGTTCCCTTCTCCAGGGGCTCCTCCTAACCCAGGGATCAAACCCAGGGTTCCTTCATTGCAGGCGTATTCTTTACCAGCCAAACTTCAAGGGAAGCCCCATGGATTTATAAGAGAATGTACCCCTAAAATGTGAGGGAAAAAACGACAATTATATTTCAAGTGATTTTTGACCAAATAGTTTTTCAGTTTAGAAATATAGATAAATAGAAGTAATACTTAAATTGATTAGTACAAGAGATGCCTTTTCTTTCCTTTAATATGTATTAGGAAGTTTGTTAACTATGCTGCTAGGAAATTCTTTCTGAAATCGGTCTTAAATTTCATCCATGTTTTACCCAGTTTTAAGCCTTGCTTCAAATAGAAATAGAAAGTAATGTTTTTTTTTAATCAATGTGTAATATTGTTTTATGGTTGCTTATGAAAAGCTGGGATACTGCTTGAATAAGGCTTCATTCCTATCTACTTTTAGACTGTTCATCAGCCAACCAGTGTCCTTGGATTTTGCTAATTAAACATATTTCCTTTCTTGACCTTTCAGTAAAGTTTGACAAAGTTGACCACTGCATCCTTGTTTCATATATTGATTCTTCTTATGGTTGACCATGATCTTCCGGTTTTCTTCCTAGATTAGTAGGATGTCTTTCTCATTATCCTTTACTGATTCATCTTCAGTTTGAAATCTACATGTTGGAGTGTCTCCCAGGGCTTGGCCCTTCTTTTTAACCTACACAGTCTGTACATGATTTCATTCAGCCTCATTGTGTTTTTAAATACCATTTTCAGGGAGCTGATGGCTCTCCAAGTATTTCTCTTTGGTCATGATGCCCTTGAAAAACCAGATTTCTGACTCTAACTGCCAACTGGGCATTTCTACTTAGATATGCTGTAGATATCTACAAATTGAAGAACCCAAATGGGTAACTTTCTTGTCTAGCCAAATTTGCACCTCTCCCAGGTTTCCGTAACAAAGTATATAGCACTGTTTACTTGTTTGCTAAAACTAAAACCCTCTGAGCTACTCTTAATTGCTCTCTTTCCCTCAGTTTGAATGCTGATCATCATGACAATAACTGTTCTCTTGTCAAAGCTTACGGGACAGTTCTTGTCATACAGGGTTAGAAGAAGCCTTTCCCCACCATGTAAACCAATGTGGATAACTTGGTCATGTTCTATTCTATCATATCAGTTTAATTCTCTGAATACATCTGACCTCTATCAGTCAGTTTTCTTTTTTGTTAACTTGTTTATTTTTCTATTTCCTGTGTTATTTGTGGAGGTTTTGTTGTTGTTTCTTTCTCAGAACTCTGTGAGACATTTTGTAAAGTGGTTGTGGAGTTGATGACTGTTAGCTGGTTTGTTCATTCATTCATCGTCATAAACACATCCTGAGGACCATTCATGTTCTAGGCATTATGTTAAGGACATAGCATGAACTAAAATATAATTCTTGCCCTCAAGGGTTTCACAGTTTAGGGGTGGAGAGAGCTACGCAAATGAACAATTACAGTACACTGTGACGAATGTTACAGTGGAACCCTGTCCAAAGTACAGAAGCAGCTTAGAATAAGATGCGGTTAACTCTGTGAGAGGGTATGGAGTTGGAGGGATCCCAGTGAAGGGAGAAGGATTTACTCCTTAAAACTCAAGGATTTACTTGTTTTAAAACATGGACTTTTCAAGTAAATGATGGGAAAAGAATAGGGATTTCCAGACTGAGATGCTCACATATGTCAAGGCACAGTGGTATGCAGTAACTAGGAAATATGTCTCAGCATATGTTCTTGCTCAAACATGGAATGTATGTGGATAACAAAGGGAGTCTAACTGGAAAGGCAGCCAGAGGCAGAAAGGGCCGGATTTTTCCTACTAGGAAGCTTAGTCTTCATCCTGTGGGTCAACTGACGAATTTTGACATTTTTTAAAGTAGGTAATAAATATGTTTACATTTTAATTTTAAAAAGATATGTTCTTTATAGCAATGATGTAGGGGAAGAATTCAGAGGCAAGTAAACCAGTCTAGAGGACAGAGGTGAGACGAGAGATAAGGCCTGAATGATGCAAATATGTTGGGGATGAAGCAAAAAAATATAGAAATAGAGAAAGAAGTCTCAGGTGAATGAAAAGTGCTTCAGAGTGGGATTGAAGGAGAGAAGATGAAGCCAGGGTTTCTATCTCTGTATACTGGGCCTCTCCAGCAACACTAACCGAAAAGAGGGTACAGAAAGGAGAACAGATTAATATGGGAATATTTTTTATTTGATAACCACAGTATATATTGAATGACCAAATAGAGAGAGAGAGACAGGCAGAGTGTGTCACTGTGCTTGGAACTCTTTCTTAAATGAATTTAGATTTAGATTTCTCAAGCTGAAGAATTTACAGAAAACCCTCTGCTGTGTAAAAATAATCAGAATTTGTTTTGAAACCCCAAAGTCTAGTCCTAATTTTGCCAGTCCTAATTTTGCCAGTAGCTAACTCTGTGATTCGACTGAGCAACTTCACTTTCACTTTTCACTTTCATGCAATGGAGAAGGAAATGGCAACCCACTCCAGTGTTCTTGCCTGAAGAATCCCAGGGATGGTGGGAGCCTGGTGGGCTGCCGTCTATGAGGTCACACAGAGTCGGACATGACTGAAGCAACTTAGCAGCAGCAGCAACTCTGATTGTAGCATTTCTCCATGTTTTTTTGTTTGTGTTTCAATAAGCATTGAAACCTAGAACTCCTGACTTCTGATAAACCTTCCTGACCTACCACTCAATGTAACCATCCACATTATCCCCAGTCTTGACTCGCCTGTGGTCTTGAAAACCCATATAACTCTGGGCAGTTGGAGGAGCCAGCTCCTCGTTCGCTGACTTGTCTTTCCAGTGCATAACTCTGTTGGGCATAGGGTTATGCTGAGGAAAGAGGAAGAGAGAAAATCAGTGCTCTCTCTCTCTGGTCCTCAAGGGATTCAGCGTGAGTTAATGTAGCCCTTGGTGACTTGGGATTTGCTTGAGAGAGACTCTGCCCTTTATTCCTTCCTGTTCACATTCTTTCTACTACACTCAAGTTTCAAAACCAGACCCAGATGTAGTGATGTGTGATTATAAGGGAAGAGGGTCAACTTCAGTTCTGACATATATTTGCACATCCTGGGGTTTTAAACAAATAAAATGAGTGTTCATTGCTGATTCATGTTTTGCTTTTGGTCCCTAGATCCTTTTCTGCTGCAGTCACGTGGCGTGCACCATGGTGGCTCTCATCGTATAATGCATTCTGGGTTCTCCTAAATCCTAAAGCACTTTGTAAAAATAAAACCATAGGTCTCATTTTTCTGATGAAGAGAGCAAGGCATAGAGAGGTTTTACAAAGTGATACAACAAATAAAGGGGGAAAAAGAATCCAGGATCATTTTTTTTTCACTCTCCATTAAATGATACTCTCTCATGCTTTTCTGTTGTCAAAAGCCCTCTCTACATTCTGTATTGTTAGGTCATCATTTCCTATAGTTTGCACAATACGGTGTATTATGGATTGCTCACAAAGCAGCAGATATGAATTCTTTATAATGGATTTATTCTTTTCAATTTTTTGTCATCTTTGGGCTTAATAGAAATAGTTCAGCATGTTATATTGTGTGATCTGTTCCTAAATAGATAAAAGATTTCTGTGTTTTGAAGGAAACACTTATATTGGTTAATTTGCTGCATTGCCTGCAGGAATGTTAGTCTGTAGGAGGAAAACAACTGCTTCCTGACAAGATTTTCTTTAACTCTGCTAGAAACTCTTATTTTCACAGTAAAATAAAGAGAAGTAATCCATAAACAATTAAAGAACGATACCTTCAGGAATGTTTACCATCCCTCAGCCGGAACATCTAAGAATGTGAACCACAAAGATGTCTTTTCTGACAGGAAGAAAGGCTCTTTCTTAATTCCCTTCCCAGCTTGTAAACCATGACACCATGGATGGAGGGAGCACGCAAATGTGAGCACAGACATTTTCTCCCTGGATAGAAAGTTCCCTGCCTGCTCTTTGGAGAGCAACTAGTCTAACTATAATAGAAAGAGAGTGTGTTTTCCTTAAAGAAATTAAACACCACTGTCCACAATGTGCAAAAGACTGTGAAATTGAAAGTGTGTCCCTGGAGTGGATTAAAAAAAAATAATAACAATAATAAATGGCAACTCAAAACAGACCACTGGCAAATAATCCATTATCTTCTGAATTACTATATAAAACTACTGTTCATTTTTCCAGCCCGATGGGGAAACAGCTCCTACATAAGAGGCAGTCAGTTTAGAAGTGGGAGTTGTTTTCCGTTCCACTTCCAGGGTATCTTTCTGTAAACATCCACTGTCCGGTATACTGATATGATGCAATGTTAAAAGCTCATGTGATTGGTTTGCAGAATTTGAGTTGAATGTGTTTGGCTTCCAGATAGATTTAGAGCTGGTTTAAGCATAGGAAATAGGAAAAGGAATGATATTTTACTGCTGGCTGCTCATATAGATAAAAATGGGTAGAAATTTAGACTGTTTTGGAAGGACACCTATGAACAATTAATGCTAATGACTGGCTGGCTGGCTGGGGTTTTGGGTAGCGAAATTTTAAGTGAACCATAAAATGTAGGGGTTTAATAAATAATACACATTTCTGATAACTTTCCAGAAATGTGGGCCCATGAAAATATACAAAATTACCCTGTGTCTCTCTAACAGAAGAGTATCATAGATGAAGCAGTTTTGAAAACCCATTGAAGGAAAGACTGTAAAGGAAGGAAATATTGTAATAGAGAGATCTTCAATTCTCATTGTCTTTGCTCCTTTTTTTAAACGGGGAGGAAAACTTTCTCAAAATCTGACCAGAGTTTAAGTCCCCTTAATACAAATCACAAGGGATCCATTCCTTTAATTAATAAGACCCACTTCCCCCAATCCCAGGTGGTCAGTCCTAGTTACACCCAGCCTGTCCCCCACCACACACAGAACCACATGCACATGCGTGTAATTACAGGTGAGGACATAAATGCTAATTGCCCATAGATAGACAACTAACAAATGGTAGTACTGGGGTTTATCAAGTCATGTGTAGTCATTAAACTGTCTTTTCTTTGACTCCTAAATCACTTGTCTATAGGCCAAAGAGTAAACTATCTTTTGTTTACTGACATTTGAAATTCAGAATAGTTCATCAACAGCTTGTTAGCTTATTCTGTGATAACATACTCAGTCTTCATCTGTTCTCCAGCCGTTTTAAAAAGATTTTTTTTCTTAATATATACTCATGGTTTGACTTACCTGGTGGCTCCGACGGTAAAGCGTCTGCCTACAATGCGGGAGACCCGGGTTCGATCCCTGGATCAGGAAGATCCTCTGGAGAAGGAAATGGCAACCTACTCCAGTACTCTTGCCTGGAAAATCCCATGGATGGAAGAGCGTGGTAGGCTACAGTCCATGGGGTCATAAAGAGTCGGACACGACTGAGTGACTTCACTTCACTTCTTCACTCATGGTTTAAAAAGAATAAAAATAAGAAATTCAAACAACACAAAGGCGTATACAGTAGAAGTAAATCTAATCCTACCCTTCCCTGGGGTTTCCCACCTCAAGGGGTACATACTTTCCCAGTACTGTCCTAGGTCAAAGATTCCTTGTATATGCAAATGGCCATGTATATATCATCCTCCACTTTCCCAGCTTACATAGATGGTAACACACTATACAACAGAGTTCTGCTTGTTGTGCTTTTCCACTCCAGCTATTAGCAAAATCTCAGTCAGGTAGGTCTAACTTGTCCATCAAAGATGAAATTGTTTGCTGTGTTGTAATGTAAGAAGCTGGATGAGATCAAGTCTTTGACTTAGCTCTTTCCCAATTTGTAAAGGATTCAATAGTCTCTCTTTGTATCTTTCAGCCATTATTAATTGATATGTTGTCAGCACTTCCATAAATATTTCTATGTGGTAGTGATTTTTCTCATTGAAATGTACGCTGTGACAATTCAGTATATTTCTCCACCTACTAGATACCATCAGTGAGAAGGGAATGAAGCAACTCTTAACTAGGTGCATCGGTTCTTTCATGCCTAAATTGCATTATGCTGCTATGAAAGTTTGGAATAATATAGCAATACACAACCACTTAGGCTACCTAGAGGCCTTTAGAAAACTGATAAATCTCCTGAGAAAGTTGACTCTTTTTATACAATAAGATCAAAGGCATGACAAGTTATTTTCCCCTTAATCCTTTTTTTTTTTTTGAATGTATTGCAATATTCTGCCTCCTTTATTTGGTAATTTTCTTCCTCATTAATACATGAGCAATTGCATTTATGAGTTGAAGCTTATTTTTCATCTTGGTGTTTGAATAATAACATGACTGAAATTGGGTTTTATTACTGTGAGCAGTTGTTAGACATACCAGGCATACCAGGTGTTTCACTGACAATCTCTGCTAATTTAGGAGAAGGAAAAAAAAAGTTTCATGTGAGTTTTCACCTAACAAATAATAACAATCTAATTCCCATTGTAAGAAATGCTTATAAAAGAGCCTGTTCTTTTCACTTTCTTAGAAGCCCATTTGTTTCTCTCCCTTCATAAAGTGACCAGAATATTTCAGGCCACCTGAGATGCTGTTTCAAAGTTAATTCAAAAAATGGGTTTTCATTAGCTTAGATTTAGAATTTCATTTTATATCTGGGGATAACCTAGGTTTATTCCTGTGCTTCTTGAGGGCTTTATCCAGAAGATCACATCTTCCAATTCAGAAAAGTATCTAATTCGATTTTGCATGTGGAAATGCATTTAAAGAATGTTTTGGGTAGGTTTTTGTTTTTGTTTTTTTTCACAACTTAATTTTTTTTTTTTTTCTTTTTGGCTGCACTGCCTGGCATGTGGGATCTTTGTTCCCTGCCCAGGGATTGAACCCATGTCTTCCTCATTGAAAGCTTGGAGTCTTAACCACTGCACCACTAAGGAAGTCCTGCTTTGGGTATATCTGAGAATAGGATTTCCTAGTAATTTAGGTTGGCTATTGGATTTAATAACCCTAGTTCCTCTCAAATTATTGAACCAATGGTAGCTATGACAATAGGGCAGTGTACATTCCAAATTTCTTCTGGAGTCATTTCCTTAAAATATTTCTTTTCCTTTGTTCTGTTTTGATCTTCATCTTGCTTCTCATTTTGTTTCTAAAAAGTAATTTGGGTTTTTGAACAAATCTGTTGAACTTATCATTCCTTCTTTAGATTTTTTTTTTGCATAATTACCATAGAATTTCTAATTATTTTTTAGTGGACAGAGAATACATTTATGGTCCGCCTAAAAGGTTGGGTACAGGGAAAGATTCAAGTGTGCATATAGATGACATGGTTGTTTTGACTCTTCTCTGGCTATGAAACCGTACATTGGGTATAAGGAGCAGATAGTATAAAGAGTTTCTTGAATATTGGATGAATGTTCAGAAACACTCAGCGTAATGTAATTTAGGCATGAAAGAATTGACGCACCTAGTAAGAGCTGCTTCGCTCTTCTCACTGATGCCGTGCAAGGACAAGTAAGAGAAGCTGAGCATGCTTCCCAAGAAGGGCTGCTTATGTGTACCCACTCCTCAGTGTGCCCATGGCAGACCCTTGGACTGCCACAGCTGGGGTCCTAGCCCTCAGTCCCTTATACACAGATGAACATCCCACAGATGCCCCTGCAAGATGCCTCAGGAGTTCCTTTACTTTTCAATGAACCAGTTACCTACCACACACAATGGGCTCCCTAAAACTAGCCAATGGTACCTATTCCTCCAAAGACAAATTACCCCAAGAAAGAAAATGTCAGGATTTTTTAAAAATTAAAACAACAAAAAAGGTCTGATGGTGACTGCTTTCTAGTCCCCTTTTCCCCCTTCCCCTTTAGTAGCTCGTACTACTCTCAGGACTGCCTGGAATAGGCTAATGATGTGGTTATTCCTAGCTTTTAAGTTTATACTAAATCTAGTAAAGTAACCTGTAACTACAGTTTTCACTTCATTCTTAAGTGTCCAAACACAAAATTACCATATATATATAAAAGTTACAGAATCTCAAAATCGAATACATTGTACACTGTAACTTCTATTACATATTTCCAAAATCTTTTCATCAAAGCATGACTAAGTCTATTTTTTACACTGTTTGGCATGACATACTAAAAATGTGCAGTAACAGGTTCTACCTCTCTTACCGTCAGAGTTTGACTAACCGAAAGAACTTATTGCTGGTTACATACAGGCTTCCCTTTATTACATTAGCCTTCTCTTTTGCATTAGGTGATTACTGCAGAATTCCTCCTGAATTTTTAGCTTCATTTAAGCAACTTTGAGTGAACCCCATCTTAACACACATGCATCCACCCACACACAGACACAAATACACACAAGCAGACATACACTCATCTGTCTGATATCCTGATCTTTGACAAATGTCAAATTTTGCCAGGCTCTACCTCTTCTGGCACATTTTATGCCAAAATGTTCCATTAGAATTTATCAGTGTTTATGTTTCTAGATTAGTCCTTTTCCATTACAGAATCTGTTTTATCATCCCTGCTAAGTAAATTTGTTGAGAGTGAGGAGGCTTCCTAAAACAGAGTTCTATGGTGGCTTCAAATTGAGCTGAATAAAAATCAGTGGGGATTAGGTAAGCATTAGATTTAATATCCTTATTGGAAATATTATTTCTGTTTTGGAACTTTTCCTCCCTTCATCATCATAAGGAATAATATATGTCTTGGCACTATTTGTAATTTATTTTTCTCCTAGAATGGAGCCTGTCTGTAGAGCTGGATTCTTTGGATGAACAAAAGAAAAGTACAGGTTTCTTATTGTTTGCTTTCAATCAATTTGACTTTTAAAGATAGCCTTCTTTCTGTTTTCCATTTTCAGTGTATACCTGCTTATCCATATATCTTCAGATCAATAGAAGAGTGGATATTTAAAAGTGTCTGTAGTGGCCAACAGTTGGAATCATGCCAGGCAACTTTACAATTTAAATTCTTCCTGAGCTCTAAAGGTAGATGAGGCCAACTTTCCTTTTGACTCAGCAGGCAAGTTATACTATGATAAGAGTATTGCTATTTTAAAAAGCAGCTCTTGAACAATCTAACTCCAGAAAGCATCCCCATCCTGTGAAATAGTACAGAAGTGCCTGCTTCCTTATTGATGAAACAGTGGAAAATAATGCCTGTTAGAGGCAGTTTTAATCATTTAATAGCTTGGCTTCTGACTCTTCTAACCCAGACTCTCATGCCACATCCAGTGTCCCAGTTTTTCTGATTTGGTAGGTGGAGGCAATCTAACCTTCTCAAGTTTAGCACACTGCAGAAATTTGGCTTGATGCACCCCTCTAGGAGTGGGGCCTGACTTGGTTGGCTATACCTAGGGACTGGATTAGTTCTAAGCATAAGTTTAGCTTGCAAGTTTTATGCTTTTATGAGATACCTTTTTCTTACTGTTTCATTATAACCTTGTACATTTCACTTCGAATCAAGTTCTGTTTTAGGATGATGTGTCACTGCTTGTCTTAAAGCTTCTGGATGTTTTAGAACCCTTGATACCCAATAAAGAGTATAAGGTGATCAATCATTCATCAACATCAAGAAAAATATTTATTCAGCTCCCAAATTATCTCTGCGTATCTCTAAGGAAGAGTCAACATCCAGTGGGTAATATTCATTCATTAATAATCTTACAGATTTATTTATTTTGTACATGAATAATCTTGGAGAGATGTGTTTTGTTGCTCCCACTAGTTATGTATCTGATTGCAAAAGAAAAGCTACTTATTCCAAATCTGAGTCATTTGAGTTTAAAGTATTCTTAATATAACTTGACATTGTTGAAAGCATTTTTATAAAAAGCTACTGAAGAAGCAATGAAAGCTTACCCAGCCCAAGTCACTTATTCTGTAAGTACCTCACCCAGGTCTTCCGCACTGCAGGCAGATTTTTTACTGTCCAAGCCACCAGGGAATCCCTGTAGAATCTTAGTAGGACCCCATATGTCTCTGCTGCCTGGAGTGTGTAGAAAAGGAGTTATCTTTGCAAATGTAGATCTCAGTGTGTGTGTGTGTGTGTTTGTGCAAGCAAACATGTACATTGTTTTAACACAGGATATGTTTTAGCATAGCGTCGCACGATAACAGAGATGACAAACATTAGAAGCCACTGGTGTGACATCTCATCTTGGGCTGGAATGCCCTGTTCAGTTTATCAGTCTCCTGCTAGAACTCTTCTCCTTTGTGAATTAATAAAATACCCCCTTCTTTCTTTTTTCTTCCCATTGATTAACTATGAGCGCCTGTGAAAAATAACTAGGCCTAGAGACTAGCACAGAATGTAGATTTGTTCTTCAGCCTTTCCCCTTCCTCTTTACAGGGCAATTCTAATCCATTTGATGCTGATACACTTGATGCTTAAAAGTTAAATACAACAATGAGTTATATCCTAATTCTTATTAGTAAGCTTGAAAGTGGGTCAGAGTCCCAACCACCCAAAAGAAATAATTACTTAGCACTCAGCATTAGCTCTCTTGAGGATGTGAATACCTGATTAGTATGTCACCATCTTCATTAATAACCTATCTTTTCTTAACCTGATTGGTGCCAAAATTAAAGTCAAGTAACATGAGGTTTTTGTCTATAAACAGTTACAATTTAATAGGTACTTTTCATCATTCCAGGATGCTGTCTCTTCAAATACACATGAGTATAAAGTGTATTAAGTATTACACAACATCTTGTGTGATGTGGGCTTTCCTGATAGCTCAGTTGGTAAAGAATCCACCTGCAATGCAAGAGACCCTGGTTCGATTCCTGGGTTGGGAAGATCTGCTGGAGAAGGGATAGGCTACCCACTCCAGTATTCTTGGGAAACAGTAATAAAGTCTCTATGATAGTTCTAGAAATCGAATGAAATCAATGATAGGAAATGGAATAAAAAAGTTAATGAAATTTATGGGAAAGCTCCTTTTTTTTTCTGCCTTTCTTCCAGTCTTCAAGATTATTCATAGGTCAGCACTTTCACCTCTTCAGAATGAGACTTATGGATATCAAAGCTTTAAGATTCTTCTTATATTCATATTAGGTCTTGGTTTCAGTTTAGCAAGACATCTCTATAACTTAAGTCCACAGCCATAATCTTTGTTTAGATAGTATTAACATAGATTGTAACACATCCTTCTGTCTTTCTGTTAATTTTAGAACTAAGGAAAAAGAAAAAGTATCTGTAAAAATCTTTCTAAAATAAATTGTGATAAAAAGTAAAAGCTCCTGAAAATATCTGTTGCAAAAATCTGTTTTGCATTTCGCACTAATTTCCATTTTAGGGATTCATGGGTGAGGGGGACGAATTGCTGTAAATAGACTGAAACCACATAAATATTTTAAAATTTCATACTTAAATTTCTCTCTGATATAAAACATTAGCAATGGTATTTTTAAAAATTAATACTAATGCCTTAAGATAATAAATCCAAAATAAAGTGAAACCATAATTTGGTTCTCAAAAAATTGATAATGTTATTGTCATACAGTTTTATCCATAAAAGCAGCAGAGATATATGAAGTTTAAATAAAGCTAAATGTCACCTTCAATTTTGTAGCCAAGATACTTTTTTTTTTTAGTTTTGATTTTTTTTTTAAGTTTTCCCTATTATCAAAATCTGTTCAGTCTCTGGTAGCAACTTTATATATTTTAATAGAAGGAAATAATGCAGAAGCTCTAGAACTAGACTTAATGTCTAGCAAGGATGAGAATTGTGCCTATTTTTGTTTACCATTGCAACTCTCAGTGCTGACATAGGGCCTGAGGTATGACAGAAATAATTAATATTTATTGAGTGCTTATTCTGCACTAGAAGTTGTCTGCGCAAATTACATGTATTAGTTGGTTTAATCTTCACATCAATCTTTTGAAGTAGGTGCTACTTTCAGTTCAGTTCAGTTGCTCAGTCGTGTCCGACTCTGTGACCCCATGAATCGCAGCACGCCAGGCCTCCCTGTCCATCACCAACTCCCGGAGTTCACTCAGATTCACGTCCATCGAGTCCGTGATGCCATCCAGCCATCTCATCCTCTGTCAACCCCTTCTCCTCCTGCCCCCAGTCCCTCCCAGCATCAGAGTCTTTTCCAATGAGTCAACTCTTCGCATGAAGTGGCCAAACTACTGGAGTTTCAGCTTTAGCATCATTCCTTCCAAAGAAATCCCAGGGCTGATCTCCTTCAGAATGGACTGGTTCGATCTCCTTGCAGTCCAAGGTACTCTCAAGAGTCTTCTCCAACACCACAGTTTAAACTCATCAATTCTTCGGTGCTCAGCCTTCTTCACAGTCCAACTCTCACATCCATACATGACCACAGGAAAAACCATAGCCTTGACTAGACGGACCTTAGTCGGCAAAGTAATGTCTCTGCTTTTGAATATGCTATCTAGGTTGGTCATAACTTTTCTTCCAAGGAGTAAGCGTCTTTTAATTTCATGGCTGCAGTCACCATCTGCAGTGATTTTGGAGCCCCCCAAAATAAAGTCTGACACTGTTTCCACTGTTTCCCCATCTATTTCCTAGGAAGTGATGGGACCGGATGCCATGATCTTCGTTTTCTGAATGTTGAGCTTTAAGCCAACGTTTTCACTCTCCTCTTTCACTTTCATCAAGAGGCTTTTGAGTTCCTCTTCACTTTCTGCCATAAGGGTGGTGTCATCTGCATATCTGAGGTTATTGATATTTCTCCCGGCAATCTTGATTCCAGCTTGTGTTTCTTCTAGTCCAGCGTTTCTCATGATGTACTCTGCATAGAAGTTAAATAAGCAGGGTGACAATATACAGCCTTGACATACTCCTTTTCCTATTTGGAACCAGTCTGTTGTTCCATGTCCAGTTCTAACTGTTGCTTCCTGACCTGCATACAAATTTCTCAAGAGGCAGGTCGGGTGGTCTGGTATCTCTCTCAGAATTTTCCACAGTTTTTTGTGATCCACACAGTCAAAGCTTTGGCATAGTCAATAAAGCAGAAATAGATGTTTTTCTGGAACTCGCTTGCTTTTTCGATGATCCAGCGGATGTTGGCAATTTGATCTCTGGTTCCTCTGCCTTCTCTAAAACCAGCTGGAACATAAGGAAGTTCACAGTTCACATATTGCTGAAGCCTGGTTTGGCGAATTTTGACCATTACTTTACTACCGTGTGACATGAGTGCAATTGTTCGGTAGTTTGAGCATTCTTTGGCATTGCCTTTCTTTGGGATTGGAATGAAAACTGACCTTTTCCAGTCCTGTGGCCACTGCTGAGTTTTCCAAATTTGCTGGCATATTGAGTGCAGCACTTGCACAGCATCATCTTTCAGGATTTGAAACTGCTCCACTGGAATTCCATCACCTCCACTAGCTTTGTTCGTAGTGCTGCTTTCTAAGGCCCACTTGACTTCACATTCCAGGATGTCTGGCTCTAGATGAGTGATCAGACCATCGTGATTATCTGGGTCATGAAGATCTTTTTTGTACAGTTTTTCTGTGTATTCTTGCCACCTCTTCTTAATATCTTCTGCTTCTGTTAGGTCCATACCATCTGTCCTTGATCGAGCCCATCTTTGCATGAAGTGTTCCCTTGGTATCTCTAATTTTCTTGGAGAGATCTCTAGTCTTTACCATTCTGTTGTTTTCCTCTATTTCCTTGCATTGATTGTTGAAGAAGGCTTTCTTATCTTTTCTTGCTATTCTTTGGAACTCTGCATTCAGATGCTTATATCTTTCCTTTTCTCCTTTGCTTTTCTCTTCTCTTCTTTTCACAGCTATTTGTAAGGCCTCCCCAGACAGCCATTTTGCTTTTTTGCATTTCTTTTCCATGGGCATGGTCTTGATCCCTGTCTCCTGTACAATGTCACGAACCTCATTCCATAGTTCATCAGGCACTCTATCTATCAGATCTAGGCCCTTAAATCTATTTCTCACTTCCACTGTATAATCATAAGAGATTTGATTTAGGTCATACCTAAATGGTCTAGCAGTTTTCTCTACTTTCTTCAATTTAAGTCTGAATTTGGCAATGTGGAGTTCATGATCTGAGCCACAGTCAGCTCCTGGTCTTGTTTTTGCTGACTGTATAGAGCTTCTCCATCTTTGGCTGCAAAGAATGTAATCAGTCTGATTTTGGTGTTGACCGTCTGGTGATGTCCATGTGTAGAGTCTTCTCTTGTGTTGTTGGAAGAGGGTGTTTGCTATGACCAATGTATTTTCTTGGCAAAACTCTATTAGTCTTTGCCCTGCTTCATTCTGCATTCCAAGGCCAAATTTGCCTGTTACCCAGGTGTTTCTTGACTTCCTACTTTTGCATTCCAGTCCCCTATAATGAAAAGAACATCTTTTTTGGGTGTTAGTTCTAAAAGGTCTTGTAGGTCTTCATAGAACCGTTCAACTTCAGCTTCTTCAGCATTACTGGTTGGGGCATAGACTTGGATTACGGTGATATTGAATGGTTTGCCTTGGAAACGAACAGAGATCATTCTGTTGTTTTTGAGATCGCATCCAAGTACTGCATTTCGGACTCTTTTGTTGACCATGATGGCTACTCCATTTCTTCTGAGGGATTCCTGCCTGCAGTAGTAGATATAATGGTCATCTGAGTTAAATTCACCCATTCCAGTCCATTTTAGTTCGCTGATTCCTAGAATGTCGACGTTCACTCTTACCATCTCTTGTTTGACCACTTCCAATTTGCCTTGATTCATGGACCTGACATTCCAGGTTCCTATGCAATATTGCTTTTTATAGCATCGGACTTTGTTTCTATAACCAGTCACATCCACAGCTGGGTATTGTTTTTGCTTTATCTCCATCCCTTCATTCTTTCTGGAGTTATTTCTCCACTGATCTCCAGTAGCATATTGGACACCCACTGACCTGGGGAGTTCCTCTTTCAGTATCCTATCATTTTGCCTTTTCATACTGTTCATGGGGTTCTGAAGGCGAGAATACTGAAGTGGCTTGCCATTCCCTTCTCCAGTGGACCACATTCAGTTAGGTGCTAGTTTACAGATGAGAATACTAGGCCCAGATTAGTGGACTATGTTGCCAGTAAGTAGTAGAGTTAAAATTCAATCTCTGGAAATCTTACTCTAGACCTTGTCTCTTAATTACTGTTATACCATACTGAATGTATTAGACAAACTTCAAGTGTTGAATGAATAAACAAGTGAGACTGAATAAACACACAAATCTACCCTTTTCTATTTAGTGGTCATCACCTCAAGGTTTTCAAAAGACAGTATGTTAGCACAAGACACACATGTTTAAAGCAAGGTGGCTGTGTATATGTTTGACAGGGCATGTAGAAAGATGTGCAGTTTGAGTGAATGTAGGTCTTTATGAGTTCTTCAAGGTCATATATATATATATTTCCAATATTTATTAAGCTTACAATGAGCTTGTACTATTTTTCAAGAATTCCTTTCAAATTAATGTATATGAGTTACATATGAGAGACAATAAAAGGAGTAAGTCTTAGCAAAAAGAAAAGAGAAGTGGTCAAATTATTTAGGTCTAAGGCGCAATTAGTATTTGTTGTGCCATAGTAATTGGTCAATTCCTACGTGCACTGCTAAGTATGTGTTTTGTTAAAAATCATTCATTTCCTCCAACATCTAGTTTTCTTAACTTGTAGAACAAGAAAGACAATTAGAATTGAGTTTGTCTGGGAACCAGTAAAAATTATTCAGCAAATATAAAAAAAAATTGAGAAATTATGGATGATAGCATTATGGAAGTTTAGAGAGTGTTTGTGAGGTCTACGAGATGGGTATGGGAATACTTCATATTTTTCTTCTTAAATGGCCAAAGTACATAAACTTCTTTAGCAGAACATCTGCTAACTAATCTAAGCAAGAAGTTTAACTGTTTAATGTTTAAATAGATATTTTATATTATTGCCTAGATTTGGATGAATATACTTGCTCAGGGTAATTTCAGTATAGACAATCTACCAGTTTATCTAATGCTTTGGTAAAATATGTTAAAAATGTAGAAAACCCTACCCCTAGTTATTAATTTTCTAGGCTCATTCTTAACATTTTTATTGGTGAAATTGTGTGTGTGAGTCTGTATGTGTTAGTTAATGGATCTTTTCCTGTCACCTTCTTCTCTTTTGTGGAATTCTCTTCTCTGAATTGCCTGACACTAAGTGATATAAATTTCTAAATATAGGCAGAAAAGCTGTTATTTTTTATTTAGCTTTTACTGTGTAATGGAATTTGTGACAAGATTATTTGCTACAATGTTATTTTGTATCTTGATTAGTGTTCTTTGTAAAGGACCCAGAGAGATGTGTACAAAAGGTGCTATATGAGCTGTGAATGGAGGGGCAAATGACCTTCATTCAAATATAGCCAAGTGGTCATTACCAAAGTTTTAAGCAATTTGAACTGCCTAACTGGAAGTATGACAATAGTAATTGTGGATGTCCATAATGGATAGCTGTACACACTTTGATCAGTGAATACCCTAACTTCACTTTGAAAGAAGCAACTGCAACTAGGTATAAGTTTTGCTGGAATTAAACCCTTTAAAATTGGCGTTTTAGAAACTTCTTGGACAACCCTAACCTGCTGAATGTCTTTACACTAAAAATAACATGGTCTGGTGTTTTATGTCATCAGCATGTTTGCCTATGATGTCATGACTTGCTATCAGAAGTCTTTTATCTCCTAAATAGAATAAATTGAGCTTACTGGTGCTGCCAATATTGTCGCTGTTTGAGTCACACAGTGGCCACCAGCAGAGTATCAACAATGTAAACTTTCTCTAGTAAAGGTTAGCTCTCATTTTTGAAAGCATTACATTTCTAAATGTATATAGAACGTAAAAGTTGGCAAAAATATTTAAGATCCCTTGCCAGACAACTCCGCAACTCTGTCACCCCTCCTTAACCACAGTACATCTCCCAAATCATTGATTTTCAAAAGCATCTGAACAGTAAAACTTTTTGTTTTCAAACCAAGTCAAGCTTAGAACCCCAAACTATAAACTGGATAAAAGCAGTGAAAGGATAGCTTTAAGTCTTTAGCATTTGCCAGAAAATCCTTAATTGTGGCATCTGTAAAGCATCTTTTGTTGGGTTGGTG
Organism: Oryx dammah; assembly: GCF_014754425.2. Taxonomy (NCBI): domain Eukaryota; kingdom Metazoa; phylum Chordata; class Mammalia; order Artiodactyla; family Bovidae; genus Oryx; species Oryx dammah. Next base: position 103,181,663 of record NW_024070211.1, on the reverse strand, counting down.
CAGACCCCTGGGTTCCCACTGAGTCCAATTTGAAAATCACCAGGCTGTCCACAAGGCTTAGGGCTCTTTAGAGCAGAAACTATTCCTTTAGTTCCTGTACAAAGTCATAGTGTTGTAAGGAATTCAGCAGCTAACTAAAAGCTTCCTCATCTAGAATTTACTTATCCAGCTACCCCAAACATCAAACTTTGTGTTAGAAGGTATATATACACTTTGTTCATAGGAAAGTCCAATAAGCTCTCATCTTCTCTTTTCACAAAGATCACATAAGCTTAGTTGTCCACTTTTTCTGTGTCTGTAAGAGACAGTCTAACACCAGGAGAGAAACAGAAAATATATAAAAATCAGAAAGTGGAACTAAAATTTATCACGGCATTTTAGGATCATTTTAATACAGAATCATATGTCTCCAAGTATATATTCCATTATAGGACATTGTTGCAATATAGATGTCAGTAATAATGATGTTGAGTCATTATGAAGAGGGAGGGAGGGAAGAAGGGAGAAGACTAAACACAAAGAAAGGCTTGACATTTAATAATTTATGATGAAAACCTTCCTGAAGCATATTCTTATTTTAAAAATAGAATATGCCCACCATTATTTAACCTGTTTTGGCAGATATCTTCTATTTTTTAAAGTATGGATATGCTTCAGGAAGGTTTTCATCACAAATTATTAAATGTCAAGCCTCTCTCTGTGTGTCAGTCTTCTCTCTTCTTCCCTCCCTTCCTCCTCACAGCCTGTAGGATGCACTGACATGAGCACATTGAGGCTATGAAAGAAAATTTGTGCTCAACCTCTGGCTTTCTAGCTCCATGACCTTAGGTGGTAGGGTTACTCAAGCTCTCTTTGTCAGGGTAGTGATGAGGTTTAATGAGATAAGTGATGTACAAATTAGTTAGAACTTAATAAGTGTTTTCCTTTTATGCTCAACATGGATAAGCTCCAGTTACTTATACTTTATCATTTTCTGAATTTGATGTCGTATACTCTTTGTTCATGCCATGTTACCTTTAGCTTCAGTTTGGTTTACCTGTTGCTGGTTAGTGAATCACTCAAAAACTCAGTAGCTTACAGCACGCTTTGTTATTTCTCATGTTTATGTGATTGACTGGGTGCCTATGGGCAACTCTTCAAGTACTATTGGCTGGGGCTGCAGTCATGCAGGACTCATGTGCGAGAATGGCCAGTACAATTATTCAGATGTCTGGTATCTTGGTGTGGCTGCAGGGAGGCTGGACTCAGCTGGGACACCAAACAGCTGGGCCTCTCTCTGCCATAGTCTTAGGGCCTCTTCCTCTTGGTCTAGCCCCTCCATGTCATCTCTTGAACAAGGTGGCAGACTTCTTACATTCAGGATCAGGTCCCTAAAAGTGTAAAATCTTATGAGTAGAACTAGCTTGGTGCTTCTTGCTGCATTCTGTTGAGGACAGGAAATCAGAGTGTAACTCAACTCACTGTGGGGAGGAATTAAAGAAAAGCTGGCAAGTGTGGTCCCGTGAAGGCCATTTTGGAAACTAGCTACCACAGTATTGTTTTCCTAATTCTTCATCCCTAACCCGGGTAGTGATGTACTTCAGCAGTATAGGAGAGTCCTTTTTATAATGCTGCTTTAATTTGGAAGCAAAGAATCCTGGCAGTTTTATATATATCAACATATGAGATGATTGTGTTTGGTCTACTTTTAAGACTATTTTAATATTGATGAATACAGCAGCCCATTAAGAATACATTTGAATCAAATGCAGTATATTTTATATAGCATTTGCTTTAAAAAAAAAAAAAAGCCTACCAATTTGGTGTTATTACCAAATCATACCAAAACACTGATGAACTTAGTTTTAAGCCATGGTTCTTTTACAATTCACTTTTTCACCTCATTTTCATAAGTAGAGCTCCACACTAAAAGTGGCTGGGGAAAAATAATGGGAAACATTCTGCAGTTAAACTCCAAGACAAAAATGTATAGGGTATAGGAGCACTGAAGATCGATTACCATTAGTCTTCTAAATTATTTATTTTGTCCCAATTATTCAGGTAGTTTTTGATGTACAAATAGTATACCTAAGCCTTTAGTCTTTCCACAAACTTGTAAGGCAGTGGCTCAGTATTTCTGAGTGACGGACCTCTGAGAATCAGATCCACTCTCTTGAAAAATGCACACATGCTCTAACTTCTGGATACAATATCAATGGTTTACAGATAGTCAGAGGCATCCATGGATTCCAAGTTAAGAACCCCATGTTGTGGAGGTCATTAAATCTCTAATGATGGGAAAAAACATGTGTTTCTCTTGATATTTTATTTCCCAAGGCAGGACTTCACTAATGGTTTAAAAAGAAAAGTGCCTCTTTCAACCATTCAGATGATAGCTATTGCTTTGATTCTGTCAAGATGATTCCACCTATTTCATTTAACCATCCTACTGGAGGTGAGAGTTAGGGTAAAGGTTGAGGCCAAAATCAAAAGAGCAACAACCCAAAACAAAGTTCAAGCATTGTATTTTAATTCACCTCTGCTTTTGAGGGTTTAGAGACTTCCTTAGGGTTTATGGAAGGAGCAGGGGGATTTGGGTTTCAATACTGGATTTGAGGTAGAGCTCAGACAAGTGTTGTGACCTTAGGCAAGTCATTTAAGTTCACTGTCTCTTCTTTCCTGCCTGCCTGTGTGCGTGTGTCTTTCTGCCACTCTCTCTGGCTTTTGCACTCACTCATCTGTCTCTTTTACTCTTTCTTGCCTCCTCCTTTCTGTCTCTCCGGCTCCCACACTTGTTCTCTCTCTTTTAGTCTTTCTCTGTGTCTTTCTCCCACTGTCTCTCTCTCTTTATATACCTACATATATAGGTACATGTACATCTGACATAAGAATATTTCTGTGTACCTCACAGAGAGCTGGCGACAAAGAATGTGATTCAAATGCTTTTGAAGTGTTCTATATCTTTTACAGTGCAAATTTATATAAATGGCTGTTCTTGCTTTATGACATTTGTTACTGAAAAATAACCAGATTATAATGGAAAACAACAGAACTCGGAGTCAGGAGCCATAGGTTCTGGGCTTGCTCTTCCCCTCACTTTCTGTGTGGTCTGAGACCAGGCTGGAAGCCTCCTGGAGTCTGTGTTTCTTCGGGTATGGCAGACATGGGTTACGCTAGGTGATCTGGAGGACCCTTTTCAGGCTCTGTTTTTCTGTTTTTATCTCTAATCTTGTGGAGTGGGGAGAAGTGAGGTTTTCCTTACTTCGGTCATATTATGATACAGTTCTTGGGTGCTTTGATGCCAATAGATTATATATGCCAAATTAATGTCGTAGGTAAATCCCCTCTGACTCTGCAGTTTGGTCTCATGGGACAGTTACCTGAGAGGACTAGGCACATCCATTGTTTATTTCTTCGCAGGCGTCAAAATGACAGCTTTTAAAAGCATTTGCAGATTACATTCCTCCGGGGCAAACCTTCCTGATGTTTGTACTTCGTTTTAATTGTGGAAGGAGGACTTCTTTAGTTGCCTAATCTATTTGATATATTGAATTCACCAAAAACAGAGGGGGTCTTTGTTCCAGTACTTTGGCAGATTGGCTCTCGCCATTTTGTAACCTTTACTGCTTTTATGTTGTCAAGTTGGAAGCTTTCTGTGTTCTTATTTCTGGGTTGGTGTTGTCTGGGATGTGTGTATCTGTACCAGAAGGGGACTGGGCTCCCGTAACTGTGGCAGTGTTTACTTCTCCCGATCAGTGTATCTGTTCTCTCTTCTGAAGTAATCACTGTAATTACACTTCAATGAGTTGCGTTCTATTGTGTCATCCGGTCTATCTGCTAAACATCACTGTGTTTTTCTTATCTGAGTGCTCTCAAATGGGGAAAGTGAGATGTGTTGGCAAGCCACCTTCAATCAAATTAATGTGGGTTCAGTGTATTGTCAACAGAGATGGTGGTGGTCCCTATTTATTGCATTTCAATAGAGTGGTACATAAGCTGACTTTATGTTTAAAATGAAACATTTATTTCGCTGAGAGTTACATATATATGCTAATCCTTAAGAACAGTAATATTTATTATCTTACTATTTTCATTGTAATGTCATTTCATTGGAACATGCTATAGCTATATTTTTGTTAAAAAAAAAAGAAGTAAAGTCTTCAAATTTATCATTGTAAAAGTTTGGACATACTAGGAGTATGACTGTTGATTTGAAAAGTAAAATGTTGGTTATCAACCCCTAATTTCTTTTTGGCCTATTATCTCAGTGAATATTTTCCATGAAATGCACAAACTCCCAAACATTTATAATATAGAGCCTCTCTTATAAGAGTTTAATAACATGGCTACAATGATGTGTGATTCTAAAATACACATTACAGCATTTAAGTGAATTTAGTTTTAGTTAACAAAAAGGAGATACAGTAGAGCAAAGGCATTTCTTATTTTATAAAATAGAGAGCACTTTTATTTATTCATTCATTTATATTTATCTAGTTATTTGTTGTAGCATATGGGATCTAGTTCCCCAATCAGGGATTGAATCCAGGCCCCCTGCATTGGGAGAGTGAAATCTTAGCCACTGGGCCACCAGGGAATTCCCTTATATTCCTTTATATAGTACCCTATATTGATTTAGTCCATAATACTGTTGAAGATTTTTGAGCAGATTCATTCAACTTATATTGACTTGATTTGACAGAACAGTAAAAATTCAATAACCAGAAAAAGAAACTTTTCCAAAAGTCATGTATTACAAATTACATATTTATTTTAATATTCTTATGAACGGAAGTGATGAAAATCATTTTCATCCTTAGTTTCTACTTGAAATTGCTACGTGACGGTGATCAATTTAAATATGCAAATACAGTCTGTGTTCTGGGTTTACCAATGCTTTATTCTTACAGTTGGAAGACTATATCATCACCTCACATGTATAAGGAACTTTTGTCTCTCACTTTACAGAAATTGGAGAATAACTGACTTGGACTCAAATTTCTATTGAGTCCGGGTCCCATCCATGTGTCTTTCAGTCATATATAGTTCTAACTCAGGCTTCCTATTCCATACCAACAATGCCTTTTTTTTTTATTTTTTATTTTGATTGGAGGCTAGGATGAGATGGCTGGATGGCATCACCGACTTGATGGACGTGAGTTTGAGTGAACTCTCGGGAGATGGTGATGGACAGGGAGGCTTGGCGTGCTGCAATTCATGGGGTCGCAAAGAGTTGGACATGACTGAGCGACTGAACTGAACTGAATTACTTTACAATACTGGGGTGGTTTTTGCCATATATTAACATGAATCAGCCATGTGTTCCCCATCCTGACCCTCCCTCCCACCTCCCTCCCCATCCCATCCCTCAGGGTCATCCCAGTGCACCAGCCCTGAGCACCCTGCCTCATGCATCAAACCTGGACTGGTGATCTATTTCACATCTGATAATATACATGTTTCAATGCTATTCTCTCAAATCATCCCACCCTCGCCTTCTCCCACAGAGCCAACAGTCTGTTCTTTACTTTTGTGTCTCTTTTGCTGTCTCGCATATAGGGTCATCATTACCATCTTTCTAAATTCCATATATATGTGTTAATATACTATATTGATGTTTTTCTTTCTGATTTACTTCTCTCTGTATAATAGGCTCCAGTTTCATCCACCTCATTAGAACTGATTCAAACACATTCTTTTTAATAGCTGAGTAATACTCCATTGTGTATATGTACCACAGCTTTCTTATCCATTCGTCTGCAAGTGGACATCTAGGTTGCTTCCATGTCCTGGCTATTATAAACAGTGCTGTGATGAACACTGGGGTATACATCTCTTTTCAGTTCTGGTTTCCTCAGTGTATATGCCCAGCAGTGGGATTTCTGGGTCATATGGCAGTCCTATTTCCAGTTTTTTAAGGAATCTCCACACTGTTCTTCATAGTGGCTGTCCTACTTTGCATTCCCACCAACAGTGTAAGAGGATTCCTTTTTCTCCGCACCCTCTCCAGCATTTATTGTTTGTACACTTTTTGATAGCAGCCATTCTGACCTGCGTGAGATGGTACCTCATTGTGGTTTTGATTTGCATTTCTCTGATAATGAGTGATGTTGAGCATCCCAACAATGCCTTTATTGTGAGCAAGCATAATCCTCTTTGTAAGGTTCTTACCATTTTGTAGACTCACCTGCAGCTATAACCATTGCACTTAAAAATGCTATGAGAAGATATTACTGACATACCAAATGGATCTTTGGAAGGCAAAACCATTCGTAACTTTTAGACTGCTGACATCACTGAAGTATAGTATTTTCATTTTCTTTTTGAAAGAATACCTAAAGTTAATTATAAAATGCAGAAATGTCCCATTACATTTCTAAATGAAATAACATTTGCATGAAGAAAAATACAGTGTAACTACAAATACTTCCCTTCAAAGTAATGGTCAGCTTTTCCCTAGAAGTGACTATGGAGTCACTGCAAAAGCTTACATTCACATTATCTCTTAGTTTTTTTTAAGAACATAGGAAATAGAGAAAATTATCCTATAAAGATTTTAAAACAATCTCTCTCTCCAAAGCCAAGGTTATATAATTGAGTTTTATATCTCAAGACCTTTTTATAGTGGATCACCAAAGATAAGGGCAGTAGCCTGGCTAGGAGATTAACTAACGATTAAACAATGACTGTGTTAATGATTATACTAATATAAACATTTAGTGTTGCTGACAATTTACATTCAATTTCAAAGTCTATTATACTGTATATGGTGACCAGTATTGTAGTAATAGATTGGTTTGTTGATTATTTACTTCTTTGTATAGTTAGTTTTAGCTGTTCTTTCTGAGTCTGAGTTATCCTCAGTTGTTAATTTGCTTTTAGAACCTTTACTCAAGCTTCATTATTTCAAATAGGTTCATCAAGGGAGACTAGTTAAGAAATAGCTAATAGTCCTCTTCTAAGTATAACGAGCTTTACCTTGGGAGCCATTGTTTCTCAGGCAAGAACACGTGCCATTTCCTAGGAAGGTAATGACTCGGACAACAAGGACTTGCTCCCACTCTTTCTGGGATGTGAGAAAGTAAGAATAAGGTAGGGGGTGCAACAGCTCAGTATCAAGAATTCCAAGGTCCCTCTGCTCAGCACAGTTAAGCCTCGTATCAGCATAGCTTGGGAGTGAGAGTGTGAGGAAGCGTATGGAATCCTCCCCAGGAAAGAGAATACTGGCCTCTCTTCTCCCTGTGCCATTTGCTGCGTTACTGCCAGCAACTCGCTTCACTTGGCCTCTCCTGACACTCTGGGTGTGTCTGTATATTGTTTGCATGTTTTCCTTGGCATGATACTGCCTAGTGTACAAAACGGAGGATGTTTTTCCCTATTCTGCTCAGATGTAGAGTGTTCTTGGTTGAATGCTAGGATCCTTCCCAAATGGGAAGCCAGACTCATTTCCTACCATTCTTATACCACATTCCTCATGGTCTAGGCACACTTCTCTTCTTTCCCTGAACATATACCATGTCCTTTCATACCAGCAAAGCCTTCACATGTGGTTTTCCATCCATATGGAATACAATCCCACTTTTCCATCCTACATGATTCAGATTTATTTATTCATCTGATATACATTTAAGCAGGACCCACCCACCATGGGTCAAGAACTATGCTAGCTGTTGGTGATCTAAAGATGAATTATATTCAGTACTTGCCTCTGAGAACTTAGAGTTCTAGTAGATCTGTAACCGGGCCTTCCCAGGTGGCTCAATTGTGAAGAATCCGCCTGCCAATGCAGGAGACTAAGGAGACATGGGTTCAGTCCCTGGGTTGGGAAGATCCTTTGGAGGAGGAAATAGCAACCCATTCCAATATTCTGTCCTGAAAAATGCCATGGACAGAGGAGCCTGGTGATCACAGTCCTTGGGGTCACAAAGAATTGGACAGGACTGCGCATGCAATGCAACACAGATATGTAACCTGCTCTATCAACTGTTCCTAGGTATTCCCTCATCTGAGTATCCACGCTGCTCTGTAGGTTGTAAGTGTCTTAGATAAGGTATACATACACTCTCCTACTTTCCCATTTTTTCAGTTCCTAAAATTAGTTTCTTAGCATAACATTTGACAGAGAAAGAAGGCCTTTAGGGGTAATCTAAGCCATCTCCCTTTGTAGATGAGGCAAACAATCAAGTGCTAAGTGAACACAACTAATTATTAGAGCTGAGACTAATTATCCAGATTTCTTCCTAAGTCTGGCAGTGCTGTCACTGTCCCACAGGGTTTATAAGTATTTCTGGAAGCTTTTGGGAAGCAGTCATTAACTCTGTTGGATCACTAGGGTGCCAGTCATTAGCATCACCCTAGGCTGTGTGTGAAACTATACCACAATGGCTGGAGAGTAAATGTACTTAGAGAAGATAACTCTCAAAGGGTGATTTACATGCTGGTCACCAGGACTCAGCCATTCCCAAGTGACAGAGAAAGAATATTCCATTCAGCTAAAATGATAACTGAACTAATCTATCAGATTAGGTTGGTATATGATTATACCGTAACAGATTAATAATGCAGTTTTGACAGATAAGTGTTATTTATTACTGAAATGCATCATAATGTATAAACATGAATTCTGTCAGAAATCTTTGGAGCCTGAATGGTCTAAAGAACATAGACCCTATAAACACAAGGGCCTCACACTTATTTGCTTCCCTGGAAACTCAGAGGTTAAAGCGACTGCCTGCAATGCAGGAGACCTGGGTTCAATCCCTGGGTCAGAAAGATTCCCCTAGAAAAGGAAATGGCAACCCACTCCAGTATTCTTGCCTGAAGAATCCCATGGACGGAAGAGCCTGGTGGGCTACAGTCCATGGGGTCGCAAAGGGTCAGACATGACTGAATGACTTCACTTTCACTTTCATACTTATTTACTAGATTTTAATCTAGTTAAAAAAAAATGCATAAGCTCATCCCCAGGGCCGGCGGAGCCTGGTGGGCTGCTATCTATGGGGTCACACAGAGTAGGACACAACTGAAACGACTTAGCAGCAGCAGCAGTAATCTTTACCAAGAGTCATATAGTTCTAAGAATATTTGTATCCACTGAAACCAATTTATTTTTTTGGATACCACCCTTAATATTTGCTGCCATTGCCATCCTATTTTCCTCTTCCTCATCAGATTTCCAACTCGTTGGGAGGACTATCTTGAAAATGATGATTATGTTCCAGTATGTGGATTTTTCATTTTCTAAGAAGGTGTAAGGCAGCCAGGGTTGTCTAACAGAAATCTCCCTACAGTGGTGGAAGTGTCTAGGTTCTAATCCTGGCTATGCTGCTCCTGAGATGCAAGAACTCTGAGCCTCATCCCCCTCTGCTGTACGATGAAGGGACTGAACTAATGGCCTACAGAGACCTTTCAAGCTGTATGATTCATGGATAAGAAATTGGAGGTTTGGGGCTGTTGATTTTTCCACTGTTTTATGAGATTCTCCTCTAGGCATCCCTGACTCCGAAATCAGTCAAATACAAAAGTCAAAATGATGACATTACTGTAGATATTCTTTGTAAATAGCTTTAAACTGCACAGTCCTAACTTTGCAAAATGAAGTTTGAGGGAAGTCCACTGCCAGAGAGCGCTTAATTAACATGCACTGTGTCAGCAACTACAGCAGCCTGCCGCCACCAAAATTAACATATACTGCAGTCGGTGAACGTCACTGGCAAGGGCTCCAAGTTTCGGGAAGCCCTCTGGGTAAAGCCCTGCTTAGCAGGTTTAATGTGAAGAGTTGGTGTCATCCTAATCAGCTGCCTCTGACAGAGTAAACAGGGTTCCGTCTGTGCTGTCCCTCCCTGACTGACTGTGGGTTTCCGGCCCACTGAGCACTTGATGCCAAGCAGTCTGTTAAGGGACAAGGAAGAGACTCTTTGGGGACCCTTGGTATTTATCACTATTTAGGAGACTTGAGGTTCACAGGGCTAGGGCTGATAGGTACCAGTCTTACTCTAAATATTTAACATTTGCTCGAGTACATGTTGAGGAATTTTCTCTTGGCCCTTCGTCTTTAGTATAAGATGACACTCCCTTTCTGCTTTAGTATATTTGTTAACCTTATCTTTTGTATAATGAAATATAGTTCAAAGACCTAGCATTAGAATCAAAACAGCTGGATTTTTTTTTTTTTTCCAAAGTCAGCATGTCTTGATTTACTAATGAACTCCAGGATGGAAGGAAGGGAGATGTTCTTCACATAAGAAACTCCCATTTCCAGAGAAATGAATTAAATTGCTTTTTAAGTTAAGACCTTAAAAAGTATAAAACATACTTAAAGTCAGTTGTTACAATTATGTTTCCTAGCAGAAAAAGAAAGTATAAATAAAAACAATTGACATCTGAATGTAGAAATATATGTGTAGACACACACATAAGTACACATATACCCTCACACATGTATATATATGTGTGTGTGTTTGTATACATATATATGGGAAGTATGGCGGCAGGAGGTAGCAGGTGGTAGAAGGTGTGCTGGAGAAAGAAAGTGATGAACAATTAGTGGAGATTTTCATGAAATTGATCCGGAATAGACTGTATCTTCTAATTCTTGCATTCTTGTGACATAGCCATGAAAGTGTCCAGTTCAGTAATTTCTATATCTATTGATTAAGCATATTAACTTTTACATAATTGAAAAGTTTACTATTTTATAATGATGTGCTGATTGTACAACACGTGGAAATTTTCTCCAAAAGCTTCTTATTTTAAAAGTGAATGTAGTTTCAGGTGAACAGTGAAGGGGTTTAGCCATACATATGTCTGTTGATCGGCTATACCCCAGTAGAAAATAAAAATTTGAAAAAAAAAAAAGTAGGTTTTCCAGTCACACACACACACACATACACACACACAAAAATGAATGTAAAGGTATAAGATTTAGAACAGACAACTTTTACTGGTGGAAAAGTAACTGATTTTCTACTTAAAACTAATGTCTTTTGGATTTTTTGTGCTGCTGCTGCTGTTCATGGTATAACTGTTTCCTATTATTTTTCAATGTATCTGTGCTCACTCCCCACTGAAGAAGGTAATGGAACTTGCAGGACTGTCTTGAAAATATATTGATACACTGAAACATACTTCATTAAGGGAAAGGTATCTGAGGAGCCATATCCATGATCTGAGTGGATCACTGGCTTCACAGCAGTACAAGAAATATTAATTGTGACAACTGAGTGTGAATCTTTTTCTTTGTAAATATCTAAGGGAGTATGAATATGTTTGCCATGTGTTAACCTATACCACCTATACTGACTTATTGCCTTTAAAGTAATCTGCACAACAGAGCCTGTAATTATTGATTGCAACATACGTATCAGAAAAGTAGTCTTGCTGAAAATTTAAAAATTTTCCCTGGGACCTGTCAAGGATAACATTGAAATAATTAAATAAAAGTGGTTTTTTTAAGCATGAAAAATTTTAAGTGTAGAAAAAAGTTTTGAAAGCTAAGCCAGTTATAAGAAATGATACAAAATCATATTTTTAGGATATAAAGCAATTTCTAGTTAGTCCCTATGATTTTTTTTCAGGTTAAGAGCATTGAAAAATAAAATAAATGCATTGTATCTTTAACCTTGAATGTGTTTATTATTTCTTTTTGTGACATAAATTCTGTCTGGCTATTTTGAGTAACAAGCAAAAAACATTAATTTTAAACTAGGATCCATAAAAATTCTATACTTACTGGGATTTGTAAAAAATCAGTTTTGCTTACTGGAGGGGTATAACGCTGTTTAATATACTTTTCTCTTTGCCATTAAATTAGATTTTTTTTTTTTAGGGGAGAAAAACTCATAAAGGAAACAGCCTTGGAGATGTAATATGCTCTAGCACATTTAAATAATTAGACTTCTGTCTCATTGAAATGTATGTGCTCTAGGTTTGATAGTGATAAAAGCATGAATATTAGTATGATTAGGAAATTACAGCATGTCACAGCATAATTGATTGATTGATAACTGAATGAAAACTAACCATAAAGCACGTGAAAATAAATGTGTGTTCTGCAGTTACTCAAGCAGAATTTTCTTATCTACCCAGTTGCAAAATTAGTAACTAAAATGCTCATCTTACAAGCAAACTGGAATTGATATTTTTTTCCTTTTGCTTGTGTCTGTGTATGCTTTAATTATAATACTGGCAGCAGAAAGAGTAAGAGGATTCTAAGTGCTTAGTGTTCAATTCGATATTTAATTGTTCCTCAAGACCTGTCAAACGGACACCACATTCCTAATTGACTCTATGAGCAATTAGTATTTTGGAATTTACCTTTCAGAGGCTCAAGTTTTAAATGCAAAGCCCCACTAACACAAGAGTTAATAACACTCTTGTCTCTGGAGAACTGAATTTTCCATTTAAATTACCACTAATTTTTCAAAAGCATTTTGTCGTTTTTTTCTGCTTGTGTTTTTACTTTCTTATTCTCTGTCTTGATCTTTTAAAGATTCCTGCTCACACAAGTCTTCAGCGACACTCACTAGCATAGAAGGTTTGGAGAAGCGAGGCCACTGCAGGATTCCCTGTTCAAAGCTGAACCAATATTCACCATTGACATATCCATTCATCTGTGCAGGGTCATTGGAAATCCTCTCTCTCTAGTTTTTCCTTCCCTTCAGGGAGCAATGCTTAAAAGAGCAAACCCCTGGTGTGAAGAGATAGGAGAATTCTCAGCACGCCAATGGTGCCAGGAATCGAATTAAAGTTGTCCATTTGCAGATGACTGTCTGTTGGAGCTCTCAGCACACAGAGGCACTGTGCTTTCTGTTGATGCTTTGTTTACTTGAGATTCTGTCAGTGCCACTTCAATTTAATTTTTTTAATGGCAAAAGTCATATCATGCCAAAAATATGCCAGGAGGGTGAAAACACTATGATGTGTGTTGCTCTGTAGAGTTACATAGCATTTTATTGGATTCCCAAGGCTTGCTCAAGGAAAAGTAAAAATTTTAAAGCTTTGCAAGAAAAAATTGTTGTGGCCACACACACACACACACACAAAGTTAAATAATTACTGAATTCACTTCTTTTTTAAGGAGTTCAAAACTTGTCTTGTATTCGGCAATTATTGACATTCCCAGATCTGTTTTGGCATAAATCACATTTTGATCCGACTGAGCCTACAGTTTTGTCCGTTTTCACATGCATCATCTCTTCTAAGTGGGAGGCACTAAGAAGACAGGAGTTGCCATTAAATCTTTAGATGCCAGGAGTCAGCACTGGAGATTGTTTTCTCCAGTTTGATTTCTTTTGTTATCGTAAGAAATGTTACTGTGGTTTAATTTATTGGACAAAGTGAAAAAAGTGTCAGAATTGGATTTGTTGAGGTAAGATTTTAAAACCCCACGAAGTATATAACCTGTTTAGGAGATGAAAGTTGAGAATACACGGTCTCTTTCCAAGTCCCAGAAAACCAAAAGGCATGTTGCAAATAATTGTCAGATTTAAGTCTGCAATTGCTACGAGTTGATTATGTTTCTTCTTTCACTTTAATTTCTCTCTGTTTTATTTTGCAAATAGTGAAAACTGCCTCGCATAAAGTAGGCCCTCAATAATAGTTATTATTAGAATGAATAAAGGATGTTTAGTATTTCATTTTATAATTAAGAATTCTTTATTTTGCTTTATTTTTCATATCACCTAAATTAAAAAAAAAAAAATCTGTTCCATGGTTTACTTGGCAGATTCTATTTAATGTTTATTTTCTCCTGGAAGCAAGTTTTACCTGTTTTCCTAGGATTGCATTTGGAACAATGTGGGAATTACATTTACCCTAAACATCTATACCTACTTAAGTGTCTACTGGATGCAAGTTATGCAGTAGCTTGTTTGTTCCAGTGGCTTCATTATAATATCACCCTTGGAAAGCAGGCGTATGTAGTTTGAAAAGCAGTGTTGCAGCAAACAGTTTAATCTAAGTAAGTGACCTTACACAGAAGAGAAAATGTACAATAACAGCCAAGCTTGTAAAAAAGCAAGCTGTACTCTAAAGCAACCCAGAACTGATTCTAACATATCGACCACTGTGAAGAGACTATGTTGTCATTATGAGAGCAAGCTACTGTTTTCATAAGTACCTATTACTCCTTTTAGATCTACTGAAAAACACTTGTAGTATGACTCTTCTCAAAAACGGTAGTCACTCCCCCCACACACAAAGTCCTCTCCTCCTCCCACCCAGTGCATTGATTTATTATTTTAAACTATGCTAAGTTGCAATCCCCACCGATGCAATTCCTGACGGAATAGGCCATTCCTTCTCTTTCGTGATCTAAATGTTTCTTAGAAATGTCATATCTGGTTATCCTCAATATAAAAATCACCCATGAAAGTTACCACGGTGAAACCTTACATCTTAAATATCAGTCTGTGCCCCCTAGCCATTAGTTATCAAATATCATTTAGACTACTCATGACATAAACTCTGTTAATAGTTTTACAAATAGATAAGAATTTAGCTAGAAGAAACTTAAAATCATATTTATAATGCTTGTTTCTGAAATTTGGTTACTCAAACAAAGTGTTGAAACAGAATATTTAAACATTTGGATTAAGTATTTTGTGGTGATCTTTTTGCATGAATCATATTCAGTAGCACCCATAATATATTCTAATGGAGTCTTGTTTTATCTGTTAGGTTTCATGAAGGCTGCATTAATGAATATTGTAATTATCTATTATATTTGATATTAGCCACACACATCATAGGTATTAATAAGAAATATCTGTTGTCCTGATTTTATAAAAGAGTAAAAATACTATTTAGGTAAATAGTGTCTTCTCTGTGTTTCATAAGAATCTAGTAATGCAAGTTTTATCACTAATTTGACATTTTCTTTTTTTTTTTTTTAATTGGGTATGTACTGTGTACAAGTATAGTGAAAGATGCTGGGTACATAAGATGAATAAGACAGTCTGAGCCTAGGGAAAGAAAATAACACATAAACAATTTTGGTATAAGAGATTAAGTGCCATAACTAGCTGAATGATTCTTTAAATTCTAGAAATTTTGTGTAGATGATTTAAACACTTTCTGGTTAAGTTCCCAAAATATTTTCCTGCATGATTATGTGTAACTGGTAATCAGACATCATTCTAATCAATGAATGCTATTGCAGTATAGTATTCATACTCACTTATCAAAAATAATTTTGTTGGAGATGTGCGCTATAACATCAGTGTTATAAGTTCATAGGATTTTGATACACACACACACATGATAAGTACTGGAAACAGAAAAAAAGATAACTTCAAGGACGTCATGGTTAATGAGAAAGCCAGAAAGACACAGTGCAGTTGGCCTAGGATGGAAAGGATGCCGTGGAGCAGGGAAAGGCATTACAGGCAAAGAGAGCAACATGTACAAGGATACGAGGTATGACAGAGACTGAGATGCTTCCTCAGAGTTGGTAGTATGTATCAATATAAGATATTCTCAATAACACAGGATCTAGAAATACACAGAAAATTTCAAAGCAAATATTAATATATTCAAAGGAAGATGAAAAATGACTTTAATGGAGGTCATTGCTACATGATTATAGATAATGGTCATTTCATATTTACTTTTCTGTGTTTGCCATATTTTAAAGTAATAAGCTTCTGTTTCAAAATCAGGGAAACAAGCTTTTTTTAATGTAAGCCTCAAATATATACATGCTCTGCTGTGCTATGCTTAGTTACTTGGTCATATTAAACTCTTTGCTACCCATACATACATATAAAATAAGAAGAACACATCTAAAAGGCACCCCTAAGAAGGGATGAGGCTGACCACAAACAACAGCATGGGAATGAAGAAGGAATAGAAATTAGTGTTTTGGAAATGAATTGTGAAAACTTTGTCACTGATTGAACGTAGGATAAGAGAAGAGCTAGAATACCTGGAGAGTGAGCAGTGAATTGTCTTTGCATTTGTTGAAAAACTAACTCTAGCTGTCAGGAAAAATTATTTTTTGATAAAAGTAGTACAGTAAGTTACTGGCAGGTCCATAAAATGAAAATCCCCTAATCATAAATGAGTAAAAGGGCTAGAGGATGTATCATGTTATGCTTCTGAAATCTACTTACCTGTAATTTCCCGTCAGTATTTCTCTTTAGTTCTGGCCCCTGGGACACCAAAGAACTCCCTCTGGCAGTGACAGTTCCTGGACAGTAACAGCATGTACTAGTTAGTTGCTTTTCTGCTATTATCTCATTTAATTCTCAAACTTCAATGAAATTATTATTACCACCAGATTCAAAGGTGGGAATATTGAGACTTAGGAAGGCTAAGTAGTTTGCCTAAGGACCCAAGACTAGAAACTAGAAATGTAAGGATTCAAATCTGGGACAATTCAAATATATGACCAAATTCAAATCCACCATGGTTAGGCTATAACAATACTGACATTTCAACAGAGTTGATTATTAAAAATTAAAAGTCCTTATTATGGTAAATGGTGATCTTTCAAAGATAGTTCTTGGTAAGAAGAGATATTATGAACAGTATGAAAAAAGATTTTGATACGGTATGTATAATAAAAGCTGGATTCCTGTTTTGTTTTCTGAACATGTGTTATTTCAAATGCAAGTATTATCAGTTCAGTTCAGTCGCTCAGTCGTAACCGACTCTTTGCGACCCCTTGAACCGCAGCACTCCAGGCATTATAGCCTATAGCAAATTCTACATTATTAAGTTTCTTCCAAGAGAACTTGTACTGTTTTCTTCATTCAGTAAGATACATAGGAATTGGTAGATTCTCTGGAGAAGGAAATGGCAACCCACTCCGGTACTCTTGTTAAAAAATCCCATGGACAGAGGAGCGTAGTAGGCTGTAGTTCATGGGGTCGCAAAGAGTTGGACATGACTGAGCGACTTCACTTCACTTCACCTAAAGTTACTTGTTTTTCTTTTAAATGGGTAGAAGTTAATGAGAGGTCCAGAAAGTACGCAGAGGGCTAGAATCATACTTCGTTATTATATACTTCCTCTCAGAGGTGAGTACCATGACAATGGATATGGACAAGCCCTAGTTTGGAGACTAAGATGGACTTGTTCAAGAGCTCTGAATGGTGAAACTAGATGGGTGATTTTTATGTACGGGAAAATATCTTGCTCAGTGTTGGTCTAGAAGGCAGTATAAAGCCAGTGTGTGGAAAATATAGATTTTAGTAAAAAGACATGGAGTAACAAAACTGTTACAATAAGAATATTATTACACTTAAGTTCTGGCTCCAATTCTGTCAATTATTAGCTATGTAGTAGTAACTTATTTTATACATTATGTCAATTGGCGTTTATAGCAATTGTGTGGAGAAGACAATGGCATCCCACTCCAGTTCTCTTGCCTGGAAAATCCCATGGACGGAGGAGCCTGGTGGGCTGCAGTCCATGGGGTTGCGAAGAGTCGGACAGGACTGAGCGACTTCACTTTCACTTTTCGCTTTCATGCATTGGAGAAGGAAATGGCAACCCACTCCAGTGTTCTTGCCTGGAGAATCCCAGGGATGGCGGAGCCCAATGGGCTGCCGTCTGTGGGGTCGCACAGAGTCGGACACAACTGAAGCAACTTAGCAGCAGCAGCAATTGTATGGGGTTGACTAGTGAGGCTTCTCAAGTTCTGAGACTGGTCTTCAGACTAAAATTATTGTGATAATATTTACTAGTACTAAAAAAGTTTTTTTTGGCTCCTTATATAGTATTTTCTATTGAAAAGGGTAAAATAAAACATAAATAATATTTCTTTTAATTTGTGAGAGCACTGTTATTAATACAAGTCACTGCAACTGTCTGTTGACCCAGGAAAGAAGGGTGCTATGTTTTAGAAAGTCCAGTCTTGCCCTCTTCCAATACTCTCCTTTATCCCATCACGAGAAATCCAAGGGGCCGTGAGGATGTGCCCACTTGGAACCTGTGCCCTTCTGTGAGACCATGTCCCCGGCACCTGAAATTCCCTGACTCTACTTCCTGAACCCACGTGGGGCTCTTATCCAGGTCTCTCTTTGGTGTGTGCACTCCTAGACCCAAGAGGAGGATAGGAGGAAGCTGGGTAGAGGGGGATGGCAGGGAATGAATGGAACATCATCTGTGGCATCTACATGAAGCCTCTTGATGATAAGGAACAAGAGGGAAAGAGCCATTGGTCAGCCTCTCGTTCTGAAAGAGATCTAACAATCCAGGGGACAGAAAATTCTAAATTTTGGTGGTTCCTTTTTAAACCTCAACACTGTGCAAAAAAAGAAAAAAAAAAAGAAAATTCTAAATTTTAACTTAGCCTTCCTTCTTAGTGTTTATAAAGATACAATTTTCAAGGTAGAAATAAACAAAAAAAAAACATTTTAACATTTTTGTTTTATAATTTTCAAAATAATTTATGACTTTATACCTTAAGTATTTAGACATGTGGTATGTGTTAGAGCCTGCATGAAATCTTCCTATACAGATACAGATATAGAAACACATATAGATATATATCTATATTAGACATATAGCTATGAACAAGACAAGATCCCTGTCCTATTCTAATGGTATGGATACCTGATGTCAGAGATTAGTCTAGTAAGTGATACAGATGAAATAGAAAAATAAAAGGCATGTGAAAATGCAGTATAACTACAGGCTGATATGGAAAATAGTAGAGAGGAAGGGAAGGCAGTGTTGTATGGGAAGTCTTCCTAGATGAAGTAGGATCATTTGGCTTACTGGCCAGAGTTTGCTGAACCCTTGGTCTAGGGTTCACATATTCTTTAAAATCTCTTGTGTCATTTTTTTCTTTGCTCCATAAACTGCTGTTCATCTTTATTAAGATATTTAACAGTGAGGATAATTCTTACACGCTTGCCACGTCAGTTTCTCACCACTCATTTCCTCCATAACCCACTCACCATGGCTTCTGACCCCACCACTCTCTCACAGATCATCTCTAGCCCCCTAATTGCCTATGTTCTCTCCTATTGTACTTGACTTCTCTGATGCCTGTGCTATAATTATTCTATTCTTCCTTACTTGTCTTTTACAATAGCATAGTCTCTCCCTCTGTGATTCTCTTTCTTTTCTAGAAATGCCTCCCCCACCCCAATTGCCTACTCCTTAAATGCTGATTCAACTCAAGAGTTCCATTCTCATCTCATTCTATACAATTCTGTTTTTGCTATGCCTTCCATGGCCATAACTTCATGGCCATATTTGCTCATGGTTCCTCAATACCCTTATAGATCTTTGACTTCTATCAAAAGGTGGGAACTTCTAGTGGCCAACTCATTGGTTGTATAAACTAAAAACCAAGGATAGCCAAAGTGTGACAATTTTATGTCACATGATCCAGACTGCAATTCTGGCTCAGGGGTGGCCTTGGGAAAGTTCCTTAGAGTCCGGCGACCTGTTTCATCATATGTAAAAGGGAATTAATCCCTCACTAGGTGTCTGAAGGATTAAGTGCAATATCCACCACAATCTATTAACTAGTTGACAGATATCTCACAAGAATTTCTATTTTTATGATATTTTTCATTCTTCTAACTGGTCAGCTCATCCTTTCAACTCTACATCTGAAATCTTTCTCAGATTTCTTTCCTTCTTTCTGTTCAAGTTCAGACTCTGCTTCTAGTCATTTCCCCTCTCTCTTCTGGCCTATGTATTGTTATTATTGATATATTTCTAAAGAAGAGATAAGGGCAGCACTTTATTTTGGCAGTAGGATAAAGTCTGAACATATAAGTCCCTTTGCAAACTGAATTCAAGCTTTATCATTACCTCCATCCTACTCATGCACAGACATATACATGTCTCCTATCTTCTAACCATACCAAGCTACCCTGTTTCCTGAATATTCCAGGTACAGTAAGCTTCATCTGTGACTCTGATTGAATCTTGTCTTGGTCAAGAAATCTCATCTCTCTCTATTCTGATAAAATTCTGTTCACCTTTCAAGATATGTCTCAAGTCTTTAACTTCTCAATATAGCCACCTTCCCCTGCCAGGTTCAGAAGTAAATCTTTTCTTTGGTAAATCATCACTAAATACAGATCGTAAGTTCCATCGGGGCAGAGACCTCTGTCTCCTGGCACTTAGGGTAGAAGCTCTCAAGTTGTAGCAGGTTTTCAGATGTTATTACAACATGAGTGCCATCATCGTGTTTTAAACAATTGAGCCAACTAGTCCCATTTGCTTTTCTAGTGACAACAAAAGTTGTCAAGATTCAGAGATTTAAGGAAGATTGTTTTCAGGATTCTAGTTTTGAGATTTAAAATACATTTTCTCTATAAATTTCTTTTTCATAATTGACTAACTACTTGAAAACAGAGAGAAAGGAAAGGAAAAGAGAGAAAATAACTCACTGCCCCAAAGGGAGGTTGGGCGGGGTGGGGGGAAGGGTGGGGAGAAGGTTCTTGGAGTAAATATGAAAGAATTTAAGACATAAGTAAAAGAAATTGAATTTTTCTCAGGTTTCATTTTTGTTTGCTTGCTTGGCTGTTCGTTACATGGAAGAATATTGATTTAAGTTTTATTAGCTCAGGAATATGACAAAGGTTCAAAGAATGATAACACTGTTACTAGGTCTTGTGAATCCTTGAAAAGTTTAAGGACTAATGAACCCTAGTTCTTTTAAAAATTATTTGCAAACTTAAGTATATGACTTCTGTGCATGTTAAGACCAGTGTCTCAATGGTATGGCCAATAAATTAAGTTTGAAACCTACCTTCTCCTGAAAATCTTGATAATACAGATCTCCCCATTACCACTACCATTTTATTATGCCTTATAATCATAACTTGTATTTATGTGGTTATATTTATGTTTTTTTATTCTCTGCACTAAAATTTCTTCTATGCACACTCCCTAGATTATTTTTCTCAAAAATAAAACCAAGGCAAATTCTGCCAACCTTCTATAACTGAGGGTTAAAGCTAAGTAAAATATCTATTAACTAAGTACTCAATTCCTAATTGAAATTCATAATTAAAACTATATCTTCATCATTATGGAAAGTTGTTTTGAAAGCTTACCAAAAGAATTGCTCATATTTATCATTAATATTATTACCATCATATTATTTGACATCTTAGGGCCTCTTCACTTTTGTAATAAATTCAAATGTACAAAACATCTACTGTCTTTTCTAAAACATTCATAAATTCTATGATTCAGAAATTAAGTTATTCGAGGTCA
The DNA here is from genome assembly GCF_014754425.2 of Oryx dammah. Classification (NCBI taxonomy): domain Eukaryota; kingdom Metazoa; phylum Chordata; class Mammalia; order Artiodactyla; family Bovidae; genus Oryx; species Oryx dammah. Next base: position 103,160,492 of record NW_024070211.1, on the reverse strand, counting down.
TAAGGCATTCCAAAGGCACTGAAAGGGACCCTCTCTTAATTTTTTGTTTTTCCTTTTTTATCTGTAAGTCATTTAAGCATGTAAATATAGGTTTCTAGTAGTTTTATGCACTGGCTTTGTCTTTTGTGGTTCTGAATACGAATTCAGTCAAGACAAAGAAACTGGAAGATATTTTGATCTGAAAGCTATAAGAATTCATAAGGGAATGAGTTGGTTTCTTCTCTGCTTTGTAATGCAAAGAAGTGCATTCCACAAAATCAGATGAAACAAGCCATTAATTTGACAGTCTCAGTTCTCATAGCTATTGATTCAGAAAGCTAAAAACAGATATGGAAGCTTATTGGCTCCAATTAAGAGTCGTGAAGCTTGAGGTAAGAAGAAATGAGAGAGTATTGGGAGAAGAGGAATCATTCACTAACAGAATCCTTCTTAACATTTTCTCATGAATGGGTATGAACTCTTGGTCTCCTGGGTTTCAGTTTGTTTGTTTTTTGTACTTTTTCATTTGTTGACTCTCTTTATGGAATAGTCTCCGAATGTTTGTTTAGCAAACAAAAGATATTTATCTTATCGTGTGAGACATTTTCATGACAACACACTTAAGAGCTTCCTCATAGGTCTCAAGAAATATTTTCAATTCCTTCTATACAATTTTATATACTTGGAAATACCTCTGGATATACTCTATCGATAGACTAATCAATATAGATTCTATCCCGCTACCTGCTAGGTATACACTTATTTTAGCACATGCATCATCTTGCATGGAAGAACTCCTCTCTTTAGGGGTATGTAGCAAGCCTTTTTGGCCCTTATCAATAAGAAGACTAACTAACTCTCATGACCACCTTTAGTGCATATAAATAACGTATGTATGTATATATAGTACTGTTTTTTAATGTTAAGGTCTTAGTAAAGAGTGCTACAAAAGGAAGACTCAAAGAGGAAAATGTTATTCACATTTTTAAGAACAATCCAGGCAACAATAGTGAAGTGGGTTGCAGTTTGCTTCTCCAATCTAACAAAGCAGTATAGCATTATTTGGAACTGAAATTATGAAAGGCCAACATTTCTTCAAATATTCCTTTCAGAATGTCAATTTTTTTCTCATGTTTTAACTTAGTGATAGAAATGCAATTTTTTCCTTTTAATGATCATAATACATTTATATCTTGGGTAACTTTTCATGTATAATCAAGTGACAGGAAAGGCTTTTTTCTGAAGTGTGGGGATGCTGATGAGGAAAATCTTGATAGATAACATCAATTATCAGTTATAATCAATTATCAGTTATCAGTTCCTTATCATTTGTTAACAAATCCTCAGTTGAAAAACCTTCCTTCCGACCAGCTTTACACTAGACAAAAATTTGCTGTACATTGGATATAGTCTAACTCTAATAGAAGACGATTGCATTTCCAAGCAGAAAAAAAAAATAAGATTATTGTAATAAATCTAACATCACAGCAACAATTCATGGAGCTTAATTATGACACTACTAAATGTGAAAATCTATTCAGCGCTAGGAACACTTTTCACATTACATTCACGCTAAAGATTGGCTGTTAAGAGCTCATTACTGGTATTTTTCTAAAGAGTGGTTTATTAAACACAGTTACCTAATAAGCATCTTTGGTGGTGCAAATTGCTGAAAACAGTAATGAGTCTGATTAGACTTCATTTCAATTACGACAGCTTGTCTAGCAAAAAATTTATATATGTATATATAACTTTTTTTTTTTCCTGCTGCTTCAAAATCTGGCTACAAGACACTCCAGAGTTTAAAAAATAAAAAGCCACCTCTGTATTTCCTTTCCACAGTTCACTAATGAAGAAAGAATTGTCCAAGTCATCATCCAATTTACACACTGGGAAACTAGATGGACAGAGTGGAGTCACAATCATGTTTGCTTAAAAACAGCAAAGGCTGCCTTAACTAATATGTCTAAATAAGGTCACCTTTACTTTCTCTCTGCTTTTTTTTTTCTTTCTTAGGAATATACAACTATAAATGAGATGGAGACTTAAACATGATCCTTTCCTATTTGGATTGTGGAGGTTATTCTCCACATTAATAGGCTCACCTTTCAATTATGTTTTATCCATGGATCTGCTACTTAAAATCATAACAATACAGAAAGCTGTTGGATTGTGCATGCTAATTAGCTCACTGATTTTTTTTTAATATATTGGGAAAAAATAAAAGAAGCCCAGTTTTATGAATGTGCACTAATACATCAGAAAGTATAAAGGAATGTTCATTAGACACTAAACTTGATTTTTATATTTTTAAAAAGTATGTTATTTAGCCACATTTAACAGCTAACCTCCTATTAAATCATGCCTGAATATACTGCTCAAATTGAAAGAAAAAAATTGTTAATGTAAAAAGCCTTTTAAGTGATTAAGCTGTCATTGCTGTCATTTGGGCATTCTAGTAACATTTTAATGCTTCTGAGGGCTATGGCTGGGTTTGCAATCCACTGTTTTATATTTTCTGAATAGATTATTTTTAAAGTATAATATCATTTGACACTGAACTGGATAAAATAATTTCTGAAGTAAAATATGAAAACAATGGCTGGATGTAGAAGCATTTTAAAAAAGGAAGGCACAATAAAACGTGCTAACCTGAAAAACTTCTCAAGTTAGCTAAGTGATCATGTAATGGCCGTAAAACTGAAAGTCATATATAAAGGAAATTATAGCACACTGTAGGCATTTGGATACTTTCAAAAAGATTTACTTAAAAGGAGACCAGTTCCAGGTATTTACTTAAAAGGAGTTCCAATTAAAGGTTCAGTGAGGAGGAATGCACTTTTCAATCTAAGATTCATTAATTCTGTGAATTTTCTGTTCTGTTTAAGGGGGGGGGTGGGAAACTTTGGTACAGAAAACACAAGAACAATTCTAAATTTACAATTGGAGTACTTTCCTAAGTCAGTTATTATATGTTTTAATTTTTGCATTTCAAGGATTTCTTAAACATTTCATCTAATAAGATTCTAACGAGGTGTTTTTCTTTTTGAATAAAATTGAGAACATATGTCAATATACAATATTGTCATTAGGTTTTCTTCTTGAAAAAGCTTTACATATGTAAACCTAGACCTCCTTGAAAATGCATAAGAAAGCAATGTTCATACTGTATTTGAGGTCATAAATAAGACTTTTAATTTTTATTAACTATGGAAACTTTTTGAAATTATGACTTGATTCAAACCAAAAATAAATATATAGCTAAAAAACCTTTTAAGTGATACTTACATTTGATTAAAATGTTATGTGTACATGCTAGTTAAATAACTTAGAATGTGCTTTGGACTCAGATTATAAATAATTAAGCAGATCATTTTTAGGATACAAGCATTTTTTAAAATCTTTTTCTTCCCTGTCATCTTTCCCTATTTTCTCTATATCCTTTCCACAACTATAAGCAGAATACTTGAGCACACATATACAAGTGCCTAGATTTGATTTTCCTCTATAACCTACCTGTAACACCTGCAGGGTTCTAGTTTTCCTGTTGTTTAGAAACTTTGGGTAAATAGGATGTACAGTATTTGAAGAGGTAGCAGGAAGATTTGACTTATTTACTCTTTTAACACAAGCAATAAAAACTAACAAATTTGGATTAAATTTCTTTCAGATTATCTGCTAATTTATAAATATGACTGGGAAAATAACTTCCTTTTCCTTAAAATTATTAGCTTATGCAAAACTGAGGCCAGTAAAATAGTTCATTATCATCAGTAAGAAGTTTAAAATTATAGAATAGTGTTCACTGTATAGAAGTAACATCATTAACGGCTTTGAATTCTATTGACTGGTTGAGAGCAACCTTACATTTCACTGCTGTATTAAAGTAGGCTGTGTTTATTCATAACAGAATAGAGTTGGGTTGAGATTAAAGTAGAATTTATGAGCAAAAGGGGCTTCTCTGTTGGCTCAATGGTAAAGAATCTGCCTGCAATGCAGGAGACCAGGGTTCAGTCCCTGGGTCGGGAAGATCCCTTGGAGAAGGAAATGGCAACCCACTCCAGTATTCTTGCCTAGAGAATTCCATGGACAAGAGGAGCCTGCTGGGCTACGTTCATGGGGTTACAAGAGTCAGACACAACTGAGCAACTCTTATTTACTTACTTATAAGCAAAAAAGAGGGATCTGTATTTCATGTGACAAATGCCAGAGGATCAACCATTTATTCAATTTAGTCAAAACCTAAGCTTTTTCTGTTTTGGGGGTTTTTTTTTATGACAATGACCTTGTGTATACTAACAGTAGATGAAACTATGCAGTTGAATATTGTCATGGAGAATGCACTTAAAATGGAATCTGAAGAAACAATTTCTTTTTTTGTAGTACTTTCTATTGTTAGCTTTCCCCAAGGATTACTTTGTTGGACACCCCCTCTAAGCAAGGAAATGCCACTTTTTTTAAGGGTGTTATAACCCTTTCTTCTGTGTATGTTTCATGGCGCAGCATTCTTTGTTTTTACAAAAGGAAGAGCCAATAGTGCTAATGACTGGACTGTCATTCATACTGCACTTTAACAGTGTTCTGTTTATCTGGAAATGAGAGCATCAGAATTACAGATGGTGATGGTACTCAGATTTTTTTCACCAAACCATAGAATTTGGCCAGGTAGGGAGAATGGAGAAGAGAGGAAACTACTGTTGTTACTAAGAGCTCTTCACTTTTAATCCTTGACCATGTTGGTTGTATTCTGTAGCAGTTTCTCTGCATACGTTGTCTTATATGGACAAAATAACACTAAACCTACCAAAACTCTTTTCATGTGTTGCTTTCCATTGCCTTCAGATTAAAGTTATTTTCTTCAGGCTGGACTAAATTATACACAGGTCCCAGGAGTGAAGGACACTGAATTAATGTACTGTGTCACCCAGCCCTGACTATAGAATATTTTTATCAAAGTCCAAGGCACTATTTTGCTATTGCATTAAAAATTAATGCACAGATTGTCAAAAAGAGAAAAATGCCTAAGTAATCTAAACAACTTTTGTCTGGGCTTTGCACACTTTAGAGTCACCGTAAGTGACGAGTTTTTAAGGAGAGTGATTGGAGTTGTATACCTGTATGTAAATAGCAATTTTACTCCTTTGTCTAATTACACGAGAAAGACTGCCGAATTAAATAAGTAGTCTTAATAATTTATTTTATGTAAACTGTCTTTTTTAGAGCCATGTTTCATTGGAACACAAAAAGAGGTTAAATGCAAATTCCATCTTACACAAGGTCATGGGGCTTGGGAGGTTCTCAACTTGTTTACTGACCTCTGTCAGTAGGTATATTGGGCAAAAATGAATGTAGTTCAGCTTAAATATAACTAAATTGAGCTTTGGACTTATATATACTTGAAATAAAATAGGCACATGCAAATAACTATTTACAAATAGCACTACGTACACATAACGGTTAACATAACATTTTAGCAGTGTGAACAAGGACATTAACCAGCCATGTCATAATTCAAGATTGGTACCATGCCTGGTTTGTATTAATTAAAAGTGCAAATTTATTTTATATGGCACAAGAGTATCTGGAGAATCAACTGAAATTACTTCAGACTTTTAGGAGGATGCTAATATTATCTCAACAGAGTCCTTTTTTAAAAATAAATATTCAGAACACATAGGAAATGCACAGTATTTGTGGCATTTGGCTTTCTCTTTCTGGGTCAGTCATACTGGCTGGATACTATGAATCTAGCGTGGGGCTTTCAGGTTGTGTTAACCCCATTTATCCCTGCACGCTACAGCTCACCTGTTATTTACACACATAAGAGGGTTGATACTGCAGAACAAGGGGAGTGCTCTGTTGTGACACAGAACATACATATTCATTAGCCCTGGCAGTCCCTATGGACATATGTGGTGTGTCCTGATGATCTTAGTATGACAAAAAGAACTGGAGCGGGGGAAGGGTAGATGGCCTTAATGGATTGAAAACGTATATGGAAAAAGGGGAGAGACAGTATGAGTAATGAAAGGCCATAAAGTAACAACTTTAAAGGTTAACTACAAAGCACTATTTAAAGTGATTAAAATTGTCTAAAATCATTCACAGAGGTAGAATAAACAAGATTACATCTGATTCAACATGGGAATATCAGTCGTCTTACCCACTAACCCTCAAACTGTTCCCCTCACAATAGTTGATAGCACCTGACTCTAAATACTAAGATTCAGAGTATGAATCATTTGTATATTTTAAATTGTGTGTATACACATAGTTGTGCACTTTTGAATTAATTATGGTAGGATATGCACAAAATTTTGGACACTGCTTTTTACTTGATTTAGATAATTATTCAAAAACTTGTACACATATGCTTTGTAAAACTACCCCCTGCAAAGAGGAAAACCCACAAATCTAAACTATTATTTTAAAATATATGGATTTTATGTGAGTGTGATTGTATGTTCACTTGAATACTTTTGACTATGGGAAATTATGACCCTCACAGGAGAAGAATAATTATTTATTTAAATTGTCCTAACCCTCATCCATGCTTCCAGGATCCCTCACCTGAAGCTAAGTACTAGCTTCCTAATTTATCTCTCAGTTTCTGCCCTTTCTTTCTTGTGGGCCTTATTTAAAATAGAATTGTTGAAGGATAGGGAAGCCTGGCATGCTGTAGTCCATGGGGTCGTTAAGAGTCAGACACAACTCAGCAGCTGAACAACCAACAATTCTTCTATTTATGGTTTGCTTCAGATATTAGGCTGTCTTGCTAATGTATTGAACACAAGACTGGTGGCCTAAATGTGATATTTCTCTCCTCAATGTAACTTGCTTTGCATAAGTGCTTATGCATTCATCCTCATAAATGCAGTCATTCTCATATATATATGTCTTGAATGTCAAAAATGATGACCTATGAGACCCATGCATACCAAGTTTCAACCTCATTATGAAATATTGGCAAATAAACATTTTTATACTTGGTCACATTTTGATGAGTGAATATTTTGTTGCCGTGAATAAAATTTAATGCGTTTCAGGGAAACTGATTCAGATCATAAGCTACCCATAAATTTAATTGAAGGACATAGTCTATGCCATTCTAGTCCAAGTCATGATGCCTGTAATATTGAATACTTGCTTTTAAAGCCCCAAATGATGACATACATAATAAGATCTCAAATGATGACATACATAATAAGATCAGTTGCTTATCCAGATATGATCTACCCAACAAATTCCTATAAGAATTAAGTAGCATAAGTTTGGAGTAACTTAAAATCTCAAAAGTTGTACTAAAAGTTATAATTGACTGTTACTATTAAATGAAGTATTGGTTTGTGGAATCAGAACCTATGGCATATTCGGGGAGCATATTAGGAATAGTGGAGACTAATGTGGAAAACAACTAGAAAAAGTATCTAACAAGTCAAAGCAAGCAGGGGGGTGAACACGGAAATGGCAGCAGTCTGGAGACCAGTGTTTTTAAGGAATCATTTCTCATTTTACACTGTTGTACTAGTGACACTGAATCAGCAAGGAAAATATCAAATATTTTCCCTGTGCTTTGAGTGGGAGGGCAGGAATGCATCTAATAAAAAGAAGTTGGAAAATTTTAATCTAAAGGCACTACTTTTTAAGTTTTAAAGTACTATACTTGCTGGTTTTCAAGAAAATGTACTTAAGTGGAAAAACTGAAGCTTGAAGCCTCAGAGTGAAGTCATAATTTTAACTGCTTATGTGACCAGCAGATACTGTAGAAACATCTGATGTTGTAATAGGAAGTTGGAGTGTCATGACAAAGTAGAGAGGGCATGCCATGTCTAGAGGGACCTCAGATTTGGCCAGTGGTTGCCAGGCAAGAATGAGATTTAGTCTTATAAGATCAATCAGCTTGTCTTGAAAAAGTGGAATATATGGAAATACAGTTTCTTTTTTTTTTTTTTAATTAATTTATTTATTTATTTATTTTTACTTTACAATTCTGTATTGGTTTTGGCATACATTGACATGTGAAGTTGACTGATTTTTAAAACTCTGGACTGGCCAAACAAAACATAGTTACAGGTTACATGCTGCCTTCTTGCTGTCAGGTAGCAATTTCTGTATATTGGATGGTGAAGTATTTAAACTATATTTACTAAGGACCATTTAGCCATAAATGCCTTTGTGAGTTTTAAAAAGGATTGCTTTATGCAAATAAGGTAGAATGGGGGAGGGAGTAATTTGCTGCAAACTGTATCATAATTTGGAGTCTTGAGGTATGAAAGTGTTATTTAAAGAGAAAAATCTTTGACAGTATGGCTATATAATTAGAATGTCTTATTTTCAGACTGTGGGTTGTGAGATCATCCTTAACAGGTTTTAAACCTCTGTTGTTTCTTACTTGTGGTCTCCACAGTGAGTCACAAACATCATTAAGAATAAATACTATCCAATAGTTTCAATTTTTGACATCTTTTTGATTAAGAAGATCATGTTCTGTGTTTTGCTGAGTATGAAAGAACTTCTGTACCTTTCTTACAACCAACATACCCAGTGGAAAATTTCCTTTTCAGTAGCTGTCCAGAAGTTGAAGAAAAAGTGATTTATAAATTCTAGGAGTCATTTTAGTTTTTCTTCTGTCTAGTCAGTTTTGTTTTGTTTTGTGTTTAATTCATCTCTGGCTTTTTCGAAATAAATGCATAACAAGAAACACTTGTGTAGCAGGTCACAGTTGGAAACAATTTTCACAAATATTGCTGCCTTAGGTAACCTTAGTAACAATCCAGTAAGGTATATATGTGGGTGTGCTCAGTCATTTCAGTCCTGTCTGACTCTGTGCGACGCTGTGGACTGCAGCCTGCCAAGGTCCTCTACCCGTGGGATTCCCCAGGCAAGAATACTGGAGTGGGTTGCCGGTGCCCTTACCCAGGGGGTCTTGCTGACCCAGGGATAGAACCCGCTTTTCTCCTGTGGCTCCTGCATTGGCAGATGGGTTTTTTACCACTAGCACCACCTGGGAAGCCCCCTGATAAGGTATATGATTCCATTATTATCTATATTTAATGGCTGAAAAAACTTACATGATATACGTACATGATTTCACCAAGATTAGAACAAATACGTGAAGGCATGGATCAGGGCCAGGGGTCTGATTTTCACGCTCAGGATATTCACGCTTCAGACAAAATTCTAGGACCTTTATGTTTTTTCCAGTCCATTCTATCCCAACAATCCAGAAGTGCCTCCAAATAAAATACTGTGTTAGATAGTATTCAACCTCACAGTACTCCATGACAAGTGAAGTACTGAACTATAGCAGAAGCTGTCTGGATTGGGGACTAGGTCATTAGAAAGATCCCCTCATCTCTAAAATCCAAGTTTAAGAAACATTAGAATGTGAAATTATAAAGAATGCAGAAAGTTGGAAAAGTTTGTTGTCTGGTAAATGGATCCCCTTGATTTAATTTCTTAGCATTGGCCCACAGGGCTTTATACACATAGTGGACCCTCAATTTGTTGACTAATTAAGATGTACAGTTCCTATATCATATTCAGTTTATAAAGGGCTTTTCATTTTGGTGTTCTAAAGATGGAACCTATTTAAATCGATTAAGAATAGTGTATATTTCTGTGTTTGTACCCTTCCCTTTTCACTTGATACTACTTTTAAATATGACATCACAGTTTCAGTCTAAGAGTTCCTAGGAAATGGACTAAGGAAGATTTCAGATCAAACAGATTAGGACAGATCATACTAGATACTGCTGTGTTGGCCTCTTGGCTTATGAGGGTGGGTACACAAAAGGAGAATGCTCTTAGTCTGCGGGACATTTCAATTGGTCATCTCTCCCCTTGAAGGATAAAGGTAAATAGATACTGCATGGAGCCAGTTTTCAGTACCAGGAAGTTTATAGTCCCCCTCTCAAACTACTTTTTTTTTTTTTTTTTCAGTTGGAGAATAATTGCGTGATACAATATTGTGATGGTTTCTGCCCTACATCTACATGAATCAGCCATAGGCATATATATGCCCCTGCCTCTTGAACCTCTCTCCCATCTCCCTCCCCACCCCACCCTCTAGGGTGTCACAGAGCACCAGCTTTGGGTTCCCTGCATCATATGGCAAATTTCCATTGGCTATCTCTTTTACATCTGGTAATATATATGTTTCAATGCTACTCTCTCAAATCATCCCACCCTCTCCTTCCCCCACTGTGACCAAAAGTCTGTCCTTTATGTCTCAGATGTCTCATTATTTAGTGAATGTATTTGCTACTGTCTACTTGAAATTTTGAATGTTCTGTGATAGTTCTGCCATTTCCTACCTAGCAGACAATGAATCTGTTGCATTCTTAGGCGAAGGAGCCTAATTATTATTAGGCTAATAATTACATTATTGTATTTACACCAGTAGTGTTTGTTTTCTAGAGAGAATCTTGGTAAGTATAATGTCCAGTTTTTGTTTGTTTTTTAAGATAATGAAAGGTTCAGAAGTACAGTAGACCAAAGGAGTGTAGGAGGTGTAAGGATGTCACGCAGGCCTGTGTGAGCGCTGTGCAGCTTTTAGAGCAAGCCTGCCATGCCTGCAGGTGTTTGCCTCAGGTGCCTGCCCTTAGGAAGTCTGAGAAAACCTGCAAATGAAGGCAGAGTCCCTACCGGCCAGAATTACCCTATGGGGACCTTGCAGAAGAGAGCAGCTTTTACAGATCTTGTGAACTTTGAATAGCATACGTATGTTAGGAGTGGGGCTGGGGCAGTCTTAGATTAATATTTCCAGGAATGTGTGCTAAAAATACTTTCTAGAAGACCTGGTTTTTTATTCCCAATTTCCTCCTATTCTGCAAGTTGTCTTTATGTCCTTCATTTTTCTGTGTAACAGTTTCTTTATCATTTTGAAGCTGTGACAAAACTTTTAAGGATGCCACAGTTGTTTTGTTTCAAACTAATTAAAGAGTAAAATAGAAGAAATAAAGCAATGAGGCAGCAACTGTTTAGTAATTAAATCTAGGTTATAAAATGGTCAGTAATGATGAAAATGGAAAATGTTATCCAAATTGACCAGTTTTATGGGAAATATAGGCTTGTTCAATTATATATACATAAATTCATCCTATTACAATAAAATAACAAAATGCTTAGGCTTTTTACTATTAGAGAAGGAAATGGCAACCTACTCTAGTGGCGTTTTACTATAGTATCTGTCATCCTTGTGAGCACTTATGTTAAGGTATCTTAAAAGCAATTTTCTATTAAATTACATATTTTAAAAACAAACACATTGCATTGTGAAATTTGCCAGCTGTTTTCTTAAGAATTTTATGATACTTTCAAAAATAAAATTGATGTTTTGGAACAATTCTTCAATTATCTTGAACTGTTTTTCTTACTTTCCACTGTTTTCTGAATTTTTATTGTTCCTATTAAGCTATTTCTAGACAGCAGTGGGAGTTATTGTGCTGGAGTCCTGTTTCTAATAACATTAAAATAGTATTGTTTCTGAGGTTTCTCTCTTCATGTTCCAAAGAGAAACCGTATAAAAGCTTTTTTTAAAACCCATCTTATTATTTGGGTGCCAAGTTAAATGACACGCATGTGCTACTTCTTACAGATAACAGCAGTGTAATCAAAGGGAGTGTGATAGTTTGTTTAAAGAACATTTGGCTCTACATTTTTCTTCCATTGCACATCAGACCTATCACCACAAATAAATAGAACAATAATAATGACAATGAAAAGAAGTTTCATTTTCATGACTCTTCGCGACCCCATGGACTGCAGCCTACCAGACTCCTCCATCCATGGGATTTTCCAGGCGAGAGTGCTGGAGTGGGTTGCCATTGCCTTCTCTGAGTTCTATTTCTAATTAGTGTTAAAATTCAAGAAACTGAGGAAAAAGTTCTTTGTGCTCCTACAGGTCAGGACAATCTCCTGAACACTGGCTTCTTGAGCTCCTGCTAATATTAGGAACTAGTTTATGGTTTAGCTATTATACTTTCAAATGCTATTAATGATTTTAAAGTACAATAAAACTCATGTTTCAGGGGATGTGAATAATTCTGTTCTCTTAAGGTTATTTAATGGAAGCTCAATCTTAACTTTTGCAGCCTTGCTTATTGGTTGTTATTTAGTATGAATCAATAAATAAACTTTCAATTATCTTAGTAAGCACATCCAAAAATAGCATGAGAATCAAAAGGCAATTGTGTATCTACTAATTGTTCCAAATAAATAATTTTGATAGGATTTTTGCTTAATTTCAGATGAAATAGAAATCTTAAGAAATTTAATTATTTTTGCTAGAGTGAAACTATGCAGTTAAACTATGCATTTTACTACCCAGTGAAAATGCCAACCTGTTTTATTTAAATTTTATATTCCTGTCTTTCACAGTGACTATAACTTACCAAAAAACTTGTGCATATATTTTACAAATGATTAGTTTACAAGGAAAATTTCAAGCCCAATGAAGGTGAAAGTTGCCCTTTTTGTTTATTTTTTAAAATAATTATTCTAAAGCTAAAGTGGTCTCATTTTTTAAAAAATAGACACTTTTTTAAATAGAAAAAATCATGTTTGTTATGTATATTTGTTGAGTAATGCCAATAATGGCTTAACTCAGCTAACTGAAAGGAAGCCAGACCTTTTATGGTTGTGTGTGTACGTGTGTGTATGTGTTGTGTTTGTGGAAAAAAATTCCATTACCTGTGACTCCTAAATTACTTTTGAGACCTTTTTTTCAAGATACTTATTCATGTTTCTTCTGTATCAATATAATCAAATTCTTACTCATAGCATATGTGTTTTCTTGTTTTCTCAACTCTGTGTTTTGATAATCTTTTAAGGAAAAAAGAATCCTAATAGAAATTCCCTGGAAATAATTTAGAGGACTAATGAATTTGTAGGTCTTTTAGACAGTTCTACATTACAGTCACATTAATATTCTCTCGTTTTTATAAGGCTTGAAAGTAAATCCCATGACACTAGAAGAATTTAGATACTGATTACTTGCGATTGGTTCCTGGTGATTTGCTCTTAATAATTTCCAGTTGAATTTAATGAAAGTATGATTCCTGAAATGCTGCTTCATTAAAATTGCATCTTTTCCCCTTTAAGTGTGGTCTCGGTCATTTCACCCATTTTGCGGTGTGTTTTCCTCCCCCTTAAAAAGTAATGATTGAGAAAGCAGAAACAATTAAGAATATCACTTTAGTTCTTCCTAGAAGACTCCCCTGCACCGCCCCCCGCCGACACAACCCAGAGTTCCTCTTAAGTGAAATGATGCAAGCTAGACTTTATCAGGACTTTATAATATATTCTTTCCAATTGATGAGATTATTTTTTAAAATACAGTTTTAAAAGAGAAACATGATGATTTGGGGGGAGATGAAGAAAAGTAAAGAATCTATTGTGTATACAAGAGAAGTAAGGTATTTAGATTTTTTTTACTAAAAAATCATTATATATTCATATATATGAAGCTTGATTAAGTTATACAGTGCAGCATTCAGATTTAATTTAACTGAGATGGTGATTTGCAAATGAATATCTACATGGATCCTTTTTTAAAATCCAAATGCAAATGAGTACAATTGCAGTAAAATATATTTGCAAATGAATCCTGTTACTTTATTCATTTATTGTGTAATTACTGCAATCCTTCCCACCTTGTTTTCAGTATTTCTTAATCATTAAGTCGGAAGCATGACAGCAGTGCCAGCCCTGGCACGATTCTCTTTGACTAAAACCTTGTAAATTAACACAATTAGCACAGCATCAGCCTGCTAATTAACTTCCAGTGTCTGGTGCAGTGGTTTTGCAAACAAGGAAGAGGGAGTCAGAAGGGAATCAACATGCCATTCTGTTACCAAACTCTGTGCTCTGTTCAGTTTAGCTCAGTAAGTCAAAGCTGGCCATGTCAGAAGCCAGAGTCAGGTAATGAAGAGCTAAAGGGGTTGGAGGAGGAAAGCATAAGGGGGTCGGAACTGTCAGCATAGACTGCGGTAATTCAGAAGGGAGCTGATGCCACAGATGCTTCATTTAGACCAGACCTCCTTCTTATCAAGGAATCGCTGCCAGAGGGCACAAGAGAGTTTGCAAAATTCACTTAGGGTAATACAAAGGAGATTAAGGAAGCCTGCTTAATATAGCTGTATCAGAATAGGAAGTGTTCCAATCAAGAAGAGATTAGGAGGAGTCAGCACTGGGAAATAGAACAGGGTTCCAGTGCTCTTCTGTAACTAAGTTACAGAGAGTCCTCAAGGGTACATTATAAATCCCTTTGGGTACTGGTTCCCTAATGTGGGAAGTAAGGTAATGTCTAAGGTCTCTCTGTAAACTGTAAAATTCAAATGATTCTCTAACTCTGCTTCATATTTTCTCTCTCTCTTAGAATACATTTATCTATTATTTGGCTGCGCTGGGTCTTAGTTGCTGCACTCAGGATCTTTCATTGCCATGCGCAGATTCTCTAGTTGCGGCCTGCAGGCTCAGTAGTTGTGGTGCTCAGGCTTAGTTGCCCCACAGAGTATGGGATCTTAGTTCCCCAACTAAGGATTAAACCTGCATTCCCTGCATTGCAAGGTGGATTCTTAACCACTGGGACAACCAGGGAAGTCCTTGCTTTGTATTTTCTCTTAAATGAGAAAATAGTCCTGTATAGTTGGCTACATAGTCACCTTGCTTCGCTTAGTAGCAGATGATAGAGTTACATACACGTAGCATCTCATTTTCTAGTTGTACTGTTTGAGAATATGCCACTACACATAAATGTAAAGAGTCAGAATCCAGATTCTCTCTGTTCTTATCTTCCCTTTTACCTGCTTCTTTCCTATCTCCCCCTTACTCTCTTCATAAATATATATGAATATATATATATATACATATATATATATATATATATTCTCCCCTCTTAGTACCTTGGAAGCTGTAAGGCAGAGGGAAAGGTGATAACAGAAGGAAGGAGAACACTAGCTAGAAGACCGACAGACAAGTGATGCTTGTTTTTTTTTTTTTTTTCCCAGAGTTTCAACAACAGAACTGAGAGGCAGAAAGGAGCCAGTTGTAATTCATACCGAGTTGTAGGCTTTATGTGATGAAAGCGGTGGAGCGCTGCCTGGGAGATTGCTTTGCTGCACTCCATGAAGCAGATTTGAAACTGTCGTGGACCACTTTAGATGAGAGTTGGATTATGGAATGACCTGCTATGTCTGTGTCATATTGTTCTGCACAGGGAGCATTATACTGTGCTAACTAGGTGTTCAGTACCAAATAAGAGAGGTATCCTAGATGTGATCTGTCAGCTGTCTCATTTTTATATTGGTTAAAATATAAAACAGAAACTGTGGTGTGAAGAGGCAGGATAGCTAGATATGGCACATGTTAAATACTAATACGTGCTAGATGTTTAAAATGTATGCATATTATCTATTGTGAGAACCTGTGATTGAATTCTAATTTGACAGGGATGTGTGTGTACATATATATGTGTTTCTGTGTGTGTGTAGCAAGTAACTCTATGGGCTTAGCAGAAATAAATTTGCTTATTACTCAAGAATGAAAAAACTGTAGGTCTTCTACAGAGTTTTCATTTAAATTCCGTTTACTTTTTATCCAGGGCTGAAATTCAGTCCTTTTTCCAGATGTATGCATGGTAGAGACCATAATAGGTGTTATAAACTGTGGAAATCCTTTATAATGTCACTATCGTTGGTAGAAAATAATGGATAACAAAAGAAGTTGGGTGGAAAAGCTTTAATAGTTCTGATGAGTATCTAAATAAATTAACCTTCTCCCCCCAAATCTTCAGGCTTGAAGATGCAGTGGACGCCGGAGCACGCCCAGTGGCCCGAACAGCACTTTGACATCACCTCCACCACTCGATCTCCTGCCCACAAAGTTGAAGCTTACAGAGGTCATTTGCAGCGCACGTACCAGTACGCCTGGGCAAACGATGACATATCTGCTCTGACGGCATCCAACCTACTAAAAAAATATGCAGAGAAGTATTCTGGCATTTTGGAAGGCCCTGTGGACCGACCCGTACTCAGCAACTACTCGGATGCACCATCAGGACTAGTGAATGGTCGGAAGAATGAAAGTGAACCCTGGCAGCCTTCCTTGAATTCAGACGCTGTTTATCCCATGAACTGTGTTCCGGATGTTATCACTGCCAGCAAAGCTGGAGTCAGTTCAGCCCTCCCTCCAGCAGATGTCTCTGCAAGTATAGGGAGCTCTCCTGGGGTGGCCAGTAACCTGACAGAACCTAGTTATTCGAGTAGTACCTGTGGAAGCCACACTGTACCTAGTCTTCATACAGGGCTCCCGTCTCAGGAATACGCCCCAGGATACAACGGCTCGTATTTGCATTCTACTTACAGTAGCCAGCCGGCACCTGCACTTCCTTCGCCTCATCCTTCTCCTCTGCATAGCTCTGGGCTCCTACAGCCGCCACCCCCACCTCCTCCGCCACCAGCCCTGGTCCCAGGCTACAATGGGACTTCTAACCTTTCCAGTTACAGCTACCCCTCTGCTAGCTATCCTCCTCAGACTGCTGTGGGGTCGGGGTATAGTCCTGGGGGTGCGCCCCCTCCTCCTTCCGCATATCTGCCTTCAGGAATTCCTGCTCCCACACCCCTGCCCCCCACCACTGTTCCTGGCTACACCTACCAGGGTCATGGTTTGACACCGATCGCACCCTCGGCTCTGACAAACAGTTCGGCAAGTTCTCTCAAAAGGAAAGCTTTCTATATGGCAGGGCAAGGAGACATGGATTCCAGTTATGGAAATTACAGCTATGGCCAACAGAGATCTACACAGAGTCCTATGTACAGAATGTCCGACAGCAGCATTTCAAACGCAAATCGGGGGAATGGCTTTGACAGAAGTGCTGAAACATCATCCTTAGCATTTAAGCCAACGAAGCAGCTAATGTCCTCTGAACAGCAAAGGAAATTCAGCAGCCAGTCCAGTAGGGCTCTGACCCCTCCTTCCTACAGTACTGCTAAAAATTCATTGGGATCAAGATCCAGTGAATCCTTTGGGAAGTACACGTCGCCAGTGATGAGCGAGCATGGGGAGGAGCACAGGCAGCTCCTCTCTCACCCCATGCAAGGCCCTGGACTCCGTGCAGCTACCTCAGCCAACCACTCCGTGGACGAGCAACTGAAGAATACAGACACACACCTCATTGACCTGGTAACCAATGAGATTATCACCCAAGGACCGCCAGTGGACTGGAATGACATCGCAGGTCTCGACCTGGTAAAGGCTGTCATTAAAGAGGAGGTTTTATGGCCTGTGTTGAGGTCAGACGCGTTCAGTGGACTGACGGCCTTACCTCGGAGCATCCTTTTATTTGGACCTCGGGGAACAGGCAAAACATTATTGGGCAGATGCATAGCTAGTCAGCTGGGGGCCACGTTTTTCAAAATCGCTGGTTCTGGACTTATTGCCAAGTGGTTAGGAGAAGCAGAGAAAATTATCCACGCCTCTTTCCTCGTGGCCAGATGTCGTCAGCCCTCAGTGATTTTTGTCAGTGACATTGACATGCTTCTCTCATCTCAAGTGAGTGAGGAACACAGTCCAGTCAGTCGGATGAGAACCGAATTTCTGATGCAGCTGGACACTGTGCTAACGTCGGCTGAGGACCAAGTCATAGTGATCTGTGCCACCAGTAAACCAGAAGAGATAGACGAATCTCTTCGGAGGTACTTCATGAAACGACTTTTAATCCCACTTCCTGACAGCACAGCGAGGCACCAGATAATAGTACAACTGCTCTCACAGCACAATTACTGTCTCAATGACAAGGAGTTTGCACTGCTCGTCCAGCGCACAGAAGGCTTTTCTGGGCTAGACGTGGCTCATCTGTGTCAGGAAGCAGTGGTGGGCCCCCTCCATGCCATGCCAGCCACAGACCTTTCAGCCATTATGCCCAGCCAGTTGAGGCCGGTTACGTATCAAGACTTTGAAAATGCTTTCTGCAAGATTCAGCCTAGCATATCTCAAAAAGAGCTTGATATGTATGTTGAATGGAACAAAATGTTTGGTTGCAGTCAGTGATAACTTCTTTAAAAAAAAAAAAATGTGATGAATGTTGGCGCGCACACACACACATAAAGCCTGCTACATAGGGTATAGAGCCCCTTTCCAGTAGTGTTTAAATCGCAAAGGGTACTGGGGAAGAAGACGATTAAGTTGCATCTTTCGAGTCAGGGTAGATTTGGAGGAAGAAGGCATCCAATGAGACCTTCGGATGTGAAAGCCCCAGATGACAGAAAGCATCTGCTGATGCTCAGTTCGGTTCAAGCTAGACAACACTCACCAAGGAGCAAGGTGCAAGTGTGTTGATTTCAGAAGGACGTGAGCCTCGTGTGTTGATTCCATTCTGCTGTTCTCGAGATTTAGTTGCTGTCAAGTGCCTGGAGTGGTGCTTTATTTTTTGTTTGCCTCACAATTACATTGGTGGCATGTGCTAATATAAAGAGCTTTAACTTCAAACATTATTGGACTAAAGAGATGAACGGTTGTGTTTCGACAGAAAACCAGATTTTTGCCATTTTAAGAGCAACAGTATTCCTCAATCCTGTCTGTTCTGCAGTATTAAGCTAAGAACAGGTAAAACAGGGTAACGGTAATCTGGACCTTAATTTCTGCAGTTCATTTCTTTTAATGTTCTTGTCTGCAAAAACTCAGGAAAGTGATTGTGTTTTGTACAGTACCTCAAAGGAATGTGTTGAAAGCACTATGTACTGCTGAGAGTAATGGGATAGGCTTCAATGTAACTTTATATTAAAATGTATGTTTACCTCAACAATTGGAAAATAGCAAGGAAAATTACTTTGAATGTATCCGGAAAAATACTGACGCGTGATACAACTGAATATTTACAATTTAAAGTTAAAATGGAAGGATTTTTTTAAAAGGTTCTTTCACTAATTATGGGGAATTAACCAGAGCAGAATAATTCTTTATATCAATACCTGCAAGAGTTCTTCGTACATTGCTCCTTGATAATGAAGTGAAAATATTCTTAAAAGGTACACTGGTTAATGGAAAGCTATTTACTCAGTTTGTGTTAGTGTCTGGAGCAGTCAACCACAAGACCTGTTTAGGACCCTGAAAGTTACAGTACCTAAAAACTAGGACTGTCTTTTTCCTGAAGAGGTGGTAATGGTGGTGGTGGTGGTAGTTTGCAAATTCTCCCTGAAAACTGCTGGAAATGGTGTCATTCTCCTCACTAATCTAGCTTATAGGCTTGCCATGCTGTTTGACAGAATGCAGAAGATAACAGCCAAAACAAACAAGCAAACAAACAAATAAACACAGAAAACAACCAACCAACTTATATATATCCACAAAGAATATGTCTGCATCCCCTCTCCTTCTTTTGGACTCCTCTCTTGTCAGTGCAATTTTGCTTCTCATTTTGACATCTTCTGGGCTGTAGTGCCCCCACATTCATTTCTACCTCAGTTTTGTTACATTTCTTCTGGAAAGTCAAGTAGACAATTGGAAGTAGACACACACACACACGTGCACACATACGCATGCACACACACACCAACAGATACAGCTTGCCAAATGTGTTACTTTGTTTTCTTTCATCTTTTCCTATAAATCTAGTTTCCGAAAAATATCAGTCTTCATGCTCACTTCCACCTGGGCCCACCCCCACTCCAACAGTGTATGTAGCATTTTTCTTAGTTTCCCACTCCTTTCCTGCTCCCCAAGTTGTTCTTTGTATCCTTTAATGCTTTATGTGCAACTTTACATTGCTAGCTGACTGATGTTCGGCAATGCCTCTGAACCGACACAGAGTAGGCCATAGCCTCCCAAAGCCACTGCCCATGCATAAGCAGTACAGCCTGGCTTTTTGAATGTATTTTTCCTGTTTTTATTTTTTATTTTATTATTATTATTTTTTTTTTAGTTGAGAGATGCAGTAACAAAACTGTTGCAAAGCACTGGCATTTTATGTATTCAAAAAGTGATGTACATTTTTACAGACTTTAAATAAATGCAATGAGAAGCCCTAAGAAAGGTCTTTCTGTTATTGTTTTGTTTTCCTTCCATATTTCTTTTTTTTTTTATTTTTACTGATTTCATCTACAATGTCAAATTCTCTGAAATGCTTAACATAGAGAAAGCTAATGAAGGACATCATGATATTTCTGAGATTTTATGATGCTTGATCATTACTCCCCTTTTTTCTTATTTTTCTTGCTTAAAATTGAGCAGATGAACTAGAATTAAATTTACTATGATTTTCTATCAATTAAACCTGTTCTTACATATAAATATTCCATATTAAAAAGTAGTGCCTTTCATTAAGGATACAAAAAGTAATATTCAAGTACTTCCTCTGCTTTTCACAAGTGAATAAACACTACAATCGTGTTCTGGCGCTACCCTGCACACATCCCTTATTGTAAGGAAATTCTAATATCCCCATTAACTTGTAGGTTCATATTGATCTCACTGACAAGTTTACTTTTGCACAGTGCTGACCTATTTTCAGTCTTTTGGATGTCACATTTCATTTCTGCCAACATGCTGTGTTCACTTGAAAGCAACTGGCAAGTTTTGACAAACCCAGTCTTATTTAGACAACTTTGGAAAATCCTGTATTGACCCACATTTCTGTGGCTAGTAAGAGTTAATGCCAAATATATGACTGCACTATTGTGTTTTACACTCATTTATAAAACTGAAAATAAAGTCATGCATATTGGCTTTTAGCTTTAAATGACTTAAAAATTACTTTTGAGCTATGAGTGGTCAAAAATCCATGTATTGAGGCAGAAGCTGAAGTTGTGTGTGAATTTCATTTAGCCTAATGAATACTAGGATTTGATCTCTTAGGAAATTGGGCATGCTGAAGAAATGAAGATCTGTTGAGGGAGATAAGGCTGACCTTTGAGGAAGTAGTGCTCTCCTGTGAGTCTTTGATTCTTCGTGGCAGCATTTTGAGCTTGCCTATGGACTAGCCTAATAATGAGCTCTATTCTGACCATCCTTTCTTGAGCTTGGGGTTGAGGGGGGATACCACATCCTGAGAATTGAATGTGTACAATCAGTGATGGTACAACTGAGTAATGGGGCTTCATAGTCTTGGCCTCTTTGACTGCTAAGAATTTGGAGAAGGCTACTAATGA